>NC_056751.1:678321486-678456486 GCF_019279795.1 Protopterus annectens | reverse complement strand
TGACCTGAGACGTACCTCCCTGGACTACATGAAAAGAGACATGGAAGAGCTCTCTGATCATGTAGCCCAGGCTGGTATGACCCTGACCCTGAGTGGCATCCTGCCCTCACCAAGAATGATGACACAGTATAAAGAAAAAATTATCAATTTCAAAAACTGGCTAAGTTTCTGGTGTCATTCAAAGGGGATCCAGTATCTGTCCACCTGGGATGACATGCTCGACAGCCACGTTGCTTCAGAAGAGATGGCTTGCACCTGACACCCTTAGGCTTTCAAATACTGGCCAAGGCTTTTGCCGCCCCCATAGTGCCTTTTTTAGGCAAGGCTCAAAAGACAAATCCAAACCTTAAATAGCACAAGTAACCAAAAACCGAGGGTAATGCTACTCAACGCCAGATGTCTACACCTCAAAATGAATGCACTTAAGGCATTCCTCAGTATGGAGAACATTGATATCTGTGCAGTAACAGAAACCTGGTTTAAGGCTCCAGAGAGTACCCCAGCACTACCACGCTATAACTCATACCATACTTTTCGGCCACAGAACCCGGACAGAAACAGAAAAGGTGGGGGGTGTATCCATATTCATTAAGGATACCCACACCTCCAGGTTAGTGGCACAGCATGATGCCTCAGAGATCATCTATGTGCAACTCATCCCCTCACTGGTTAGATCAGACCACAGACTAATCATTCTGGATATCCACATTCCGCCCCCACCTCCAATCAAGGAAACCACAGTAAAAAAACTTTTCAAAAGCAAACTTCAAGTTACTCAAGATGGAGATGGAAAGGTTTACAGCCCCCATGCTAAAGGACAACGCTGTCCAAGCTGCTGAATCCCTTACAAAGGCACTCTATGAGCACCTGCAAGAATGCATGGATTATGCTATCCCAAGCAAAACAAAGACTCACTCCTCCAAGAAAAGGAAACCACTCTGGTGGACCCCTGCCATAAACAAGCTATACAATAGAAGGAGGAAACTAGTACAGAAAAGAGTAAAATCTCAAGAAGGAAAGACATCCCTGATCAGTATCAGCAAGAAACTACGATCCCTCTTAAATCATCCAAGGCTAGCTTTGAAAGAAAAATTGCCAAGGACTCCAAAGATAACCACAAAGCATTCTACAGATATGTCAAGAACCTAAGTGGAAACTCTCAGATCTGCTCTGAGTTATTGCAGAATGACACAAAATACATTGAACTGACTGATATTGCCAACATTCTGGCAGACAAGTTTAGTGCAAACTTCACCCCCTCCTTACCCCCTAAAGGGCCCATAACCAAAACAGAAGAATGTAGAGCCCCAGCAGTCACTGACACACAAGTTAAAACAGCCCTCTACAAAGCCAAAAACACAGCTTCAATGGGACTGGATGGTGTCCCAGACTGTGTCTTACACGAGCTCCAAAATGAACTAACCCCTCACCTAAACACACTGTTCAAACTCAGCCTCTATACAGGCTATGTAACCATAGAGTGGCACACAGCAACAGTTATCCCGCTCCACAAAGGTGGAGCCACAACGGACCCCAGGAACGATCGCCCTATAAGCCTGACTAGCCTGGTCTTCAAGGCTATGGAGTGCATCATCATGGAACTCATTAACAGAGACATTGGGAACCTCCAAACACTGGACCCTACCCAGTTTGGCTTTGTTAAGGGCAGATCATGATTCCTAAACCTGTTGGACTTCTTTGAGACAGTTACCAAGGCTTTAGACGAGGGAAAGGAGGTCCACACAGCCTACCTGGACCTCGCAAAGGCTTTCGACAAAATTCCCCATTCAGGTATTATAGATAAGCTCACCAGCCTGAACATAAACCCCTACATCATGAGATGGGTTGCCAATTGGCTCATGGATAGAACCAACATGGTGAAAGTTGCAGGCTCTAGGTCCAACTCTAAACCGGTTACAAGTGGAATCCCCCAGGGCTCAGTCCTGGGACCCCTCCTGTTCAGTATATACTTCTCAGAGGTACAGGCAAGCACAGGAGGACTATGGCTGACCAGGTTCGCAGACAACTGCAAACTGAGGGCCATAATTGACTCTCTGGCTGATACAGACATCCTCCAGAAGGGTCTCACTGACATGGATACATGGCCTCAAGCTAAATGTCAAAAAGTGCATAGTCATCCCCTTTGGAAAAAATGAAGTACCCGTGAGCTACAACATGTGTGGTAGTCCCCTAAATACAGAAAATGTAATAAGGGATCTGGGGACCCAAGGTGATAGTAATCTCTTCTTTGATAATCATATTGCCAAAGGTGGTTAGAAAATCCTTCTATGTGGCCCACCTAATCACAAAAGGGTTCACATCTAGAACAAAAGAGGTTATTGTGCCCCTTTACTTCTCACTCATCAGACCCATCATAGAGTACAATGCCCCATTTAGAATGCACCTTACAAGACACCTGCAACAGCTGGAAAGACCACAGAAGTACCTCACCAAGAGGATTACTGGCCTCAAACAGATGCCCTATGCAGCCCGACTGAAGAAACTCCAGCTGTACTCAGTTGCATACCGCTTACTCAAAGGTGATCTCTGCCTGACATACAAGGCCATGTCCAACCCAAATTTGATGGATATGCTCCACCTAAAAAAAACAAATCCCCGAGAGCCACACACTCTAGGGATCTAAACTTCACCACAATGATAAATAGGACATGCTGGAAGGATAGATTCCTGTCCCAGAGACTCCCCATGCTTTGGAACAGGATTCCAATCTACATTAGGCAGAGCCCCTCACTAACACTCTTCAAGAGAAACCTTGATGATGGGAAACAGAAAATTTACCCTAGGGATCACTGCAGTGGCTTTGCTGAACAGAGGCTCAGGGAACTAATGGCTCTGCTGGACAGAGGCACAGGGAACTAATCTAAGGGGGTGGCAAAAGCCAACACATTCTGGCTAGGCTTATAGATGCCCTTGGGTAGATAGCCCAGTACTTACCTATGAACCTATGAACCTATGAACCTATAAACAAAATGCAGCTAATTTTTGTATCAGATTAAGAGCCATCAAATATCTTGAGAATGTAAAGTTTCTGTGCTTAATTTGCGACTTTTGTGAGTTCTCACGTTAGAGTTAAACTGCTTCATTTCTCTGTACTTTCTGAGAGAAGAAGACACTTATTCCCAAGCATTTTGGTGCCAAAGGAGAAAAAGAATGGCCATTTCTCTTTAAATCTAGTGGTTTATAGAGTGTGCACTCCAAGTGACTGTAACTTCAGAAAAAGTGTGTCTTGTTCTGCATTTAATCCCTATGCCAAGTAGTATAAATATATTTATTTATTTAGTTAGTTATCTGACTATACCGGGAAAGTCCATTTGGGCAAAGTTCCTTTTCAGTAGAGGTCTGGATAGAAAACC
The DNA here is from genome assembly GCF_019279795.1 of Protopterus annectens. Taxonomy (NCBI): domain Eukaryota; kingdom Metazoa; phylum Chordata; order Ceratodontiformes; family Protopteridae; genus Protopterus; species Protopterus annectens. Next base: position 678,453,112 of record NC_056751.1, on the reverse strand, counting down.
TCTACATTAGATACATTTGAATGAGCTAACAGTATAAATATAAAATAACACTCATGACTGTATAACTTAACAGGTTATCTGTATGTTAAACACAGTATATAGCATCTACATCATGATAAGCTCAGATGCATGTATAGAAAAAAATATATATAGCATGTAAAAACACGTAAAATCATTCACCAGAAAAACATTTGGCATTATTCTACTATGTTGGTATATACATTCCTCCACTACAATCTTAGCACACAGACAGCACATATTATATACATATTTTATCAAAACAGATTCACTTGACACTTGTAAGAAGGAGATTACAATGATAAATGTTTGAGAATTTAGTAATATTTGTTTGATTTGACTGCATGTTCTGGGAAAATAGCAGTGGCGTATATAGAAGATCAGTGCTGTTATACTGATAATATAATTTCATTGAGGCTGTAAATTACAGAACACCTAAGATTTAGACTATGAAGAGGTCTTGGCAATTAGGTTGTTACAAAAACAGTTGCTTGAGAGGTGCATCTTCAAAAAGATTTCGAATTGTAGATAAGATGAAATATTTCTGATACTTACTGGAATCATATTGCACAATTTGAAGTAATGATCATTAGGATTTTTAGATTTTTGAGTAAGTATTAGAAGTTAGTTTACTGCATGCAGTTTTCTCCGTGTATGTATACCAGTTTAACAACTTGTTGGTAACAGGGCATTTATCTGGACTATAGCGGGGTTTGTTGGTTGTCTGCATATGAGAAAAGGCTAGCAGATTAGATAGCATCAGTCAATGGAGTGAATAGTCAACCAGTGATGTATTTGGTTAATGTGGCTACATGCAAACATTGTAATTTTATTGTAAGCTGCTCCTGTACAACTACTTGAGAATTATATTGGTTAGTAAAAATTGACAAGGCATAGGGGAGACTAGGGATAGATAGTTCTGAATTATACTCTTACTAGGATATTCTGCTAAGAATAGTTTTGCTTTATAGGGAACTCTTAGTTTGTAATTAGATTTTTGAAATTCATGTTGGATATGCTAAACAAATCTTAATCTGTGATTTATTATTAGTCCCAGTAATTTTGTGTTTTGTACTAACCCAGTTCTAATAATACTGACTGATAACATTGTTAAGTCAGTGTACTTCGTTTGCTGTGTTGGAGAAAAAATGCATTGCTTTAGTTTTATTTGGATTTAGGTGCAGTTTATATTGTTCCAGTCAATTTTCAGATTTTGCAAAGATCGTCTTGGAGCACTTTGACTGAAGAGGCAGCACATGCTGACTTGCTAGGCGAGAAACTGTATGTATTTTATTTATGACTCTGTGATTGTCCATGTTGGTGTGAGTGACCTGAGACGTACCTCCCTGGACTACATGAAAAGAGACATGGAAGAGCTCTCCAATCTTGTAGCCCAGGCAGGTATGACCCCTAGCCCTGAATAGCATCCTGCCATCGCCCAGAATGATACCGCAGTATAAGGACAAAATGATTTACTTCAACAATTGGCTAAGCTTCTGGTGTCATTCTAAGGGGATCCAGTATCTGCTGCCTGGAATGACATGGTCGACAGACCACGATGGCTTACCAGAGATGGCCTGCACCTGTCACCCCTGGGATTCCAGATACTGGCAAAGGCTCTTGCCGCCCCTATAGTGCCTTTTTTAGGCAAAGTTCAAATGAAAAATTCACTACTGTAACAGGAACAGGCAAGCAAAAACTGAGGGTAATGCTACTCAATGCTAGAAGTCTAAATCTCAAAATGCACTCAACTGAGGCACTCCTTCAAATGGAGAACATCGATGTCTGTGCAGTGACTGAGGCCTGGTTCAGGGCTCCAGAGAGCACCCCTGCACACCTCCAGGCTAGTTGCACAGCATAATGCAGCCGAGGTTATCCAAGTGCAACTAACTCTGGGCAAAACTGCAATCCAAATTGTAGCTTGCTAGAGATCCCCCACCATGCCCCAGGATTCCCACTACTCTTTTCTTGATATACTGGAAAATATTAGGGTTCAACCAAACACGCTAATATTGGGCGATTTCAACTACCCCACCATTAACTGGGAAAAATACTCGTGTACCAACTCCTTTGCTCAGCGCTTTCTGGAATTTATAAATTCCAATGCCCTGGATCAACTTATCCACACCCCCACCAGGGTGATAATATCCTGGACCTAGTCATTACCAACATGAGTGACCTGTGTTCCACATCTGAAGTCAACTCCTCGTTGGTCAGATCCGACCATAAGCTAATCACCCTAGATATCCACATCCCAACCCCACCCCCTATTAAGGAAGCAACGGTAAAATATTTCTCCAAAGCCAACTTCATGCTTCTTAAGACAGAAGTGGTGAACTTCATGACACCCATGCAGATGGACAATACAGTTATGACTGCTGAATCCTACACAAATGCACTCTATAAGCACTTACACGAGTGCATGGATTGTGCTATCCCAAACAGAACCAAGACACTATTCTCCAAAACAAGGAAGCCAATCTGGTGGTCCCCTGCCATAAACAAACTCTACAACAGAAGGAAGAAATTGTTGCAAAAGAGAGTAAAATCCCATGAATGGAGGAGCTTCCTGGTCAGCCTTAGCAAGAAGCTGAGATCTCTTATAAGATCCTCCAAAGCTAGTTATGAAAACAAGATTGACACTGATTCTAAGGACAACCACAAAGCATTCTATAGCTATGTCCAGAATCTCAATGGCAACACCCAGATCTGCTCTGAGTTACAACACAATGGCACAAAAATTACAGAAACAACTGATATTGCCAACATCCTGGCAGATAGGTTCAGTGCTAACTTTACCCCCCTCTCACCCCCTAAAGGGTCCATAACTATACAGGAAGAATGCAGAGTTCCTGTATTTACAACTTCACAGGTAAAAGCAGCACTCTCTAAAGCCAAAAACACAGCATCCATGGGACTGGACAACATCCCAGGCTGCGTTTTACACGAACGTCAGAACGAACTGGCTCCCCACCTAAGCAACATGCTCATCCATAGCCTCATGTCAGGCTTTGTGCCCATCGAATGGTGCACAGCAACAGTTATTCCACTCCACAAAGGGGGAGCCACCACTTATCCTGGGAACTATCGCCCTATTAGCCTGACGAGCTTGTGCTACAAGGCCATGGAATGTATCATCATGGAATTCATAAACAAAGACATTGGTAACCTCCAAACTCTGGACCCCACCCAGTTCAGGTTTGTGAAAGGCAGATCATGCCTCCTGAACCTGATTGACTTCTTTGAGGCAGTCACCAAAGCCATAGATGAGGGTAAGGTGGTTCACACAGCCTATCTTGACCTTGCCAAGGCTTTCAACACCATCCCCCATTCTGGAATTATAGCTAAACTCACTAAACTAGGTATAAATCCCTACGTCACAAGATGGGTTGTCAACTGGCTCACTGACAGAACCCACACTGTAAAAGTTGCATACTTCAAATATGACTTCAAACCAGTGACAAGTGGAGTACCACAGGGTTCAGTCCTGGGACCTCTCCTGTTTGGTATCTACTTCTCTAAAGTACAGGCTAACACAGAAGGCCTCTGGCTGATGAAGTTTGTAGATGACTGCAAACTAGGAGCTATAGTCGAGTCCCCAAATGATGTGGACATCCTACAGAAGGGCCTCACTGAGACAGATGCCTGGTGTCAGAGCCATGGCCTCAAGCTCAATGCCAAAAAGTGCATCGTTAACACATTTGGTAAAAACTCTGTACCCATGAACTACCAAATAAGTGGCAGTCTTCTTAACATCGAATGTGTGACAAGAGACTTTGGGACCCAGGTGGGCAATAGTCTCTCCTTTGATAATCTCATTGCAACAGTAGATTCTTCTATGTGGCACACCTCATCACAAAAGGGTTCTCATCCAGGAAAAAAGAGGTCATTGTTCCCCTCTACTCGACACTCATTTGACCCATTATAGAGTACAACACCTCTTTTGGAATGTACCTCACAAGACATCTGCAGCAGCTGGGAAGGCCACAGAGGTACCTCACAAAGAGGATTACTGGCCTCAAACAGATGCCCTGCACTGATCGTTTAAAAAAAATCCAGCTTTACTCTGTAGTATATCGCCTGTGATCTCTGCCTAACATATAAAGCTATGTGAAACCCAGAGCTGTTGGACATGCTACACCTAAAGAGAACCCAATCTCTCTGGGCTACATGCTCTAGGGACCTAAACCTTGCCACCACAATAAGCAGGACTTGCAGGAGGGATAGATTCCTTTCCCAGAGACCTCCCATACTCTGGAACAAGCTGCCCATCTATGTCAAGCAAAGTTCCTCATTAACACTCTTCAAGAAATATCTTGATGAGTGGATGGGAAATAGGAAATACACCCTGGGGATCACTTATGTGGCTCTGATCGACAGGGGCACAGGAAATTAACTTTTTTGGGTTGGCGTAAGCCAGGGAACTTTGTTGGCTAGGCTTACTTAGGCCCTTTGGCCGATAGCCTACTACCTAGCTATGAACCTATGAACCTATGAATATATTAAGGAGTAAGGATCCTAATACTGAACTTTTGGGCACACCTAATACTTTCTGTTGTGGAACCTTGGGGCATAACTAATACTGTCTGTTGCGGAATTAAATGTTTATCAGTTTAGCATATGTGCTGTGCATAGTGGCTGAGATCATTTTAAAATTATTTGACTGAATTGCTTCTGAGGCCTAGTTCCTTGAGTCCAGGTAATTGAATGGGGGTGCAAATCTGCATCAAATGCTTTGGACAGGTCTAAAAATAGGGAGTCAACAATTTGGCCTTGATATCACCTATCATGAATATAGTTTTTGAAAGTTAATAATGGTGTTTCTGTGTAATAGTCTGGCCTAAATATATGCTATATGTGGACACATTTTTAAATATTTTAGACAGAGTGGAGAGGATGCCTATAGGTCTGTAGTTTGCTAATTCAAATAATTTGTCACCTTTAAGGAAAAGGATAATACAAGATAGTTTCCAGAATGTGGGGGATATTTCTTCTTTAAGAAAGCAATTTTATCCTTACCAATTTAAACAGAAAAGCAGAAAGAAACAGATCAGTGATTTCAGTGATTTGAAGCCAGTTGACTTTAAGTAGAGTTAAATCAATGTGCTCCACTTTGGGATTATGTGCGAAAATTTACATAATCTTTTGTAGAGGCAACTGCAAGTAGCAAAGTTTTTTCACAGAAGTATTAGCAAACAAAACCAAGCCATATTCAACATGGGATATTGATACACCTTTCCCAATAGAAGATTTAGCTCCCGGTGGTGGCAAACAGGAAAAAATGTAATACCAAAAGAGCATTTTGTTAATTTTACTTTTAACTCTCTCTGAATTTCTCATAATAAGTAAAGAATTTAGCCAAATGTCATCCATCCACACCTCTCTTTTCCCATTTTTGCACATGAGGTCAGGGTGTCACTTCAACAATGACAATCATCTAGAGCCAAGGTTTACACCACAGGGTGGCTAGCCCTCCCACGGTAGTTCTTCCACACCACACACTCACACCTATGGCTAGTTTAGAGTGTCAAATCTACCTATTTGCATGTCTTCGGAATGTGGGAGGAAACCAGAGCACCCAGAGGATACCCATGCAAATACAGGGAGGATATGCAGTCTCCACACATGAGACACCCCAGCTAAGAAGTGAACTGGGGAATCTCTTGCTGTGAGGCAACTACACTATCCACTGCACCACTGTGCTTGCTGCTCTAGTCACTGCTAAATGAAGCAACCGTATCAACTTTCATGCAAATTTAACTTATTAACTCCCAATCCAAGGAAATGTATTTGAATCTTTTGGGGTACCTAATAACATATCTTTGACCTTACTAGGATAAGCATAATCTGCTTACTTTGCTACCACCGTAAAATACATCCTATGCCTATCTGTAGGCAACGGGTTTGGAAGCTGGTATTCTGGTTAATGTATTTACTTCACATTCACAAGGTACAGAGAAATGATTTTCACCTTTGAAAGGGAAATTGGCTAAGCTTAAAATGGCTCACAAGGGCAGCTAACCTAGTACTTATTTATGATGATTGGATGTGTAAATGGAAATTCACCCCAGGGTCCCACCTGTGCCCCTCTGGACAGGGGCAATATTTGCTTATTTTAGTGTCTGCTTCAACCGGACACCCTTGGGAACACAGGTTGAATTTGGTTAGGTTTGTAAGGGCCCTGGGGCCATTAGACTAGTAACCTCCTATGATATTTTGATCCTGTGAACATTTAATTGCTTCATATAAGAATAATGAGTATATAAGCAGATCATCAGCATGCAGGACATGGTTCAAAGAAGGGAGATATGAGGTGAAGAGTTTATCAAAAAGTGAGAAATCCACAGGACAGGGCATTGTGGAACTCCAGGGTGAATATTAGCCATTGGCCCACCCCCGAGGGTTCTACCTGTGCTCCTCTTGGACAGGGGCAATAGGTGCTGATTTTAGTGTCTGCTTGAACCAGATACCTTTGGGAACATGGGTTGAACTTGGCCAGGCTTGTAAGGGCCCTGGGGCTATTAGCCTAGTAACCTCCTATGATCCTATGATTCTCCGAACATTTAATGGCTTCATATAAGAATAAAGAATATATGACCAGATCATCAGCATATATGATAAGGTTCAAAGAAGGGAGATATGAGGTGAAGAATTTATCAAAAAGTGAGAAGTCCACAGGACAGTGCATTGTGGAACTCCAGGGTGAATAATAGCCATTGCAGAAACTGATGAACCTGAGTTTTTCTTAAAATTTTCTATTGGAAAATAGCTTGAAAACAATCCCCTAACACCATTGCCAAAGACAACAGAATTCAAAATTTGATAACGTACCTAATCAAAGGTTTTAGTAAGATCAGTAAACAAAACAGCAGCAAAGAGACCAAAATTACAGCCACAGAGAATTGCGAGAGAGCTATCATAAATCTGTAGTAGAATTTCTACCAGAAACAAAGCAGTATTGATGTTTGGAAAGCACAGGCAATTTATTAATGAAGTCTATATCTGATTACATATTATTTCCTGTAATAGTTTAGGCAAAGAATGCAATCAAGAAGCAGGTTGCTAGCTAACTACTGAGTTAGTAATGTACCCTTTGAGGAAATTGGGGCAGATATCAGGCTTACATTAGGAGAAAAATAACAATTTATCTAAAGGAAAGAATGGAGATATTCAGTAAAGGTCTGCTAATAAACTCCTTCCATTGTTTACAAGCAAACAACAATCACAGGGCTGCCGTTGTCAATAAGACTATTTAAGAAATTAAAACTTTAAAGTTAACTTCTTAAATTTAAAAGGAATGCAAAGAATACTATTAGGATACATTAATAAGAGGAGTGTTGACTTAAGGAAGATAACTCAGTTCCTTTATGAAGTTTCCTGGAAACATTAAACCATTCACCAAATTAACACAAACGGAAATTTGAGGTTGGCAGGAGGTAGATCTTTTACAGGTACTGATTGTTTCTTTTGTGAAAGTCATAGGTATTGGAATGTTTTTTAGGTTGCCTACCCTTCTAATAAAATGACTTAAATCTCCCTATGGAATTCTTAGCCAAGTGTTTAAGAAATACAGAGTAAACTCTGAAATTGTTTCTTGATAGTGGCATGTACACATGTTGTCATTCATATACCAGTCACTTTCTGAAACCCTTTCCCCATGTAGCCCACCACTGATTTGCAAAGCATGCTGTTCTTAAAATGAATTGCTGTCAGCATCTGATCCTACCTTATCTGTTGAAAATTCTCCATTTTCATTTTTTATCAACTTATTATATTCTCTCTTTATACTTTTTAATAAGTGTAGTTTTACATCTCTAGGTTGTAGTCACTGTCACATTTACTTCCTGTGTTTGTTTGCATTTTTGTCTTTAGTTGTCAAACTATTTCTCTACTTAGTTTTTTTTTCTATTCAGTAATATTCAAGTCTTTACTTACATACATCTCTTCATATCACTGTAAATATCTTCTACTTTAACAAAGTATGTTTTATGTCCTTTTGCCTCAAAATATTCTGCCTCAGTGTTGTTATTTTGTCATTATTCTCTGCCATCACAAAGTATTTCTGTCTGTTATCGGTTTCCTGCATCTGTCCTTCCTATTTGAAGATGCATGTTATCCACCTGACAATCATAACTACTAAAATTAATAAATCATATTTCCATGGACTAACAGCCTCCCTGTATTCTCATAGGGTCTATGTTTGGCCATCAAATGAGCTAACCATTGAGCGGCTCACCATCGAAGAATATACATCGAAAGTTCACTCACTGAACTTTCATTTCATCAACAGGGTAAGTAACTAATTGTCCAACACTTCCCCGTTTCACACATGGAAGTGTTTCAAACCCACCAAGGTGGGGGGCTTTGCCACCTCACACCCCGCCAACATGGCGGGCTTTGCTCCCACACTCCCCTTACTATATACACCAACTCTAAGACTGCACTACAGTGGGGAAAATGGGTTTGAAACACTTCCATGTGTGAGATGGGTTGCTTACCCTGTCAATGAAATTAAAGCTTGCGGAGTGAAATTTAAATGATTATTTTTCGATGTTCAGCCGTACAATGGTTATCCCATTCAATGGCTGACAGTAGATCCATTCTCATATAGGTTAAAATTTATTATACGACTGTTCTTGCATTAAGATGTTGTAACATCATGAAATCAGCAGTATTGCTTCTAATCAACTTGCATTATTTTATCATTCACATTTTCCCACATTTGTTTCTTTGTTCATGCCTCCTTTTGTTTGAGGATGCATAAACACGTTTTTCTTTCATTAATATAGAATGACTGCCATTCTTAATCATGATTAATGTTAATAGCCCACATGTAACAAATGGTTAATCTTTTATTTTCCATGCCAGATGTTCCTGACTTTCAACTTTTTATGTGGCAACCCCACATTCATTTGTAATCTATGTGTCTTGAATGTTTAATACGACATATTACAAGGTATATTTCAGAAAGTGTCTGTGCCCCAGTTTAGTTTTAATTAAATTACATTCCATGAAAATACTTTAAGGGTTCTGCCTTTCCAGTGAATGAGTTCTCTAAATCTTCATCTCGCCAGCATGTTATACAAACTCCCACATCACCATAACTCTTGGTATTTTACAGTAATTATTCCTTTGACAATGTACATCTATCTGAATCATTGTTTCAGCTCATGCTATCAACATAGCACCTCTAGGTAAACCTGATTTTATGTCAACATCACAATTTAAAAGTCAAAAGATTTCTTTAACACTCAAGAGATATTTTGTCTAATTTGCATATATTGTACAGGGAGATCAGACTTGCTTCATTTTCTTCTGGTCTTCTGTTTATAATGAAAACAAGAAGTATGCATACATCTAATCTTTCTTTCTTTCTTTCTTTCTTTCTTTCTTTCTTTCTTTCTTTCTTTCTCCGTCTATTTTTTAATCTTTGCCCAGCATTCCAATAACTTGTTTTTCACATTCTCTCTTTAAGTCTGAATTAATGTGACATACCAATTTCCTGAAATATCTTTTTTTCTCTAATGTACTTATATATCCTTCTCTGATGCTATTTGTGTAAAACCGTAATCTCTGTTTATCGTGGCTAACCCTTTTCTACTTATTTACTTTTCTCTTCTTTTACCTATTATATCCCTTTCTCCCACCTATCCTGGTTCCATCCATCAACTGAAAGCCTCTTAATTTTAAAACACCAATTTCCATACATAGAACTGAAATAATTATTTTCAATATTTGTCTTCCCTTTTAAACCCATCCTTTTCCCACCTGTACTAGCTTTCTTATGACTACTCACATTTGCAGGTTTTGTGCTCCGGTTTCCTCCCACATCCCAAAGACTTGCTGCAGGTGGATTAGACACTCTAATTTGGCCCTAGGCATGAGTGCGTGCATGTGTGTGCCTTCCGTGGAAGGTTGGGTGCCGGGCTGGCAACTCGACACCATAAATCTCCACTGCCAGTCATGAGCGGACAGGTGATCCGCTGTGGTGACCCCTAACCAGGAAAAGCTGAAAGAAAAAAAAGACTCACATTTGCAGTTTTTAACTTCCACACTCTCTTTTCTTCCTATCTGTTTGTCATTGTTTCATATTTTTCTTTTATCTCTGTCTCCCTTCTCTTGATCTACAAAGGATATGGGGATAATACCATTGTTTGTATCACTTCTAACTTGTTATCTTCCTTCATATGCGGCTATATTTAATATAATTTCATTAATGTATTTGTTTATTTTTTTAATTATTGCATGTCCACTCATTTTTCTCCCTTATTTTGCCTTTACTTCATTCCTTCATCTGGATCTTCAGTCTAATGATCGTCAACTTTTCTAACACATTGACAACTTCAGATTTTATCTCTTCTAGAACTCTGTAATTTTGTTAGCTTATCATAAAATGACTTTTTTGCCGAAGTTTCATCTTACAATCATAATGTTCCTCAATTAGACAACACATCTATTTGCTCATTTGCTCGTATACAGCTAACATTTACATCAGGTATAACCTTTTTTGTATTGCATACAATGTTTTATTGCACTCAGTCAGCTTGGAATATAATGTTTGAATCCAAGAATTTGATTATCGAAATGGACTAAATTTCTGGTTAATACCACACTTCAGACAATGTAAAAAGCCTTACAGTCTGACCTTCTAACTGTTGTAATGAAACTTTTTTTTGTTGCTCTTTTAGTTTCCATGTTTGTTGTACTAACATCTAACTTACTATTGCATATTACTTTGCTTTCTTTCCTTATCATGTAACTGCATAATATTTTTTTTAGATATCGTTTTAATCGATCTGAACATTAGCATCATTTTTGTTTCATGTTTACTTTATCCTTTCCTTCTATGTTTACTCCCCTCTCTATTTTCCTTTACTTCCATCCTCCCCTCACCGCCCCATTTCAGTTCACAACTTCCTGTAGTCGTATCTCAACTCTTCTTCATATCTAAACATTCAGTCCAAGTAACGCTACTCATAAACTTCTTTCGGTGAGGAAAGTCTCTTTCTAACATTGATCCACTTGCCTGGATGAATCCAGAAATAATCAGGGACAATCGGGGACATATACTAAAACATTTGTATTAGGAATTTGAGAAGTTGACACAATAAGGGAATATGAATTGGCATCCATTTTCAACTTTTATGAGGAGCTGGTTGGTGAAATTGTAAAGTTTTTATGCTGTTGAATATGTGAATAATTATACTGAATTTAAGAAGATGTTTTTAAGAGGGATGAATGCTGGCTGGCGAATGCAGAGTTATGTGTTGTTGTCTAAGTGGTTTATAATATGCAGGCACTGAGCAGCAATAGGATATTACAGGTTAGGGGTTTTGAAAAGTTTACAAATTGGAACTACAAAATCGATATGTTATATAGGTGTTCAAGGTGGACTGTGAAACGGGAAGTTCAATTTAAAGGGTTGATGAGTCGTAGAAGTACAGAGACATTTAATTGGAGGAGACTGATTAGTGCAGAATGGGTGGGGGAGAAGAAAATATAAATTAAATTATCTAGGGGATAGCTGGGGAATTTTGGATGGGAAGGGAATGCAGCAGACCAAAACTCACGCATTACAGTGAGACACTCAGTTTACACATGCACAGTCCGATACTCATGGATTGACTGAACTGGATACTATGTAAGATAAAGGAATCAAAAATTAAATGATACCTAAGTATGTTCACTTGAAATAAAAACGTCAGATAAGACAATAAATAGTGTCTGAAGTGATTGGCTTACTGGTGCTGATGCCAACAAATGGTTTTGAAACTCAGAGTAATTGGGGGGAGCCAAGCTGGAAGTCATTTTGTCTCTGTTAGCAGCAGCCACAATATATATGACAGCCAAAAGACTAAGCTGCAGCTGTGGCCTTATCAAGCGGTCATTCTTATGAAAAATATAAAGTGAGAGGACATCATAAAAAAGGTTTGTGGATCTTCTGACATTCCTTGCCTTATTTCAGTTGACAGACAATCTGGAAGGCTCTATAGATTCACTCGGCTTGGAATGGAAACAGTAATTGAGAGATGAATATGTGTAGCCTGTTAGGTAGCCTTAAAGAACCTAAAATTTAAAAAGCAAAAGAGGAGGCCCTAACAGACAAGTTTGAAAGATGTGAACGAGCTGAAGAGATATTAAAAAGAAGTGCTTGCAATAAAAAGGACAGTGAGTGAGCAGTAAAGAACATACTACAGCAAACAGTACATATGCAGAACAATACAAACAGCATCACAGCAGCAATATCTTTAGCCAAGCAGTATTGCAATTAGCTAAATAGTGATTTAACTTCATTTGCAACCAACTGAGTTCTGCATTAGAACTGTGATCACAGCTAATGTTTATTAAGATATATAGTAGAGACTACTAGCTAGCTTTAAAACCGACTAAATTCTCTACTTCTTATTTCAGGAAACCTGAATAAGACACTTAAACTGAAACAAATGATTACCTAATGAAGATACTCAGTGATCAGCTGTTCCTTAATAGGATCTGCATGTAGCAAACTTAAACTATAAAAATAAAATACTACTAAGTACTTGCTTGACTGATAAAAGGAGTGAAGCTGTTGAAAGTAGGATGTCAGGATAGTTAGCAGTTACCTAGATTTGCAGTCATAAAAGTATTATTGGCTTGATGGAAAGAAGGGTACTACAGCTGTGGGACAGGGAGTAGGTAAAATAGCCTTACACTGAATGAAAACAAACTTTATTTGGGCAATCAGTGTTTCCTTTCCTTCATTTGCCAAGAGTGTGATGACCTGGACATGTTACTAAGCTCGGGACACCTGCTTTGCAAACCGAAATCTAACTGTTGAAGAAGTGAGGTGATAATTTCTTCCATCTTGAACCCACTGAAACTCATTTAATACAGTGTTTCCTATACAGCTATAAGATAAAAGATATATTCGACACTAATATCCTACACAACAACACTGCAAATAAACTGATACATTCATCATAGTACATTGATGCTGTCAACATTAAGAAGTGTGATCATGGATTACTGTCATCATGGATTCCTGTTATCATCTGCTTGAATAGTAATTTGCTTACGGGTACTTGGTGTTCTGATGGTCCTATAATGTTAATTATAGTAAGTCTATGGATATATGGCACATTTACACAAAAGATGTCTCTATTACATAATGGTAGCTAACTGCTGGATCTCTCCTGCCCTATTATAGCTTTTACAGCTATACCAGAAAGTATATTTCAAGCAAGTGTTAGTTTGAAGAATGTGATTTTTGTACTTGTATTCAATCATGAATCCACTACTACCTCCCAGAATCCAACAATCCAAAGCACAATGTATCAAAAGCGTTATCCCTTTTCAGCACACAAATAAACACACATAAGTCCTCTTACATACATCCACATATATACATGTACACACACAACAGAACTGCTCCATTTCACATTATATACATTCCAGTACTGTCACACTTTCAGGTAACCAATACTATGTTAATTTATTATGTTAATGGGGGGAAGTACACCACATAATATCCACTCCCCTGGTGATATTTTAAACATTATTGAAATATAAAATGCTAACATTAGTACTGTAGTCTTCAGCACAGAGGTTGCATCTCATGAACCATAAAGAGAAGTGTCATTATCCTGAATTTTGATAGCATGTTATCTTGCCAGTTGAGTGGCAACCGTGGTACATATCAAACTACTGATGTGTAAAAGGGTTACAGGAGTGCATTACACTATGATGCCTCCTACACAGCAAATCAAAGCATTCGGTAATTCCAGCTGCACTTACCAGGCTCATCATATCCGTTATCATAGAGCCGATGGTGAGAGAAAAGGTCTTTCCTCTGGCTCCTAGCATAGATGAAATAGATCAATGCCAAGAAAGCAACAAGGGCTATCGCTATGGCTAGGAATACTGCCATTGCCCTACTTGCCACACTTCCTTGTAAGGTCGTTGGAGATTCTAAAAAAAAAAAAAATCAAAAGTAAAACGTTATCCCGTGCATCAAAAAATTAATTAATGCTGATTCAAAATATCATTAAATTATTAGACCTTACAAAAATGAAAGAGTCATTTTCTACAGAAATGCAAATTAAGTATATTATATGGTGATGGATGACTGACTGGCTACATTAAAATGCAAATGTGCATTATATTTCACTTTACTCTTGTGCTTAAGATGTGGTTAAATAATGATTCATGAAGGATCAGTTCATGTAAGCAGCTAAGAAATAAATAAATCCATCCGTAAAAAGTACCACTGGGAACGATCCTCCTGCAAAAACAATCATTCTGATTTTCCTTCCTATCATTGTGGGATTGTTTTTCTGTAATGGCAGTCACTGAAATGATTATGGAATTACTATATTTATATTTTATATAGTACACATGCACTGCAGTTATTCTCCAAACTAAAAAAAAGAGAGCGAGAAATTAGGAAAAGAACGCTGGAAAGTATACACAGACCTAGTGAGTCTGAGGAATAATAAGGAGAAAGAAATTATTGCAATAAGGGAGACTACAGTGTTCTTTTGTCCTGTCCGTCCAGTTCCAAAACATATCAGGATGACTTAGTAACTCAAAGAAAACACACTTCACTGAAGTACAGAAGCACCAGTGGTGACAGAAGCTGAATTCCAAAGTTTTATTGATGCCACAAGTTAAGAGCTTTCATCCAACCTCTGTTGGACTTCTTCAGAACAACTAATAGTGCAAACTCAACCTTTTTATACAGCTTAAAACATGAATAATTAGAAAATTGAAACATTGAATAACTATGTGATAAAAAGTAACTAATAAATGAATCAATAAACATACCCCATTCTTAAAATACCAAATAGTACATGTTAAAATCCATACAATTAAATACAACCTATGTAAATAAGCATATAAAAATGTTAAAAAATTCTTTAATTATCCTAAAATATGCTTTAATTTCAATATAGCTGTTATACTGACATTGTCATTAATGCCCGGAAAATTGGTGACATCTAACCTCAAATGCCACCTCAATTCATAAATATCTACATCTGAATTTGTTGCCTTACAGCAATTGATAAAGGACAGACAGGGCAGAATTTTGGGCCTAGATTTAGATATTTGTGAACTGAGGTGACATGTGAGGTTGGATGTCACCAATTTTCCGGACATTGATGACAATGTCAGTATAACAGCTATATTGAAATTAAAGCATATTTTAGGATAATTAAAGAATTTTTTTAAATATTTTTATATGCTTATTTACATGGGTTCTACATCAACAGTGGGGAAAAGGGAATTTTTCCTTAACCGCACCGTAGTACAACTGGCACAACAAGCATACTTATCCGAAAGTGCTGCTTCGGTGAACAGCACTTTCAGTTAAGTATGCTCGGTAATTTATGATTCGGTGGAAAGTGCAGTTGGGGATCTGTATGGATCCCATACACACTTATATATATATATATATATATATATATATATATATATATATATATATAGTTACATGTTAAAAGATCAAACTGCATACGGCCGAGACCATATGGTCGATGTTTCAAAACATAGATCTTTTAATGTGTAAAATTAGATGAAAGAAATTAGTTAGAATACTGTAATGCAGGGGGGCAAGCCCCCCTGCACCCTCCATGTGGGGGGCTGCACTACCCACACCCCCCTACTTAAATATGCCAACTACGAGATCACGCTACAACAGAGAATAGGAAAACTTCCCGTTCCACGCTGTGTTCTCAGTGTAGCGCAATCTTGGAGTTGGTATATTTAAGTAGGGGGGGTGTGGTGTGAAAGGGGGCTTGCCCCCCTGCATTGCAGTCTTCTAGCTAATTTCTTTCATCTAATTTTATACATGTTAAAAGATCAATGTTTTGAAACATGGACCATATGGTCTCGACCATATGCAGTTCGATGTTTCAAACGTTCAATCTTTTAACATGTAACTATATATATATATATATATATATATATATGTGTGTGTGTGTGTGTGTGTGTGTGTGTGTATATATATATATATATATATATATATATATATATATATATAGTGTCAATATTACTTTATCACACAAACTGTTCACCGAACACCTCTTCGTCAGATCCAATTAATTGAATCTTAATCCATCGAACAATCACTTCAGTGAAATATTTTCCCAGAGTAAAGAACCCGTTGGCCAACTCAGCAACCCCAACAAAACAGCATTATTTAAAACCACCCTAGTGGGGAGCTGTGCGCTACAGCCACCAATGTGGTGAGCCGTGCCCCCCACACCCCCCCTAACTAAATATACCAACTCTGAGATCGCACAACATTGGAGAAAAGGGCAGATTCCCAATGACAGCCCACTGTTTTTTTTTCCCTTGGGAAAATCTTCATTGAAATGATTATTTGACAGACTAAGATTTCAAGTAATAGAGTTTGCCAAAGAGGTGCTCAGTGAATAGCTTGTTCGATAAACTGATACCGACCCTATATTTATATATATAGAAAATTATGAATGGCTTTTGGATCTTAACCATCATATGTGTTCAAGATCAGGATGCCAAGAAATCCACCCTTGATATAAATTGTGGTATCCTTGTCAAGAGCGGAGCTGGTTATGATCAGAGAACTAATAATAATTATTTGTACTGCATAGAGCTTTGGTTTATCTAGTCCATGTACTACTTTGTAAAAAAAAATAAATAAATAAAAGTGTAGAAGTGAGAAGGGCTTTACCAGCTTGTAAAGCAGGCTCTGTGAAAAGGCAGCAGTCAAAAACATAGTCATTCTTGGCCTCTTTCCATTTTATTACCTTTCTCTCTTTAATTATTTGTTCCCCATACCTTGGTTCTTTTATCAGCTTTCTCCAGAAAATTCCAGCCTCCCCCCGGCTATTTTCTGTACCTCTAATTGCAGTTATCCGTATCTGGAGAATCTATCTACATTCTCGTGTTGGCTTATTTCCTAAAATACTTTCAGCCACTTTATGAATATAATATCATTGAAAATTGAAAAATTAACTTCTTATTCCCCATTTGAGGAACAAAGAGCTTTTAAAGCTGTTGTTCTGACACCCTTTTGGTGTTCACCTTCTCCTTCTCATTCCTGTCCTTGTCAGCCTACAATATGCCTGGCATGACACTGGATTGTAACAGCACTTAGGGATGCTTAACCAACTTAGCACTGTAAACACTGTTAAGATTGAGTCTCATGCTAGGGATGTGCTTAACATGTTTGTTTTTTTTTCAAATACTGCAGGCCGAATCAAAACTATCATTCAATCCACAGGTAAAAAAAATAATAATAATAACAGTAATAATAATAATAATAATAATAATAATAATCACAGTGAAAAACATGCAACACTTTTAATAAAAACAAATGTTTATCTTTTCCACAATGTTGTTGTTGTTTGTCTTTCGGCTTTTTCCCGGTAAGGGGGTCACCACAGCGGAACTCCGGTCTGCTAATTATTGGCAGTAGATTTTTATGAAATGCCGTCGTGCCAGCTAGATGCCCAGTCTTCAACGAAGGCATGCCCATTTACACATGCATGTCTTTCGAACGCTACCCAACTGCAGGGAGGACATACAGACTCCACACAGAAGGCACTCCCAAGCCACTCCGAGACTCGAACGAGAGAACCTCTTGCTGTGAGGTAACAATGCTATCACTTATCTTTTCCACAATACTGGAGCATAATCAGGCCCCTCCACACATTACTATCTTAATTACTGCTAGTACATTAATTTATATCACTTGTATCCATCTTCTGACTAGTGAATTACAGTTTTCATAGTATGGGGCTTCACATGTTCATAGCAGTAAACCACAAAGAGTGACACTACAAGGTTATGCAAATCCTGGACTGTCAGGATGACTACAGAAATGTGGAGAAATTTTTGTGAACAAGTCCTCTCCATCAGAAATGTGTAACACGATTAATGCATAACAGGGTAGAGGGACAGCTACTACACTGTTAAGGGGGATTACATATATGCGCAGGGGTTTGTTTCATAGACATGAATCTATTTATAAACTCAGGTGCATAAAAAGTGTATCCTTTACCCTGAAGTTATGCCAGAAAGCAACAGGTTTCATTCAGAATACGGAGATACATGGGGAGCTGAGTTGGTGCTTCCGCATAGCTGGACATAGTACTGAAGGGGTCACTTTGGTGAATATTTCATTTTAGTCCTTGTTTATTCCTAAACATTTAACTGAAAGGGTCACTTGAGTGAATGTTTCACTTTGGTGATTGCATATACTGGGACATGTTACTGAAGGGGTTGCTTGGGTGAATGTTTCACTTTAGGGCTTGTGCACACTAGGAAATGTTGCTGAAGGGATTGCTGGAGAAAATAATCCATTTGTATGTCAGGAAAATGCTTGTGTGTACTTGGGTAAACAAGTTTGTGGATTGAAACTCTAATATCAAAGGTGCAGACCACATTTAACAATGGATGTGTGTACCAGAGGGATGTCGGACTATAAATTTCAAAATTGCCTCATTAGCATACTACAACAGTTCTCATTTGCATCTCATTATTTTTCAGTCCTTGCACATTAGTGTAGATGGGCTCTATGAATCACACCTTTGTTATTGGGGGGATACACTAGGCCACCAGAGAATAAGTGCCATATTCTTTGCTAGGCTCATTCATAAACAGCAGTAATACCACTATGGCATTTGGGTAAGTGACTATGAATACTGACCTTCGTCTAAACTTTTCATTTGCATAGTATCTTCACTGTACAAAATGTGTAAAAATATGAATTACAATAAACAGGTAGTGGTATGAAAATGTCCATTTAGCTGAGTCTGTCTAACTGCTAAATAAAATTAAAATAAAATAACAATAAAAATGAAAAATATTGCATTTTAAAACGCATTAGTTTTGTGCTTCTGCCATATGGTATTGAATGGTATTTTTAGCATCTGGTTATAGTAACTATTGAAAATATGTTTCTATTTACTAGAAAAGCTGCATAAGAAACAGTGAGGAGGAATGAAGTAAACAACCTAATGGCTGCTGTCTCCACCACACTGTGTAAGGTAAAGCTAGTTTTAAAATATACTAAATTAATTCTGTCCTTTATAGAATGCCTGTTTCATGTACGCATTTCATTATGTACAGCCTGTCCTCAGACAGCCTTTGTCATTATCTTTGCATCCACATTGTTTTTGTCTATTTTATCTAAGAAACCAAAAAAGGCATCTCTCAAAATGAACTATTAGACTATAAAAAAATGAATAATTAAAAAAACAATCAAAAAAAGTACAGCAAAATCAGCAACGGTGAACTTTTAATAAATACAATGTAAAATACAAGCATTCGTGTAAACTAACATTGTATCAAGTATCTAAAATGCATACTCGGAACTACAATTTAGAACAAAGCATAAGTCACATGATTAATGATGTAACAGTCTAGAGCATAAAATAGGTTTTAAAGAACAAGTCTCATTCACACCTGGAAAAGATGTTCCTTTCCATCTACTAATCCAGGTATGTTCCATACCTCAGTTTTATTCACAATGTCACCTCCTCTTATATTTTAGTACACTAGCTCTAACACAGAAAATTTAAAAATATGCTGAGTTACCAGTAAAGAAGCATGCTTCACTAAGGCATTATTTAAATTAGATGATTCATATCATAAATATATTGTTCTATGCGATCCCTTAACCTTCTGTTTGGCTTACCAATGTGAAAGACAAGACAAAGCTTAAACCTACTAACATAAACTAAGTTTGTTGTTTTACAGTCAACATTACTATGACAAATAATAACTTTCCTAATTGTAGACTGTTCAAAATTGTCCAGTTTTCCTTGGGGTTCACCCCACCCCCTGATCACCCTTATGATGTTTATGCAGTTACTGCAGTTTAAGTTATCTCTAGTGTACAGTGGTTTCCCCCAGCTCACTGATCCCAGTACTACTATTGGCAAAAAAGTGGCATTTTAATATGTATTATCTGTTGTTTAGTGGTTCCCCTACCTCCCAATGCCCATACTCTTGATGGTGCCATTATGGCACTTTACAGTGTGGCCAATGGCCCCTCCCCATCACTGTTATTATGTTCTGTGCCTTAGTGCACCTTATGGAGTTTTTCCTGGTGTCTAGTGTATCCCTCCAGTCCCTGCAGTAATGTTGCTGCCATTATGGCACTTATTCCCTGGTGATCTAGTGTATACCCCCCCACTAACCCTCCTGATCCCCGTAGTAATGATGCTACCACTATGGCACTTATTCTCTGGTGGTCTAGTTTATCACCCCCACCTCCTGATCCATGTAATTACATTGCTACCATTGTGGCATTTATTCCATGGTGATCTAGTGTATCTCCTGATCCTGTTACTAACACTGGCACTGGTCACAATAAAGATGACTCCTAGGTGTTTTGTGGTTCCTCTTATGCCCTTTCCATATTTTGATGAGGGCTCCATTATGGCACTTTAAAGATGAGTTCCTGATATCTAGTAGCTCCCCAGCACTATGTTCATCTTCATCAGTACTGTGACATGGTGGGTATGGCCGTGCTGATCAGAATTAATTTATAATCATCCTACACTCCAGTTTGTCCATCTCCTCCTTAAAACTCCCCCCAAATTCCATAAACGGACATGCTAACACACTAAAACAGTTTGGGGGTAATTTTAAGGACAAACTGGACTGTAGGATGATTATAAATTTTAGGACACTACAACCAAGGGGCATGAACATTGACAGTAAGCTTACTTTATAACACTTTGTAATATTTATTTTTTTCCAATGTAGGGATAGGATAAGTTTTAGAGTAAGTCTTTACACGTATTTGGTTAAGAAATAAAAATATGTAATAAATTATTAAAGAACAAATTCATTATATTAAATTATATTGTGTTAGGGTAATTTGTAATATTTTCAATGGATGTTGATTTTTAGTACATGCAAATGTTTCAAGTAGGTTTTGGCTCCTTTAAAGTAGTTAAAATATGTGAAGGCGCTTTATGTAATTGCCTTAATTGACTAATTATTTTAATTGGTGGAAAGAAGTTTTGTATAAATTGTGGGATGTGATGTGGCATTGTTATTCCTTGAAGGCAAAATGCCGAGGTACCAGAATAAATTTAAACTAAAATGTTCATCCTTGACCTGTGCTTTTTGAAGCTCTGCTCTGCTATTTATGTTTTTGCCTTGGTGCTTGTGAAGTTTTGTTTTTTATTACAGAAAGTTTAACTAACAGAAGATGTTTAAAATAAATGTATTTGAGGGAGTGATTAACAGCAAAGCTAAATGAGCATGTTTAAAGATAAAACAAGCACGTATAAAGCAAAACAAGTGTATTTCAAGCAAAACTGGGCATGCGTAGAGTAAAACGAGTAAAAGAAAAGTACAATCGGCATGAAAAGGGCTTAACCAAGCAAAACAAATATAATAAGGGCAAAAAAGGGCACATTAAGCAGAAATAAAGCAACGCGACTGCATGTGTTTTGGCAAAGTGCCATGTTTTGGCATAACTATGACTTCGTATTGTATCAAGGGTGTAACTAAAGTTATTTGAAGTATCTCAAAGTATATAAAAGTACTTACAGTGTGTGCTTATTACTGCATATGTATTTGAAAAGTTTACTGTGTGCAAAGTGCAACTATTTCATGAAATACAGTCAAAGTATAGCAATTGCGAAAAGTTTCCTGTGCTGGGTGTGTCTATTCGCAAACTGCCCCATTACAGAGTGTTTCTTGCACTGTAGAGAATTGCCTAATAAGGTACTGCCATTCTGGGGACATTTCAGTGTGCTCTCTGCAGTTATTCACATAGTGGAATTACTTCAAAAAGTTATTGAGTTTAAAGCAAGAGATGTCTGATTTATTCACATTGTGCAGTTAATTGGTATGTTTCTTACACTGATAAGAGGTGATTTCTTGAAAAAAGACAACATTACAAGAGTATTACAGTGCCTGAGAGTTATTCAGTCACATTGTAATGTTGTTTGAGATGTTTCTTAAAAAGATGCTAAATGACTTTGGCAAAATGTTGATAAATGACTTTAGCATTTTAGCCTTTCAAATGATATTACAAGAGTATTAAGTGCCCAAGAAGTTTATTTTGCAAAGTCCAGTTATTCAGTGGTACTACGAGGCACATGAAAAAGATTTTACTTCATGACAGTGATTTAACATTGAGCAAAGCCATAGAGATTTGTCAAACCCACGAGGTAACAGAGAACCACACAAGTATGCTTGCGAGTGAGAAGGGCATGGTTTCAGTAGGCTCTAGAGCAAATGTAGACAGCATGCAATATGTGGCAAGCAAAAGCAGACCCAAGCACGTGGCAGCTACAGGGTTTCCAAAGAAGATGCGCAGCTTTCCAGCAAATTCTAAAAAGGGAGCAAGTTCCAGCTCAGTGCAGTACAAGCATGAATCAGCAAAACCCATGTCTAACTTTATTAACTGTCACAACTGTGGTGCAAATCACTAGTCTAAAAGAGAGACGTGCTTAGCATTTGGTTAGCAATGTCATAAGTGTAAAAAATAGAACCATTTCTAAAAGTTTCATTAATTGATTAAGCCTCACACAGTTGTAAAGAAAGGTCACACAAGAAAGCAAGTTGATCAAGTAGAGCCAAAGCAGTCAGCTTTCTATGTGGATGGTGTATCTGTGCTTGATGAAAGAGCTGATGCAGTGAACTTATTAACAAGAAGTGAAGTGTTTTGTACTGTCCAGATTAATGGAAAGTCCTCAGAGCTTAAAGGAGTCACTGGCTCAATGTGTAATGTTATATCAGCAGACACATTTGCTAAAGTGAGAACCAACGGACAACTCAATGTAACCAGTAGTGCGAGACTTGTTGCTTATGGAGGTGAAGAAATTCAAACCGAAGGGTCAGTGATTCTTTCATGTTATTTGACCAAGAAGTGTTACAACTTGTTATTCTACATAGTCAGAAGGCCAGTGCAGTCTTTACTGGGTCTCAAAGATAGTCTGAGAATGAATCTGCTTTCATTTGCTAAAGAAGTTCATCATGTAAGTGCATTTGAAGTTCTAATTTTTCAGAAGCCATTTTCTCAGAATATGCTGATATTTTTGATGACAAGTTAGGCAAACTTCCAGTTGTGTATTCCATGAAGTTAGACCTAGAGGTCACTCCAGTAGTCAGACCAGCAAGAAGAGTTCTGATAGCTATGCAGGATAAAGTCAAAGTTCGGTTGGATAAAATGGTGCAGGAAGCTGTGATTTGTCTAGTCACACAACCAATTAAATGGGCATCGTCCATGGTAGCCATTCACAAAAAAGGCTCAGATTAAATCAGAATATGTATTGACCCAACAGATCTGAAGAAAGCATTGAAGAGACCGTATCATCCGATACGCACAGTCGAAGAAGTTGCAGCTCTAATACCGAATACCACCTTTTTCTCTGTCTTGGATGCAAAGAGTTCATTTTGGCAAGTGATGCTTGATCACAAATCTTCATTTCTAACTACTTTTGGTATGCCATTTGGCAGATACAAATTCCTATGGCTACAATCTGGAATAAATTCTGCAAGTGAAGTCTTTCAGTGTGCAATGGAGCAAATATTTTTGGGTTATCCTTATGCCATAACAATAAATGATGTATTGGTTGGAGGCAATGGTGAACCAGAGTATGATAGAAACGTAAAGATAGAGCATTGGAGGTAAATTTGAAGCTCAATCCTCTGAAGTGTAAATTCAGACTTCCAGAAGTTACCTACATTGGTCATTTGTTCACAAGTACAGGCTTGAGACCAGACCCAACCAAGCAAACTGCTATTCTTGAAATGTCAGCGCCGGATAATGTACAAGCTCTACAACATTTTTTAGGCATGGTCAATTATTTAGGCAAGTTTATACCAGACTTCAGTGAGTTGACAGCACCTTTAAGAGAGCTAACATGCAAAAATGTTGCATGATCATGGTTGGAACAGCACCAGGTGGCATTTGAAGAACTTAAACAAAAATTTGCCACACACATACATTAAGATACTAAGATGTAAACAAACCAGTTACACTTTCCTATGATGCTTCAAATTTGATCTTGACACAGTCATACATCAAGAGGGAAGACCAATAGCCTATGCATCTCGAACACTAACCCTAACAGAGATGCAGTATGCTCAAATTGAGAAAGAGCTTTTGGCAGTAGTATTTGCATGTTCCCAGTTTCATGATTACATTTATGGTCGAGCTATTCAGATTGAAACTGATCATCAACCTCTAGTTACTATTCTAAAGAAGTCTATGCATTCTGCTCCAGCAAGAATACAGAGAATGATGCTCAAGTTACAAAAATACAATTTCAAAATGGTCTACACTAAAAGTAAATTGTAATTTTTCCACCACTAGACTTTGTGAGTTAAGAGATCACACTCAGACTGATCCAATTTTACAGAAGCTCAATCACTACATTAATGTTGGATGGCCGTCAAAGTGTGCCATCTAAAGTGCAAGCCTACTTTCCTTACAGAGATGAATTGTTGATGGAAGATGGCATTATTTAAAAAAAGGTCCTAAAATTGTTGTTCCTGCTTCCTTACAACAAGAGTATATCTGGATTTTGCATAGCGGTCACCCGAGATCCACATCCACTAAGAAAAGAGCCAGAGAATTAGTGTTTTGGCCTTCCTTACCAAAATACACTGATAAATTACTTTCTTCTTGTTCGGTATGCCATAGTACTAGACCACATTCGCAAAGAGAACCACATCAGCTAAGTCCAGTTCCTGAACTACCTTGGTCAGTCATTGCAACTATCTTTGAGTGGAACAATCAACACTACTTGGTTTTGGTAGACTCTTATTCGAATTAGTTTGAGATCGATCTGCTACATAACCTAACTTCCACTGCTGTTATTATTAAGTTGAAACATCATTTCTCAGTTCATGGTAATCCACACAAAGTTCTTTCTGACAATGGTACTCAATTTTCTAGCCAGTTGTTTCATAAATTTGCAAAAGAATGGGACTTTGTACATGTCACTAGTAGTCCTGAATGTCCTCAGTCCAATGATCTAGCTGAACGTGCAGTACAGAGTGTAAAGGAATTGCTTGAAAGGCCAAAGTGCGACAATACCAATGTGTTCTTGAATTTACTTAATCTCAGAAACGTACCCTGTGACGATATTCTTGGCTCACCTGCTCAAAGGCTACTTTCCAGGCAAACTAGAACTACGCTGCCCATTAATTCCAGTCCACTGAAGCCTAAACCTAAGAACAATAAAACCATCAATGCTCAGTTGTTTAAGAAGCGTAATATCCAGAAATCTAGTTACGACCAATCAAGCAGATTACTTCATCCATTGAGGGAAGGAGAGATGGTAGGAATCCAGACAACTAATGGTTTTGATCAAATAAGACAGATTACAGGCATCTGTGCTAAACCAAGAACCTGGTAGACTCTGAAGGTGTGGAATATAGGAGGAATCATAGACATCTTCTTCCTGTACCAGAATCACCATCATCATCACAACATTGTTTCTGTGATGCAGCCTTTATATCTAAGAGTGAATCAGATACTGTTCCCATACCAGAATGTGTTCAAAATTCTGATTCCACTACAGAAAATGATCAGAACATTCCATAGGTCAAACATTTTGCAGAGGCAGTTCCAGCTGCTAAATCTCATTCACCATTTTATATCACATGATATGGACGAGTATCAAAGCTAGTGTGAAATACGGAGCAACGTGGACTTGATTGCATATATCTGTGTATTTAGCGGGTCTACATTAAGACATCGAATGATAAAAAGAGCAAACTCTCTTTTATCGAATAAAAACCAAAAGCAGTAAATGTCGAACACATGGAACAGTGATTTTTTTCCCAGGGAAAAAAATCGCTGCTCCGCAAAAAAAAAAAAACAAACACTTTGCCCCACCCCACACCCCCTACTAAAATATACCAACTCCAAGATCGCACCACAGAGGAGGAAATGGCAAAGTCCCAAAAATGGCCCAAAGATTTTTTTCCCTGGGAAAAAAAAGTCGCTGCTCCGTGTGTTCGGAATTCAGTGCTTTCGACTTTTAGTGTTCGATAAAAGAGCATTCACTCTTTTTATCATTCAACATCGCAATATAGACCCTATATAGCATTGTATAATGCATGAGAAGGAATTACCTGTGATTTCTGCATGCCAATAGACTCATAGCATAGTATGATCTATTTCTCAAAGAGGGAGGCTGTAGAGTGGAGCGCAAGTGATGTGCTCTGTATTTTTAAGAAGCATTTCAAGGCTTTATGTGCACATATAAAATCCTAGACATTTACACTCCATGGGGCCATTTTGAAAGAGCAGTCACAGTGATAGCATGCATGAATGCAGTTGTTAGTTTGTAATTAAGTTAAATTCAGTAACCTTGAGTAATTATGTTTCTATAAAATAAAGCTGCTTAAACAGAACCCATGAAGACTCTTCTATTGTATCCAGAATGGGAAAGCGACAGATAACATGGCTTACATATGCTTCTCCCCTGGAATGTCTCATTAATATTCAGCAGAGTCAGAGAGCCAGCCCTTCATGGAGCTGCATGTCACTGTGTTGGAGCATTGTGCAGCCCTGTATAAGGGTGCTTGCTGAAATGGAGAATGGGACATGTCGCACTACCTTTATGAATTTGGCCCTCTCAGTCCTGTCATCTTGTATGCTCAACCTGAAGTTTTTAACACACAGTGCATATCACTTGCAGGGGAGCATCCAACTGAGCTCATTGTCTTGGAGGGGTAGGGAATATATGGGGCAGCACAACATTCCATTGTGTCATGATGTATTCAGGTACCAGCACACCAAAACTGTGTGTTCTTACACAGAGAAATCAGCATTGCTGTCTTGTGTAACCTTAACATTGCAATACATAAATTAATATGCAATGATTATATAGAATATGTATGGAGCTTTTCTCTCAGAGTCTCCACTGAAAAGGGGTTTGACATTTAGATGGAGTTTCCCACTAAATAAAGCCGAATAAATTAATAATAACAATTTAAATAAAATTAAGAATACATTTATTGGGGCCCATTTCAAAGGTGATGTGGGAGCAGAATAAGTAAGTTATCTTATTTTAATATTTTTGTTAAATGTCTTTCAAGTGGAAAAAGTGATGCTGTGGTTCTCCTTGCAGTTACCACGGGGTAACAATGATTCTGATGGGATGAAGAATTCTGTAATATGTTTGTTTCAATAACTCCAGAGCAATTCTATTGTCTGTTAACCTGATGGAGCCACCTTAGCATTCTGGAAAAAAGTCAAGAAAACGTATTATGAAACTATGGTAAATAATTTTTTTTTAACATGTTAAATTTGCCATGGCTTTTTAATTTTTAATTCCTACACATTTCATTACCCAAAAAGTAATACATGGCATTTTTCTGGCTATACTATTGTGCAATGTGGTATACATGTCATATTTCTGGGTATATCATTGTAAAGTTGTCAGAATCAATGACAGACTCATTTTCTTTAATGACCTACCAGGAGCAAGTTTTTTTGGATTTTTAAATATAGTAAGTCTCCAGTTTTGTTAAAACAAGTAGAGGCCCCTTATTTAACTAATCCAGTGGGGAGAATTTTCTCTCTGGCATGCGATCTCCAGTCTATTAATTATGATGGGTATCCGGATCATTCAGTGCTTAAAATCCTATGGACCCATGATTTCATTCATTCTGTTGGAGCTCTGCTATCCATGCTGGGGCCATCTTATTGTGTTTAATTTTGGCATTCTGCCTAATTTGGATAATGCTGTTAGGAGTTCCTTCCTTCTTTATTCCTGTTGTGGATCTCCTGTAGCCACAAATAATGTGTTTCTTCAGGGGCAAAATAATCTAATCCTACTGTAGAAATTCTTATTATATAATTCTGGTAGTGGCCCTTGACTTTGTTAACTTTGCTGAAATCTCTCAAAACTATAAATCTGACCTCGATACCTAGCTACTCAGCTGTTTATTTCACATGACAACTCACCAGTGTTAAAAACATGCTTCAGTGGCTAACCTAGTAAAAAATGTCAACATAATTTATTTGCTAGTTGCTTAATTGCAAGTCAAAGAAATAATTTTGTTCTCATTTATTGCACTTTTTTGAAACAAAAGATCTGTAAGGTCGAAAGATGAAATTTGTAATGTTCTATACATACTAACTAATGCATTTACTCTATTCAGCATTGGAGCTCGCGTGCGCGCACACACACACACACACACACACACACACACTTGAAAACTTTGATATCACATTGTTTATTTTAGCATATTAGTTCTGAAATCAATGCATCTGTCAATGTTTGTAGCATGTGCCTTACCTGTTCTTTTGGTCAGTCCACTGACATATTTAACTGTCTCCCCTTTAGGTACTTTTACTCCAATTTCATTTTTTGGCAGTGTGCTGGTATCCCGTGTTATACTTCTAGCTTCTGTTATTTTCACATGTTCATTACCGCTGTTTTCCTTTGTAATTGTATTGATTTGTTGAGTGATAGCATTTAAAATTTTGCTAACACTGGTTTGGATTGTGGGCAATGGTACTGTAGTCTCCATTCCTTGCGGTTTGACCATTGCCAATGACAAATTAGCCTTCGGTAACTCACTGCTATTTATGTTGTCATGTATTGCACTAAAAGTGTGATTTGATGAATGTGAGTCTTCATCTGATTCAGATATATTTGACCTTCCAAGACTGGTAATATTTGGTTTAATGTAACCTAAATCTGAATTAACAACATGTGTCCTCTTTACTGTATTTTGTTCACCATCAAAGGTGGAAATTTCCAGGGAAGTAACAGCTTCTGTACTTAATCTAATGACAGAATCCTCAGGAGAAACTGATGGATTTATTTGGTTATTGCTTTGAACTACTCCATTCAACAAGTTATCCTCTTCAGTTTTATTTAGGAGATAAGAAGAAGCATTGTTCAAAAGTGTTAAGTCAATGACTAGACCAGAGATATTTATGGGCTTTGATGGTGAGAAAGGACTGAAAGTGGCTGAACACAAAGTAGACATAAAGAACAAAATGGCAGCCAGCAGATGGTACACGGTACTCATTTTGGCTCAGTGAGGTCACTGTTGTGGTCTCTTGTTCTTTCCCACCTGCCAAAACAGAAAACAAATTATGAACAATTTTCATTTTATTGACATGCAAAAATCTAGAATACTTTCATTTTCTTGTTTTATGCAAAACTACTGATTTCTGATCCACTGCTGCTACACCCAGTAGGCTAGCCAGAGCTGTATTTTATGTAGGTTTAGGACAAAAGGACTCCTTATTCATTTGCAGTAATATAACTTGTTGTGCACTTTGAGTTTAATCTGGAGGGTTATACATAAGGCAAATAGTTGATACCCCCCTCAGATTTTGAAGAACAGCACATTCCATCATTAATATACCCAGTACTTAATATGCATAAGAGTGTGATTTCATTGGCTGCAGAAGGCATCTTATGTCACCATAAAGAGTAATGTGTTGGCATGTATCCATATGAATCTACTTCCCTGTCATTAACAAACACCACCAGCTGTGTAAGAGCTGCAAAACATTTTACAATACAAATATATATTTATAATACTCTATCTATTCCATGTCCTTTCCTTAACAGCTGCAGATACAGTAAACTCTCGGTTAACCGGCACCCATGGGGATTGTTAGATGCCGGATAACTATAGTTTCTGGTTGCTTGAGATTTGCTATTAAAAATAGGCATGACTAATACTGTACCCCATACTGTTTGTTTGGTTTGACTTGTTTGTAGGTTGCGGAGAGAGGGAATTTATTCCTATCTTCCTTTATAAAACTCTAAAAATGTAAGGTATGTTTCTGCGGGGGGGGAGCAAAGTGCAACACATGAAAATTGTACTGTATTGGTTCGATTTTTTTTTTCTGGTTGTCTGAGTTCTAGTTAACTGAGAGTTTACTGTATTGATAAACAGACCATAGTGCTTGAAAATAAAGTATGCATGAAATACACTGTAAAGAATCTGTTTAATCTCCTTATAAGCTATTCATTGATTGTACAAGAAATTAGTATTTAGTCCAATTAATTTTATCAACAGCTATTCACTGATCTTGCAAGAATTTAGTATATAATATAGTCTGATGTAAAAGTAACCCCAATTTTCTAGTAGCTCTCCCTTTCTTGTTTAGTACCTACATCCTCTCTAAATTATTTTCCATCTCATTTCAATCACTCATGTTACATTTGCTCTCGTTTTAGTCTTTCTCCCCTTCTCTCCTCTCGCATCCTGGTCACAAGCAATGTCTTTTGTATCACACACTCCTAGGACTAGAGTGAGTGCGTAAACCAATGAAATGAATTAAACTGTCTTCCTTTGCACTGCTGTTATGTGCTACTCTTATTCCTTGAACCAGTTTGCAGCAGCAGAATGTCAGTTATAAGCACTAATAAACTGCTTTGGTATGTTATAATGGCTACAGTCAGCTGTCTGGTGTTTTCGATACATTTCTGCATAAGATATACGACAGTATGAGACACTGCATTGAAAAATCAAATTTCCTTTGCTTAATACATATAGGCATGTACCCATACTTGACACCAGTCAGGCTACCAGCTTAAGGAACATTTTAACAAATATGGACTCTGACGACCCTGCTACTAGGGACAGCAACGTGGATTTTGGATAAGACAGTAATAACAGAAAGACAGATATCTTGAAAAATTCATCAAGCAACCTGCACTCTTAACCAGAACTTTTATTATATGCAGTCCAGTAGCCAACCTCTTATTTGAAGTTGCAGAAAAACAAACAGTTCACTATGGCTCTAGGACACAGAACATTGGTTGTGTATGACTGGTACAGAGCATGAGCAAAACATAGCCATCAGTCAAAGCTGAATCAGGAAAAAAAAAAATCAAACAAGTGAAAATTCATGAATTATGGATGAACCAAATTATGAAGCTATTCCTCAATGGCAAGAAATTGATTCTACTGTTTCCTATGGAAATTCAAACTCAAGTTATACGTAAATATTAAAAAAAAAATTTAGATGATTTCAGGATAGACTTTTAAGAAGGCATATTTGTTTACTGTTGGTGTTTTTTAGTCAGTTCAAATGGATGCTATATTGTTAAACCTACAGTAGCCTCTAGGTTTTATTTATACACAAAAAAAGACTGATTTTCCCATGCAGTCATTTAATAGCATGCATCATAGACTCTAATATATTCATTTATTGTGCCTATAGATCTGTGCTGCCAAACCAAATAAAATGAATAGCAATGGCATGCTGACAGCTGGGATACTGGCAATGAGTTTACTTATTGTACTCATTAAAGTGAAGAGATAAAAGTTGTTTTATTGTTTTATTTGATTGCATGCATGCTTTTCCAGTACAAAATAAATAGGACACAAAATTAATAGCTAAGAGGCTTGAAACAAATACTGATAAAAAAATAGTGTCAAAGAGTGGGTTATATATAAGCAGTAAGGCACATAATTTTGTAAAATAAAACAAGAAATACATTTAGTTTAATCATGCAGAATATGGGGAAATGTCTTCTTAGTGAGAGTTTGATCAACTGTAATGGAAAAATGAATTGTTGCACATAATTCAGAAAACAATTGATTGCTGGCAGTTGCTATTTGCAAACAAGTAGAGTTTCTCCCTTCCTTAGTGTTGTGTGACTTTAGAGATGATATATATATATATATATATATATATATATATATATATATATATATATATATATATATATAGTTGGGGGGCATGGTGCCTTGGCCCCACACTTTCATTGATATATAATTGATGGAGAATAATTGGCTGAGTGGGTTTCACTCTTCCATATTAGATGATGAAAAAATGTTTTAGATAGGCAATATTTAGCAGAGGCAGTGATGTACAAAATATAAAGCTTAAACTGGAGGAGTGGGTAGATAGATTTCATTTCTCAACAGATGATAGGTTGGGGATTGACATAATGGTTAAGGTATTTACTTTACAGGTACAGGGATTGATTCTCACCTTTGAGGAAATAGGCTAGGCTTAAAAAATGTCTCAGAAGGGCAGCAAGCCTACTACTTAATTATGAACTACGTTATTGAAATTTAAATCTTTATTGACAAAGCAAATCCTTTGCCACCTTTTTGATAACAGCCCTCAAGGCATTATAAACAGATATTGTGAAGACTGTTAAGTCCCAATCAAACAAAAAGCAGTCACAAAATGGAAGCATTCAATAACAGTGAAGCATTCCCTGCTGGTCACACAGCAATTTATTAGACTTTAGAATTTG
Source organism: Protopterus annectens (assembly GCF_019279795.1). Lineage (NCBI taxonomy): Eukaryota > Metazoa > Chordata > Ceratodontiformes > Protopteridae > Protopterus > Protopterus annectens. The sequence continues at coordinate 678,420,899 of NC_056751.1, read as the reverse complement.
TTTATCTCACATTTCAGCCTCACAGCAATGCAGTTGAAGGGAGATAACATTCATGGGTGCTTATATCTCTCCTTTGTAAGTTATTGTACCCCTGTATCATACCACTTTAGTTCAATTTGGACTGATGACTGACAGTCATGTAAAAGAATCTGTCTAATTACTACAATACCAAATGAATTAATGAACAGACAAATACAATGGAATAAAGACATGTTCATGAGCGCTACAAGTTTGGAAGTAAGGGGTGGGATTCAGAGACGGCCCAAATGTTTTGGCATAAAAGATGTTCTATACTTTAGACGTATGCATTAATAAGAAATATTAGAACATGACAAACATACAACAAAAAATATATAAGTGGGTGTAATGAATGCACAAAATGTAGTAAAATAAAACACAAACATTAATAGTTTAAGCACACACTGAGGGTGCTTGTATTTATGCACCAATGTATGACATTTGTTCCACAGAGATAGAGGGGTGCCTGCTGAAAGTCTAAGCATCGTAACTGTAATATATATTTACATACATACAGATATTTAGATAGATAGAAACATACTCAATACATTTGTGGTATACAAGAGGCTGTAACCTGGAAGAAATAATCCAGGAAGTGTCATCCTGTAATGGGATACTCATCATGGGTAGAATAGGAACTTTGCCTCAAGATTCATAGTTCCTGGATTTGCATGCCCCATCCATGGCCTATTTTGGATATGTTCTGAAGGAAGTTCAGTGAAAAACTTTCTGTGAAGCTGAAGCAAAGGCCTAGCCAACACTGAAACTCCTGACCATTTTTTTTACAGAACTGGTTACTGGAAGGGCTGTGTGGTTTCTGTAACATAAACTTTGTGGACCTTGAATTTGCAGAACAGGTACTGTAAGCAGTATAAAATTTTTTGGAACTGACTTTGAAAAGTGAGTGAATTATATTTTTGTTTCATCCAAAAAATAAATTTGTGCTTAAGTTATATAGATATGCGCGCAAGCATGTGTGTGTGTGTGTGTGTGTGTGTGTGTGTGTGTGTGTGTGTGTGCGTGTGTGTGTGTGTGTGTGTGTGTGTGTGTGTGTGTTTGTGTTATATATATATATATATATATATATATATATATATATATATATATATATATATTTATATGTATACCAATACCAAACAATAGGTGCACGTGAACATTTTAGTGGGTGCACGGAAAAAATAACAAATCCCCAAAGCAACTCCAGCACTCCACAGCAACAAATATGGCAAACAGCAAAGGTTTGAAGAAGTTTATTCAGGCAAAGCCTGCCCAACACAGACCAGTGACCGGTTTCGCCTAAAGCGTCATCAGTGTGTAATTCAAATATACAGAAACCCGGATTTAAATACTTGAAATGCAAACACCAGCAGCACACATTTAAAGGTACAAACACACTTATAACACTGTTCAACACTTTTACCCTAAATTTACACACTAGAACAAAACCAAGTGATAATATTATTAAAAACATGTGCATCCCCCAATATTATTGGCCAAATAATAATACTACACTATTATTTACCAATCTTAATACAATAAACACTGTGAAATGCATGATCATATATGTAAAGAAACCAAAAGCCTCACAGAGCATAACTAAAGTATAGAACTACCCCATTAATGCATTCACTCCTTACTACTATTTTAAATTTACTATATAGAAAAACATTTTTTAAAAATGTAACTCTAATATATCAAATATTCTAACTGGAATGTAATATTGGGTAGAAAATATATGTTGTTTATGTTTTCAATTTTTTGTGAATATATAAAAAGTGTGTTAAATCCAATAAAGATCAAACACCCCTATAATGATCGTAAATGATTATGCTTCTATTAATCTGGTTTCTATATCTAATATAATTACCACTGGTCATTCAAGACAGGTTTAAAGAGTGCCCCCAAATTTACAATCCACCGACTTTCCCTTTGAGTTAATAACTTATGTCTGTGTGTAACATTATTATCCTGCATAATAACCATATCAATACCTACAAAAACAAAATGCACTGTGGTATGAACTATCTTATGCTTATATAAAGCACTTCGAAGTCTCTGACATTTAATATCACTAATATGAAGAGCAATTCTCTGTTTAAGTGTACAAGAAGTTTGTCCTACATAGACTGCCCCTCATTGACAAACTGCCATATAAATGACCCATGAACTACTACATTTTATAAGGTATTTAATATCGAACACCCTCTTCATATTCACTGATGTAAAAGATTTAGTTTTTGCCATCAATTTACAGTATTTACAGGACCCACAATATGTGCTACCCACTATGCTCATCATGGATTTGGAACTCACCTGTCTACCTTTTAAAAGAAGAAAAAATATTGCCCAAAGGTCCTACTTTTTCTATAACCAAAATGGCACTGTTCATCTACTATGTTAGTAAAAAAAGAATCTGAATGCAAAACATGCCAATGTTTAGCCAAAATATCCTTAATATGTAAAGTATTAGTACCATAAGTAATGATAAGCCTAACGTTTTCCTGTTGTGGCCTACCAATTGGCTCTCTATCAACCAATAATGCTGTTCTATCCATGTTGTTGGATGCCCTATGGGCCGCTTCAATACAACTTTTCTGTAACCCCTATGGATAAACCTCATTTCCAAGTCCATAGCTTGTGCCTCATAGGTTATTTCCTCAGAACAAATTTTTCTAACACTTTGAAATTGAGACCCTGGAATATTTTGGATTGTGTGGCGGGGGTGGCAACTGCCGTCCTTTAAGAAAGCATTCTTAGAGAATGATTTTCTATACAAATCAGTAATCAGAAAACCCTCAGATTATTTTCTCACCTTGACATCCAAATAATCAACTTCCTGAATATTGATACCTCCAGTAAATTTAATACCATATTCATTTTGGTTGAGAAAATCTATAAATTCCCCCCAGCCTGCATTGTCACCCTCCCACACAACCCAACAATAATCCAGGTATCTATGCCATATGATGAGATCATTTCTAAAACATATGGGGGCAGTATATATATATATATATATATATATATATATATATATATATATATATATATATATATATATATTGAACTTCTACATATCCCATGAACAAATCAGCATAGGTAGGGGCAAAAGTAGCCCCTATAGCTGTTCCTTTTACCTGTAGATACCATTGATTATGAAACAAAAATGCATTGTGTTCTAACACCAAGATTGGGTCGTCCAGAAGTCTACAGCCTTAATCCCCCCTTCATGTGGAATACTAGTATACAATGATTGAACATCTAAGGTCCCCAAGTAGTCTTTGGTCGATATTTGCAAATTGTCCATTAAGGACAAAAACTGCTTTGTATCTCAAATTCTGGCTGTAACCAGTGGAAGAAGCTTTTTTAACTTATATTCTAGATACTCAGACAGAGGTTCGAGTAATGAACCCCTACCTGCCACTATGGGACATCCAGGTGGATTGTGAAGAGTTTTATGAATCTTGGGGACCATATAAAAATACTGTGATACTGGATTTTCAACCTGTAACTGCACCATCAAGGAGGATGTAATAATACCTTGATCTTTAGCTTGTTGTAAAAACCTGTCAATTTCCAGTTTATATTCTAATGTAGGATCATTAAACATTACCAAATAAAATTCAATGTCAGACAACTGTCGATGTGCCTCTTTTAGATATCTTTCCTTCTCCCATATCACAACTGCCCCACCTTTGTCAACTCCCACTATCACTATTTGTTCATTGTTTGCTAAAGATTTAACAGCTTCTTTTTCCAAAGAAGTCAAATTATCAAAACCAGTACAAAAAATACTGGACTGATTAACATGCAAATCTTTTAGAACCAACTGTTCAAAGGTTTTTATTGCACTGTGATAGGGAGGCATAAATTCAGATTTCTTAAACTGAAAACCCAAAGGGGCACTTCTATGTGAATCCTCTTCCTTATGTGCAAAACAATACTTTAAATTAAGATTTCTACAAAAGATTTTTACATCATTAATAGTATCATATTGAGACACATAAAAAGATGGCACAAAACCCAGACCTTTATTTAACACACTAAGTTCACTAGATGAAAAGGTGTATTTTGTTAGGTTAATGACTAAGTTGTTAACATCATTAACTTCATTAACATCATTATTCAAATTAGTGTCTATTGTTGGTGCAGGCTGTCCTGAAACATCTTCTGAATTGATTTTTCTACAGTGCTTATGACCTGCCCTCCTAAAGGGATTTTGTGTCTCTTAGAGGCCGGAGAGGAAATATCAGGCAATTCACTTGCTTCAGGTTCAGTATCGGTATTGGAAACGTTGGAGGAAAACTCTGATGCGCTAGATGAAATATCCTGCCACCTAAGGATGGATTTAATTCTTTTTCTTTTAGGCCTGGAGACATTTTTATCTTCTCTGAACCTTACCCCCCGTTTTTGTTTCTTCCAAGAGTAAACTGTTGTCATTTTAAAGTCATTGACATCACGTTGGTATTTATTCATTTTCCTCTTACACAATTCTTTGTCATATTTATCAGTGTCCATAACAAACTGTGTGTCTAAATCTTGATAGTTAGGGGTAGTGATGTAATTCTTAGTACGTTCATAACAATCCTCTAGTTTGGCCAAAAGATCTGGTAGCTATTTTTCATAATATTCAACAAGTAGTTGCAAAAACACATTAGAGGCTGTTTGCTGTATTGTCCTCATTTTTGCATAAATTCCCCATCTTCACTTCCCAAACCTGGTTCAACATATACTCTAAGCCCCCTTGGGGCAATTTTTAGCTGTTAAGTAAGCTTTGAGAAGCTTACAATGCCAAACATAGGACCGTACCTTTTTAGAAGATTCAGTTAGTTGTCTAAACATTTCTTGCAAATCCAACTGTCCTGCCCCATTGCTTTTTTGCAAAATGTCCTGCTCCACATTCGTCGCTGTAAAAAAAGCAAAGTCATCCTTGTCTGCCGCTATTTTGTCCAAAAGCGTCATCGGTGTGTAATTCAAATAGGCAGAAACCCGGATTTAAATACTTGAAATACAAACACCAGCAGCACACATCTAAAGGTACAAACACACTTATAACACTGTTCAACACTTTTACCCTAAATTTACACACTAGAACAAAACCAAGTGACAATATTATTAAAAAAATGTTATTAAAAACATGTGCATCCCCCAATATTATTAACCTTTGCTGTTTGCCATATTTGTTTCTGTGAAGTGCTGGAGTTGCTTTGGGGATTTGTTATTTATTCCGTGCACCCACTAATACGTTCGCCTGCACTTGTTGTTTGGGATTGGTATGCACTTTGGAGTGCTGGTATGAACCTCTGGAAGCTCTGTTTTATTGAAGGGCCTGGAGATATATTGGCAGTGATATCTGTATCTATAAGAGACTTATACAGCTAGTGTTTTGTTTGGAGTTGCGAAATAGAAGAGCTTGCATTGGAATGGTGGCGGGCACAGATTTTAGAGCATATTTGGACAAAACAGCGGCAGACAAGGATGATTGTGCTTTTTTTACAGCGACGAATGTGGAGCGGGACATTTCACATAAAAGCAATGGGGCAGGACAGTTGGATTTGCAAGAAATGTTTAGACAACTAACTGAATCTTCTAAAAAGGTACATTCCTATGTTTGGCATTGTGAGCTTCTCAAAGCTTACTAAACAGCTAAAATTGCCCAAGGGGGCTTAGAGTATATGTTGAACCAGGTTTGGGAAGCAAAGATGGGGAATTTATGCAAAAATGGAGGACAATACAGCAAACGGCCTCTAATATGTTTTTGCAACTACTTGTTGAATATTATGAAAAACAGCTACCAGATCTTTTGGCCAACTAGAGGATTGTTATGAACGTACTAAGCATCATGTCACTGCCCCTAACTATCAAGATCGGTACACACAGTTTGTTATGGACACTGATAAATATGACAAAGAATTGTGTAAGAGGAAAATGAATAAATACCAACGTGATTTCAATGACTTTAAAATGGCAACAGTTTACTCTTGAAAGAAACAAAAGCGGGGGGTAAGGTTCTCGGAAGATAAAAATGTCTTCAGGCTTAAAAGAAAAATAATTAAATCCATCCTTAGGCAGCAGGATATTTCATCTAGCACATCAGAGTTTTCCTCCAGCGTTTCCAATATCGATACTGAACCTGAAGCAAGTGAATTGCCTGGTATTTCCTCTCCGGCCTCTAAGAGACACAAAATCCCTTTAGGAGGGCAGGTCGTAAGCACCATAGAAAAATCTATACAGAAGATGTTTCAGGACAGCCTGCACCAACAATAGACACTAATTTGAATAATGATGTTAATGAAGTTAATGATGTTAACAACTTAGTCATTAACCTAACAAAATACACCTTTTCATCTAGTGAACTTAGTGTGTTAAATAAAGGCCTGGGTTTTGTGCTATCTTTTCATGTGTCTCAATATGATACTATTAATGATGTAAAAATATTTTGTAGAAATCTTAATTTAAAGTATTGTTTTTCACATAAAGAAGAGGCTTCACATAGAAGTGCCCCTTTGGGTTTTCAGTTTAAGAAATCTGAATTTATGCCTCCCAATCACAGTACAATATAAACCTTTGAACAGTTGGTTCTAAAAGATCTGCATGTTAATCAGTCCAGTATTTTTTGTACTGGTTTTGATAATTTGACTTCTTTGGAAAAAGAAGCTGTTAAATCTTTAGCAAACAATGAACAAATAGTGATAGTGGGAGTTGACATAGGTGGGGCAGTTGTGATATGGGAGAAGGAAAGATATCTAAAGGAGGCACATCGACAGTTGTCTGGCATTGAATTTTATTCGGTAATGATTAATGATCCTACATTAGAGTATAAACTGGAAATTAACAGGTATTTACAACAAGCTAAACATAAAGGTATTATTACATCCTCCTTGATAGTGCAGTTACAGGTTGAAAATCCAGTATCACAGTATTTTTATATGGTCCCCAAGATTCATAAAACTCTTCACAATCCACCTGGACATCCCATAGCAGCATGTTCATTACTCGAACCTCTGTCTGAGTATCTAGAATATAAGTTAAAAAAGCTTCTTCCACTGCTTACAGCCAGAACTTGAGATACAAAGCAGTTTTTGTCCTTAATGGACAATTTGCAAATATCGACCAAAGACTACTTGGGGACCTTAGATGTTCAATCATTGTATACTAGTATTCCACATGAAGGGGGGATTAAGGCTGTAGACTTTTGGATGACCCAATCCAGGTTATTTAGTACGCAGGAAAGAGAATTTTGATTAAGTTACTAATATTGGTGTTAGAACACAATGCATTTTTGTTTCATAATCAATGGTATCTACAGGTAAAAGGAACAGCTATGGGGGATACTTTTGCCCCTACCTATGCTGATTTGTTCATGGGATATGTAGAAGTTCAATATATATATAGATATATGGATATATATATACTGCCCCCATATGTTTTAGAAATGATCTCATCATGTGGTGTAGGTACCTGGATGATTGCTGGGTTGTGTGGGAGGGTGACAATGCAGGCTGGGGGGAATTTATAGATTTTCTCAACCAAAATGAATATGGCATTAAATTTACTGGAGGTATCAATATTCACAAAGTTGATTATTTGGATGTCAAGGTGAGAAAATCATCTGAGGGTTTTCTGATTACTGATTTGTATAGAAAATCATTCTCTAAGAATGCTTTCTTACAGGCCGGCAGTTGCCACCCCCGCCACACAATCCAAAATATTCCAGGGTCTCAATTTCAGAGTTAGAAGAATTTGTTCTGAGGAAATAACCTATTAGGCACAAGCTATGGACTTGGAAATGAGGTTTATCCATAGGGGTTAGAAAAAAAGTTGTATCGAAGCGGCCCGTAGGGCATCCAACAACATGGATAGAACAGCATTATTGGTTGATAGAGAGCCAAATGGTAGGCCTCAACAGGAAAAAGTTAGGTTTATCACTACTTATGGTACTAATACTTTTCATATTAAGGATATTTTGGCTAAACAGTGGCATGTTTTGCATTCAGATTTTTTTTTTTACTAACATAGTAGATGAACAGTGCCATTTTGGTTATAGAAAAGGTAGGACCTTGGGGCAATATTTTTCATCTTTTAAACAAGGTAGACAGGTGAGTTCCAAATCCATGATGAGCATAGTGGGTAACACATATTTTAGGTCCTGTAAATACCGTAAATTGATGGCAAAAACTAAATCTTTTACACCAGTGAATATGAAGAGGGTGTTCGATATTAAATACCTTATAAAATGTAATAGTTCATGGGTCATTTATATGGCAGTTTGTCAATGCGGGGCAGTCTGTGTAGGACAAACTTCTTGTACACATAAACAGAGAATTGCTCTTCATATTAGTGATATTAAATGTCAGAGACTTCGAAGTGCTTTATATAAGCATAAGATAGTTCATACCAAAGTGCATTTTGTTTTTGTAGGTATCGATATGGTTATTATGCAGGATAATAATGTTACACACAGACATAAGTTATTAACTCAAAAGGAAAGTCGGTGGATTGTAAATTTGGGGGCACTCTTTAAACCTGGCTTGAATGACCTATGGTAAATGTATTAGATATAGAAACCAGATTAATAGAAGCATAATCATTTACGATCATTATAGGGGTGTTTGATCTTTATTGGTTTTAACACACTCTTTATATATTCACAAAAAATTGAAAACATAAACAACATATATTTTTCTACCCAATATTACGTTCCAGTTAGAATATTTGATATATTAGAGTTACATTTTTAAAAAATGTTTTTCTATATAGTAAATTTAAAATAGTAGGAAGGAGCGAATGCATTAATGGGGTAGATCTATACTTTTGTTATGCTCTGTGAGGCTTTTGGTTTCTTTACATATATGATCATGCATTTCACAGTGTTTATTGTATTAAGATTGATAAATAATAGTGTAGTATTATTATTATTTGGCCAATAATATTGGGGGATGCACATGTTTTTAATAATATTATCACTTGGTTTTGTTCTAGTGTGTAAATTTATGGTAAAAGTGTTGAACAGTGTTATAAGTGTGTTTGTACCTTTAAATGTGTGCTGCTGGTGCTTGTATTTCAAGTACTTAAATTCGGGTTTCTACCTATTTGATTTACACACTGATGACGCTTTTGGCGAAACCAGTCACCGGTCTGTGTTAGGCAGGCTTTGCCTGAATAAACTTCTTCAAACCTTTGCTGTTTGCAATATTTGTTTCTGTGGAGTGCTGGAGTTGCTTTGAGGATTTTATATATATATATATATATATATATATATATATATATATATATTTGGATTACATACACAAGAACGACAACGCAAAACACCGACACCCACATGGTCGACAATCGAAACACCGACAACGTAATTACTGCACAAGAAAAGGAAAATAAAATTTCCTTTTTTGTGCTAGCAGGCGGGCTACGTCCCCTGCACCCCACACCCCCGTAACTTTAATATACCAACTCTGCGACTGCACTACTGTGCAGGAATGGAAATATTTCCCGTCCGCACTACGGAGACATACCATTTCCCCATTGTCGGTATTTTGATTATTCACCATGTGGTGTCGGTTATGTGGGTTTCGGTTTTCTCAGCTGTCGTTTTTTTGTAGGGTATCCATATATTTATATAGATAGATAAATATACACATGAGTGAGTGTGAAAAATGACACCCAGATCCCTTGTTCAAAAAAATGGGAAAAGAGTTTGTGGATGGATGGATGGATGGATATGACTATATACACACACACATATATATATATATATATATATATATATATATATATATATATATATATATATACTGTATATATAAATGTGGATCTATGTTGCTCTATCAAAAGTACATTAAATCGAAACGTACTATAGTGAACTCACTTTCGCGAAAGTGCATTTTAGTGAAAATGCACTTTCGCGAAAGAAAAAAAGATAAAAACCTACGAAAATAAAACACTACTCATGTTTATCCAGGAGGGCAAGCCCCCCTGCACCCCCATGCAGGGGTCTGTGCCCTCCAGACCCCCCTACTTTAATATACTCACTCTGAGATCAAGTGCCTCCTGTGGAGTGTTGGGTGCCAGGCTGGCAACTTGACACTGTAAAACTCCACTGTGGTGTCCCCTAACTTGGAAAGTTGTAAGAGGAAGTTCTAATTCTGTTAAACCTATGAACCTATAACAGACTGCCCATACATGTCAAGCAGAGTGCCTCTTTGGCCCTCTTCAAAAGGAACCTTGATGACTGAATGGGAGAAGGGAAATTCACCCAGGGGATCATGTTAGTCGCCCTGCTAGACAGGGTCCAGGGAAGCAAGTAGTGTGGGAAGAAATAGCCAGGAAATTGTTATGGCTAGGCTTGTATAGGCCCTAGGGCCGATAGCCTAGTACCAACCTATGAACCTATGAACACTAGAGTGGGGAAAAGGGAATATTCCCTTATCTCCACTGTATCGCGATCTAAGCAACACTTTGCTTAGTTGTACAATCAACAGTACATATGGATGCACAACTAAATCTACACACAAACTGCATGTAGTTTTTTTTTTCTCTTTTTTGTGAAAGTACATTTTCACTAAAATGCACTTTCGCAAAAGTGCATTTGCTGTATTACATTTCGATTTAACGTACTTTCGATATAGCGACTAGGACCCATAAATATTGACTGGTTAGTCATTTTTTTTTTAATCTGCCTCTGTTTTGCAGACTCACTTTCTCCAGTAGTTGTACAACATCACACAACCCTAAGGGTTGGGAAATATGCCCTCTCCATGGGGAATATGGGATCTCGGAGTTGGAATAAATAATTAGTTTGTTGATTGCATAGTGTCTATATAACACTCTGGAATATAATTAGATGCATAAATGTAAATTGAAATTAATCACTTGTTTGCACAGGCTTACACTATGAACAACCAGATGATTCAGCATATAACATAGGGGCTTACAGATCCATGCTGAAATTGCATTTACTATCTACGTCAATATTATGTGGCTAAGAAAGTGCATATGCAGGTCGTGGCTTGGTGTGCGTACTGGATTTGTTAACTATATACTCTCACAGAGCCAGTCAGAATGCACTGTGGAGCCCTCCATTAGGTTTATACTGCACTATGGGACACGGTCTTTGACATGTCTTTAAATTTCACTCTACTTTTATTTATTTATTATGTGGCAAAGAAACCTAGTCTCTGTTGGACTTTTTATGGTATGATGATAAAAGCAATAAAGAAAATTTAGATCAGTGTACCAGCCAACATATTTTTGGGTGCAAGAAGAAACCTGTGGAAACACAGGCTGGCACTTCTGAAATGACAGCAATCACATATTAGAGCTAAATCCTTTACCTTAGAAGTACAAGGCTGAAACATTTATTTTACTTACTTGTTAATTGCATTAGCCTATTGGACAGAAGTGTTCCTTTCCAGGGCTGACCCAGGTATACTGTCTGATTAATTGCTCAGAGTCACACAATAGGCAAATGGACTATTATCTTGGACTATACAATACAGCTTGTTAACAGTTAATAGCCTTTATTCTCTGTGCATACTGCCAGAGTGGGATTAGAACCAGCAGACCAGTCAAATCATGTTAACAATCAGGGTGCTTCCTAGTGTTATCTGCCCTGAAGCAAAAACAATGTGTCAAAGTCTCATGTTTTTGATTAATAAAATGAAGCAAAACAAACAAACTAGAATGCCACTTCTTTTTTCTTAACTATCCGGGCCAGTATGCAGGGTATCTCTAATACCATATATAATCTGTTTATCTTTTAGCAAAAACCATGGAGGTTCTGGGGTCTATATTATATAAGAAAAGTTTTATAACTTTGAACACCATATGATCGACACCATACGGTCGAAGTTATAAAACTTCGAACATAACACACAAAAAAAAAAAGTAGCCTGATGGGTAAAGCAGTTGGGAAAGCCCCCCTGCACCCCCACACCCTCCGCTCTTTAAATATACTAACTCCAAGATCACACTACAGTGCAGTAAAGGGAAATCTTCCCTTTACCGCATTATAATGTGGTCTCGGAGTTGGTATTTTTAATGAGCGGGGGTATGGGGGGGTGCATGGGGGCTTGCCCCCCCTTTCCTACAACCCTAAGTTTAGAGTTTGCTCTTTTATTTTATTTATATATTCAAAGTTTTATAACTTCGACCATTTGGTGTCGACCTTATGGTACTCAAAGTTATAAAACTTTGCTTATATAATATAGACCCAGGCTCTGTTAAAGTTCCACCTAACAGAAAATATTACAGCTGACAAAATGGACTAGGTCTAGCTTCCCATTTAAAACACAGCTCATCTGAAACTAGGTTTAATAGTAGTGTTACCATGTGATTTAAAATACATCAGCTTCAGATATTAGCCTGTTGCTTAGTAGTCTGCTCTGTGCGCTGTCATGTGCCAGTAACTTGTAACATGTGATATGATATTCATCATTAATCACATAGGCAACCTTCTTTAAGAAAGGCATCAACCCTTTATCACGTGGAGTAGCCCTCTGCTTACACAGTGGATGTCAATCATGTTTTCTTTTATTTGTCTGTATGAACTCCATCCAGCCACATAATGTATAATATGACTGAATATGCTGAAATATGTGTGTGTGTGTGTGTGTGTGTGTGTGTGTGTGTGTGTGTGTGTGTGTGTGTGTGTGTGCGTGTGTGTGTGTGTGTGTGTGTGTGTGTGTGTATCCATCCTCCCTCAGCCCCTTTTTTAATTTTTGCACAACATGGGGTTGTGGTGTCTCTTTAACGGTGCTAATCATCTAAAGCCTATATATATATATATATATATATATATATATATATATATATATATATAGGTTTACTATCGCAATGCCGATGTGCACTTGCACGGCTATGAAGTATTCGAACAACAGATGTTCGAATACTTCATATTTCAACAGGTGATGTGAGCGAATGTTACCATTGTGAATGGACTGTGCATTCACAATTCTAACGTCATGTGAGGATCGTACAGTGCAGTTAGGGAAATATATCCCTTTCCTCACTGTAGTGCGATCTCGGAGTTGGAATATTAAGTTGGGGGGTGTGGGGGGCACAGCCCCCCACAGGGGGGGGTGCAGGGGGGTGCAGCCCCCCTGCATAACTGTGTGTTTAGGCTAGTTAGGTAGGTAGTTACGGGACGGGTGGGAGTGCTGTGTATTGCCGAAAATGTCATGAGCGACATTTTTGGCAATACACAGCTGTTTTCGACATTAGGACAAATCGGAAATGTCCATTTCCGATGTTTAAATTCGAACATTGAGACGCATTTTATTTTGCGTTTCGATTTTATGATAGTAAACCATATATATATATATATATATATATATATATATATATATATATATATATATATATATATATATATATATATATAGATATAGATATTTATCTGTATGTGTCTACTTAAGTAGACTGAAAAGCTACTTAACTGAATTGCATTTAATCGAGATGATAACACTGAATGCTGAATTTAACAAAAGTTCTCATCACCGGAAATTTAATCCAAGAAAGAAACCACTCTCATTTTCAGTATTGCAGAATTAGTTATTTTGATAATGTACTTGCCTAGTGCTATGAATGACTGCATATTATATGACATGAACCTTACCTTGTGCTCACCTTTACAGATATGCATGAACAGTGATATTTATACCTTATCATATAACCAGAATGATACAAAAGGATCATCAGGGACTGGGGTGTAGAGTATCCTAAAAGGGATGGGCAGAATAACATCCCCAGATAATGACTTATAATAACCTTTCAGATAATTTGTCAAGGAAACAAAGGCATATCACCTGACAGTTGTTCCCACTGTATATTCAAGGATTGAGTCCAATCCTTGAAACATGAAAAAACTGAAGTCTGGTGAAAAGAAATAAGCATTAATTCTGAACTTTCAGTAACTCAGAGAATTCCTTCTTTTCTGAGGTAAAGGAATCTGAATTTAGGGATGCATGGTAGATTTCCACCCTGCTAAACACTTTTAATGTGTAGGAGTAAGTTTCAAACTTTGTCATTACTAGACGGCAATTGTACTTATTTTTTGGAGTTATGGGACTTGCAATACTGAGTCCTCAGCTTTCGACAGGTTGACCACTTGACAGGTGTTCTGTTGGCAAATGGTCTAATTTAACAGAAACCTGAAGTTAAGTCATAGCAAAATCATCGAAGAAGTGCATAACAGCTTGTAAGTTTGAATGTTTGTTTATGTGGGTTTTTGTGTGTTCCCGGGCGCATGTGCATGTGTGCTTGCACACATGCTTGTGTGTATGCGTTATACACTGCTGAAACAAATGAAGAAATTCTCAGAACAACAATAAAAGAAAGAGAAATAAATTCAATGTCCTTAGGCTTTTTTTTCCCATTTGGTGGTGGAGCAGAAAAGGCACTCTGTTAAACTTGCCTATATTAGTATTCAGTAAAGTGAACAGATTACACACTATACTAGACCTCACTAAGGTCTACTTTCCCTTTAGTAGTAGAACAAAGATTAGCCACAAAGTCCAGAAATGATGTCATTAGAATCTGATTCATTGCACATTGATCCTGCTTCTATATGCTTTCTGATGCAGTAGACCTTCATCAAAATGCTGTCCCTTATATCTCCATTCTGTTCTCCGTGATTATGGCTTTCACATTTACATAGCTATCATTGGATATCCTATAATAAATGATCTCTTCCTTTATAATACAGTATAATATAACTGACTCATTTGATGAGTAGGTAACATTAAAAGCTGATTGTTCAATGTCACTAGTTTAACCATCTACTGCTGATAGGTAATGCAGTGGCTCCCTCTTGTGGGCATTAGTTTACAATGCACCAAACAGTAATGGCTTTGTGCATCTTTATTTTTTTCTTTCATGCATAGCTGCAAAATGTCATCTCATTTCATATGAAAATATGGAAATACTGAGTTAATTATTAAGTGTTACTTTGATTTAAACTTACAAACTGCCTCTTAGGTGTACTGTGCATTATAAATCTATGCTGACAACTGGGGTTTACTACAAGTGCTCATGCACTGTTAGCTTGTGACACACTTTCCTGCTGCCACTCACTTGAATCGGCAAATGCCCTAATGCCCACAACCCCAATTCCTGTGTACTACGCCCTCCCAGAACCCTAACCCTAAAAACTACTCCCCTTCACTCCCTAACCCTGACTTTGAGCCAAAACCTGATTACTCCCTAACCCTAACTCTTAGCCATCTCCAAATCATTTCCTGAACCTAAAATCTCCTTCCCCTTCTAAACCTAAAGGCGCCTCCCCATTTCCCTTACCCAGTTGCCAGTTTCATGACGAGACCTTCATGGATTCTGATCAGTGCGGCAGCTGCATTCCGGAACTATTCAGGTAAAAGCAGCTCATCAGGCAGGTGCAAGGACTGGGAAATGACCACTTGAGCCCATGCCTGTGAGTTCCTGGGTTTAATTAGCTGGGGCTTGAGTGGCTGCAAGGATCCTTGACTACTGATACAGTGCAAAACAAAACTTATATTTTGGCAATATATGCATTTACCTCCAAGATCCATTTTAAATCATATGAATTTATATACATAATTGTTATGCAAATAATACAAACAGTCATAGTAAAACTAACGTATTTATTCTTATTAAATACCTCATGACTTATATAATGGCATGGATGTATTTTCCACGATCAGAGTAAACAAACTATTCCTAGAATCATTTAATGTCAGAAAATTCAGAGAGATGTACAAGAATAAGAAAAAAAAAGCTGCATATTGCAATAGAAATGTAATGGATACCTTTGTTAAATAACCTAAAAGCATACACTGAACTGACTGATATCACCAACACCCTGGTAGACAGGTTCTGTGCAAACGTCACCCCCCCTCACCCCAAAAGGGCCCATAACCATACCAGAAGAATGTAGTGCCCCTGAAATGACAGACAGGTTAAAACAGCCCTCTCCAAAGCCAAAAACACAGCATCAATGGGACCGGATGGTGTCACAGGATGTGTCCTACACAAGCTCAAAGATGAACTAAACCCTGACCTAAACACACTGTTCAAACTCAGCCTCTCAACAGGCTACATGCCTATAGAGTGGCACACAGCAATGGTTATTCCACTCCACAAAGGTGGCACCACAACAGACCCCAGGGACTATCACCCTATAAGCCTGACTAGCTTGGTCTACAAGGCTATGGAGCACACCCTGGTGCACCCTGGCTTTTGCCACCCAAAAAAATTATTTTCCTGTGTCACTGTCGAGCAGAGCCACAGAAGTGATCCCCCAGGGTGAATTTCCTATTTCTCATCTAATCATCAAGATTTTTCTTGAAGAGTACTAATGAGGAGCTTTGTTTGATATAGATAGGTAGTTTATTCCAGAGTATGGGAAGTCTCTGGGACAGGAATCTATCCCTCCGGCATGTTCTGTTTATTGTGGTGACAAGGTTTAGGTCACTAGAGTGTGTAGCTCAGAGGGATTGGGACTTCTTTAAGTGGAGCATGTCCAACAGCTCTGGATTTGACATAGATTTGTATGTTAGGCAGAGATCACCTCTGAGTAGGCGATATGCAATGGAGTAAAGCTGGAGTTTTTTGAGACGGTCTGCATAGGGCATCTGTTTGAGGCCGGTAATCCTCTTTGTGAGGTATTTCTGCCGCCTTTCCAGTTGTTGTAGATGTCTTGTGAGGTACATACTAAAAGAGGCATTGTATTCTATAATGGGTCTAATGAGTGATGAGTAGAGGGGAACAATGACCTCTTTTTTTTCTGGATGAGAAACCTTTTGTGATGAGGTGTGCCATGTAGAAGGATTTCCTGACTACTGTGGCGATGTGATTATCAAAGGAGAGACTATTGTCCACCTGTGTCCCAAGGTCTCTTATCACACTTTCGGTATTAAGTATACTACAGCCTATGTTGTAGTTCATGGGTACAGAGTTTTTACCAAAGGGGATGACAATGCACTTTTTGGCATTGAGCTTGAGGCCATGGCTTTGATACCAGGCATCTTTCTCAGTGAGGCCCTTTTGTAGGATGTCCACATTGTTAGGAGTTTCGATTATGGCTCCTAGTTTGCAGTCATCTGCGAACTTCATTAGCCAAAGACCTTCTGTGTTAGCCTGTACTTCAGAGAAGTAGATACCAAACAGGAGAGAACCCAGAACTGAACCCTGTGGTACTCCACTTGTCACTGGTCTGAAGTCGGATTTTGAGTCTGCTACTTTCACAGTGTGGGTTCTGACAGTGAGCCAGTTGGCAACTCATCTTGTGACATAGGGATTTATACCTAGTTTAGTGAGTTTATCTATAATTCCAGAGTGGGAGGATGGTGTCAAAAGCCTTGGCAAGATCTAGACAGGCTGTGTGAACCACCTTACCCTCATCTATGGCTTGGGTGACTGCTTCAAAGAAGTCTATCAGGTTTAAGAGAGACATGATCTGCCTTTTACAAACCCGAACTGGGTGGGGTCCAGAGTTTGGAGATTACCAATGTCTTTGTTTATAAGTTCCATGATGATACATTCCATGGCCTTGCAAACCAGGTTCATCAGGCTAATGGGGTGGTAGTTCCTGGGGTCCGTGGTGGCTCCCCCCTTGTGGAGTGGGATAACAGTCGCTGTGCGCCATTCAGCAGGCACAAGGCCTGAGGTGAGGCTATGATTGAACATGGTACTTAGGTGGGGTGCCAGTTCGTTCTGTAGTCCAAGTAGAATGCAGCGTGGTATGTTGTCTGGTCTCATAGATGCTGTATTCTTGGCTTTGGAGAGTGTGGTTTTTACCTGTGTAGCTGTGATTACAGGAACTTTGCATTCTTCCAGTATAGAGATGGGCTTTTTAGGGGGTGAGAGGGGGTAAAGTTAGTGCTGAACCTATCTGCCAAGATGTTGGCAATATCAGTTGGGTCTGTATATTTAGTGCCATTGTGCTGTAACTCACAGCAGATCAGAGTGTTGCCATTGAGATTCTTAACATAGCTATAGAATACTTTGTGGTTGTCTTTACAATCAAAGGCGATTTTGTTTTTGTAATTGGATTTGGAGGATTTTATCAGGGATCGCAGCTTCTTACGGAGGCTGACCAGAGAGCTCCTCCACTCATGGGATTTTACTCTCTTTTGCAACAGTTTCTTCCTTCTGTTGTGCAGTTTGTTTATGGCAGGAGACCACCAGATTGGCTTCCTTTTTTTGGAGGATAGCATCTTGGTTCTGTTTAGGATAGTACGATCCATGCACTCGTGAAAGTGCTTATAAAGTGCAATTGTGTAGGATTCACTAGTTGTAACTGTATTGTCCATCTGCATGGGTGTCATGAAGTTCACCACTTCTGTCTTAAGAAGCATGAAATTGGCTTTGGAGAAATTTTTTACTGTGGTTTCCTTAATGGGGGATGGGGGCAGGATGTGGATATCTAGGGTAATTAGCTTATGGTCGATTGGACCAATGAGGCATTGACTTCAGGTGTGGAACACCAGTCACTCATGTTGGTAATGACTAGATCTAGGATATTGTTGCCCCTGGTGGGGGTGTGGATAAGTTGATCCAGGGCATTGGAGTTTATGAATTCCAGAAAGCATTGAGCGAAGGAGTTGGTACATGAGTAGTTTTCCCAGTTAATGGTGGGGTATTGAAATCGCCCATTATTAGGGTGTTTGGTTGAACCTTAATATTTTCCAGTACATCAAGAAAAGAAGAGTGGGAATTCTGGGGCATGGTGGGGGATCTGTAGCAAGCTACAATTTGGATTGCAGTTTTGCCCAGAGTTAGTTGCACTTTGATAACCTTGGCTGCATTATGCTGAGCAACTAGCCTGGAGGTGTGGATATCCTTAATGAATATGGACACACCTTCGCCTTTGGTGCTCCAGTCCAGGTTACATGGACTTAAAGTGTGGTATGAGTTATAGCCTGGTAGTGCAGGGGTGCTCTCTGGAGCCTTGAACTAGTCTGAGTCACTGCACAGATATCGACGTTCTCCATTTTAAGGAGTGCCTCTAGTGAGTGCATTTTGAGATTTAGACTTCTAGCATTGAGTAGCATCGCCCTCAGTTTTTGCTTGCCTGTTCCTGTTACAGTGGTGAATTTGTCATTTGAACCTTGCCTAAATAAGGCACTATAGGGGTGGCAAGAACCTTAGCCAGTATCCATAATCCTAGGGGTGACAGGTGCAGGCCATCTCTGGCAAAGCATCGTGGTCTGTCAACCATGTCATCCCAGGCAGACAGATACTGGATCTCTTTAGAATGACACCAGAAGCTTAGCCAATTTTTGAAGTCAATCATTTTGTCCTTGTACTGCGGTATCATTCTGGGTGATGGCAGAATGCTACTCAGGGTTAGGGTCATACCTGCCTGGGCTACAAGATCGGAGATGTCTTCCATGTCTCTTTTCATGTAGTCCAGGGAGGTACGTCTCAGGTCATTCACACCAACATGGACAATGACAGAGTCATATTTGTACTTGTTGTGGAGTGACCTGAGTGCGTGGGTTATGTGGCGGATCCTGGCACCCGACAGGCAGCTGGCAGTAACCTTCTCCTTGTTTAGCCTGGTGAGTGGGACATCAGTGTGCCTGACTATAGAGTCACCTATGACTAGTGTGTTGGGTACGTTGTTTTGCCTTATTGGCTGTGGTTGAGTGGCACACTGAGTCTGCGGGCTATGTGTCATTTGGGTTGTGTTGGGAGGTGGAGTTTGCTTGCATTTCTGCTTTGGAGGTCTCTGTTGCTTGAGCAGACTATTACTGAGAGCCTCTGTGAATGTTTTTGTATTTCTGTGTGTGGATTTTGGTGGTGTAGGTTTAGTAAGACTATGTGATGAGTGTGGTGTGGTGCAAGTGTTTACCTTCTCCTCTTGACTGTCAAGTTCAGTCTTGGTTGGAGAGAGCTTTACCTCCAGTTTGGCTAGATAAGTGCATCTCTCACAGGTTGTAGTGTTGCGTGGTAGGAGGAGAGGATTGTCTGTGTACATGAGGGAATTTCTACATTGCCCTAAGATGCCCAGATTCATCAGATAGACATGAGAGAACAGTGGGAGCTGACCCTTGGACATGCCTGAATAAAAAACTATTTTCCTCTAGATAAGTGAGCAAAGTGAGTACAAGAGCTGTTTTTTTCCAAGCAAGTGAGGAAAGTAAGTACCAAAACTGTTTTCCTCTAGGTAATGAGGAAGGTTGAGTGCTGTAGTAATTAGTAGGTTATTTAGTGCTTACAAGTTCAGAACAAGTGCTGATCACGAATAAGCAAATTCAAGTGCTAAAACTAAGAATCTGTATCTGGACAAAACTAGTTACAGAAAAGGGGGGAAACAAGTGCAAATGAGGGCTTTTAAATCAGTATTAGCAAAAAACTATGGGCACACATAAAATTGTCTAAGGCCAGCTTCGAGAGAAAAATTGCACAGGACACTAAGGATAATCACAAGGCTTTCTTTAGTTATGTTAGGAACCTGGGTGGTAATTCCCAGATATGCTCAGAATTAGTCCAAAATGACAAAAAATACACCGAATCAACAGACATTGCCAACATCCTAGCTGACAGGTTCAGCGCAAACCCCCCCCCCCACCAAAAGGGCAAATATCTATCCCAGCAGAGTGCTGCCCCCCTGACATCTCAGATGCTCAGGTAAGAGCTGCCCTCTCCAAAGCAAAAAACACAGCATCAATGGGACCAGACAGTGTCCCGGCTGCATCCTACATGAACTCCAAGAAGAGCTAAACCCAAACATAAAACTACTGTTTAATCTCAGCCTTACTACAGGATATGTGCCCTCTCCATAAAGGTGGTGCCTCAACAGATCCTGGAAACTATCACCCCATAAGCCTGACTGGCTTGGTCTGCAAAGCTATGGAAAGGATCATCATGGACCTCATAAATAAAGATATTGGGGACCTACAAACACTGGATCCTACCCAGTTCGGCTTTGTTAAGGGCAGATCCTGCCTCTTAAACCTGGTTGATTTATTTGAAACAGTCACCAAGGCCATTGACGAGGGGAAGGTGGTCCACACAGCCTACCTGGACCTCGCAAAAGCCTTCGATACAATACCCCACTCGGGCATTATAGATAAGCTCACCAGCTTAAATATAAACCCCTATGTCACTAGATGGATTGCAAATTGGCTCAAGGACAGAACCCACATGGTTAGAATTGCTGGAGCCATGTCAGACTCCAAACCAGTTACAAGTGGTGTCCCACAAGGCTCAGTCCTGGGACCTCTCTTGTTCGGTATATATTTTCGGAGGTACAGGCCAACACGGAAGGACTGTGGCTGACCAAGTTCGCAGATGACTGCAAACTGGGCGCCATAATCGACTCTCCAGCCAACACAAGCATCCTCCAAAAGGGCCTCATAGAAACAGACAACTGGTGCCAGAGCCATGGCCTCAAGCTAAATGCCAAAAAGTGTATAGTCATCCCCTTTGGCAAAACAAAGTGCCCACAAATTACCACATAGGTGGTAATCCATTAAGTACAGAAGAAGTAATTAGGGACCTGGGGACCCAAGTTGATAGCAATCTCTCATTTGACAACCACGTGGCCAAAGTGGTTAGAAAAACATTTTATATAGCCCACCTAATCATGAAGGGATTCACATCTAGATCAGGGGCGTCATTGTGCCTCTTTACTCATCCCTCATCAGGCCCATAATTGAGTACAATGCCCTTTTGGGATGTACCTTACCAGACACCTGCAGCAACTGGAAAGACCCCAAAAGTACCTCACCAAGAGGATCAAAGGGCTCAAACAGATGCCATATGCTGCCCGGTTAAAGAAACTCCAGCTCTACTCAGTGGCATACCACCTGTTCAGAGGCGATCTGTGCCTGACGTATAAAGCCATGTCCAACCCGGAATTAATGGACATGCTGCACCTCAGAAAATCCAAATCCCATCGAGCTACGTGCTCGAGAGACTTGAACCTCAGCACTGAAATAAATAGGACATGCTGGAGGGACAGATTCATAACCCAGAGGCTCCCTTCACTCTGCCTAACCTGGACTGGGATTTTATTCCAGAGTCCCTCATTGACTCTCTTCAAGAGGAATCTTGATGAGTGGATGGGAGATCGTAGGTTTACCCTGGGTATCACTTCTGTGTCACTGTTAGACAGAGGCACAGTATACTAACCTCGAAAAAGGGCATAGCAAAATAAATTTAAAATGGGTGGCGAAAGCCAAACACATTCTGGCTAGGCTTATAAATGCCCTAGGGCAGATAGCCTAGTATGAACCTATGAACCTATGAACCTATGAAAGTTGAGAGAGATGGAAAAGCTTCCCAAACAGCCAATAACTACAATTTCTGGGCCAGAACCGCTCCTTATGTGGTAGATAGGTTACCTAGTGCTTACCACTCCCACTGATAAGCTAGAAGGCTTCTCTCCAACACAGAAAGCTTGGGTGGGGGGGGCTCAGAAGCTTACATACAGTCCTGGATACAGCAAATCTGAATCTTGACTACACTAGTTACAGGAAAGGTAGGAAACAGGCTTAGTTTTTTTTTAATACAGAAAAGTAGCTAAAATAGCAGTAAAAACAATTCAAATGCAGTGCAAGCTAGCACACTTGAATATGTAGCAATGTTAGACCAAACTGTTTAAAAAAATGCAATTAAATTAAAAACGACTAAAAAACAAGTGCAGAAGGAGTCTATTAGGTAGAATGAGGTAAAGAGATGGGACTGCGGGGAGTGTCCCAGATCAAATCTGGAGTGGGGGTGAGCAACTGCAAAAGCCTCCAAACAACAACACCGGAATAGGGGGAGTGGGTAGGAAAAAATCAACACCTTCATCAGAGATCTGAAAAACTATACAGTGAAGCAAAAATAACAGTGCACAACTCTGAAGTCAACCAGCAATGATATAAAATTAGTCAAGCAACAATTAACAGTACACAACTCTGAAGTGCCAGAAAAATATACTTAGTGCTGTATATCTCCAGATAGTTTGAAGAGCACTCTGTCAGGACACAGGAAGGCTCCAGCAATGATATGCCTCATTGATATGGATCTCATTAACATAGACATTGGGAACCTCCAAACACTGGACCCTACCTAGTTTGGCTTTGTGAAGGGCAGATTATGCCTCCTAAACCTGGTGGACTTTTTTGAGACAGTTACCAATGGTATAGATGAGGGAAAGTTGGTCCACACAGCCTACCTAGTTATCACAAAGACCTTCGACACCATTCCCCATTCAGGTATTATAGACAAACTCACCAGCCAGAACATAAACCCCTACATCACGACATGGGTTGCCAACTGGCTCACGGACAGAACCCACATGGTAAGAGTTGCAGGAGCTAGGTCTGACTCTAAACCAGTTACAAGTGGCATTCCCCAGGGCTCAGTCCTGGGACCCCTCCTGTTCAGCATATACTTCTCAGAGGTACAGGCATGCACAGGAAGACTATGGCTGACCAAGTTCACAGATGACTGCAAACTATGGGCTATAATTGACTCACTGGCTGACAAAGACATCCTCCAAAAGGGTCTCACTGGGACAGATACCTGGTGTCAAAACCATGGCCTCAAGCTAAATGCCAAAAAGTGCATAGTCATCCCCTTTGGAAAAACATAGTACCCACAAACTACCACATAGGTGGTAGCCCCCTAAATATGGAAGACGTAATAAGGGATCTGGGGACCCAAGTAGATAGTAACCTCTCCTTTGATAATAGCATTGCCAAAGTGGTTAGAAAATTCTTCTATGTGGCCCATCTAATCACAAAAGGATTTGCATCCAGATCAAAGGAGGTCATTGTGCCCCTCTATGCATCACTCATCAGACCCATCATAGAGTACAATGCCCCATTTGGGATGTACCTTACAAGACACTTGCAACAGCTGGAAAGACCACAGAAGTACCTCACCAAGAGGATAACTAGCCTCAAACAGATGCCCTATGCAGCTCGACTGAAAAAACTCCAGCCGTACTCGGTTGCATACCGCCTACTCAGAGGTGATCTCTGCCTGACATACAAGGCCATGTCCAACCCAGAATTGATGGACATGCTCCACCTAAAGAAAACCATATCCCCTCGAGCCACACGCTCTAGGGATCTAAACCTCACCACAACAATAAATAGGACGTGCTGGAGGGATAGATTCCTATCCCAGAGACTTCCTATGCTCTGGAACAGGATTCCAATCTACATTAGGCAGAGCTCCTTGCTAACCCTCTTCAAGAGAAACCTTGACAAGTGGATGGGAAACAGAAAGTATACCCTGGGGATCA
Organism: Protopterus annectens; assembly: GCF_019279795.1. NCBI lineage: Eukaryota > Metazoa > Chordata > Ceratodontiformes > Protopteridae > Protopterus > Protopterus annectens. Next base: position 678,396,664 of record NC_056751.1, on the reverse strand, counting down.
CTTCAATGGCTCTGCTGGACAGAGGCACAGGGAACTAATCTAAGGGGACGACAAAAGCCGACACTTCACAGCTAGGCTTATAAATTCCTTTGGGCAGATAGCCTAGTATCTACCTATGAACCTATGAACTTATTCTCAGCCATTACAGAATTACTCTGTTTTTGTGGAAACTGCATTTCCTGTAAGTCTAATTTCGAATACTGGTAAAAGTAAAATCTTGCTAATGTAGTGGTTAATACACATAGAATATTTTCATTTAATACCTTGCATGTAGATGCAGTGTGTACTGTAATATTTATGTTGATAATTTTTGTGTTATAAAAACCAGCAAACCTGAAGTCACTAACCAGTGGTCATAACAGGAACATTTCAGAAAATTTAAAGCAGTAATCTTTTAAAATGCTGTACTTCTGGACATCCTTACTGATAAATCATGTTCCAAAACCCTCATAAGTTATATACTAAATTATAAAGGGAGTTAGAAATTTAAATTGTATACTGGAAAATAGCATTGAATTTAAGGTTGACAGCTTAAATATGGTCTTAATTTGGAAGCACAATTAGTTTTATTATGGAAATGCAAAACATCACAACACTCAGGAACCTAATGCCCCAAAATAAAACCATCTGCCCCCCTGGTTAAGGGGGTGGGAATGCAAAATTCTCCACATCCCTAAACTTATATATACTAAATCCATGGTTGTACCAACTCAAAGAAGGGAGACATTTCCTAAAACAAAGGAATTGCTTGCAGTACACACTGGCAGTGATTTTATATGGAACACAGTGACTGTTTTTGTGTTCCTTGGTGTATTGTGCCCCAGGTAACTGATATTTAGAGAATTACTTGTAAATATACCAGCAGAAATTATGTGCTAACAGTTTAACCTACTAATGGCTATTAAAGTATGACATATTAAGTTTTAGTTTAATGATTGCAAGAGACTGCATATAACTGTAAATGCAGCCATGTTGTAACATTAAGCATGCACAATACTGTTTCGACATCTTCTTCTTTCACCATTTCCAAGTTAGGGGTCACCACAGTGGATCACCTGTTCATTCATGATTGGCAGTGGAGTTTTATGGTGTCGAGTTGCCAGCTAGGCACTCAACCTTCCACAAAAGGCACACACACACACACACACACACACACACACACACACACACACACACACACACACACATGCCTAGGGCCAGTTTAGAGTGTCCAATCCACCTACAGTATGTCTTTGGGATGAAACCAGAGCAGCTGGAGAAAACCCATGCAACCAAAGGGAGGACATGTAAACTCCACACAGAAGGCACCCCAGTCAAGGATTGAACTGGAGAACCTCTTGCTGTGAGGCTGAAATGCTAACCGCTGCACCACGGCGGCCACCCAAAATAGTTTCTACATCTGTTTCCTCTAATTATATCCATTCTTTTCATTATCAAAATATTTGTGTTTGTAAGCAGTAATGAATTGTAACAGCTCAGTTAGATTTGCATTATATATGTGTGTGTGTGTGTGTGTGTGTGTGTGTGTGTGTGTGTGTGTGTGTGTGTGTGTGTGTGTGTGTGTGTGTGTGTTTGTGTGTGTATATATATATATATATATATATATATATATATATATATATATGTATATGTAGTTCCCCTTCACAAGATCGAATTCCTATAAACTTGAAATTCATAACTCCGAATCCAGAATCTCGAGTTTTCAGAAACTCAAAAATGTGAAGGGGAAGAAAAAAAAAACACCTTTCTAATGTTTTTGCGGGGGGGGGGCTTTGCCCCCTGCACTCCCCTACTTAAATAGTCCTACTCCAAGATCGCACTACAGTGAAGGAAAGGGAAATCTCCCATTCCGCGCTATATGCATAATGGAAAAAATGGAAGATTTCCCAGTCCTCCGCTATACTGCGGTCACACAGCTCTTAGATGACAGCTGCAAGGGTGCAGGGGGACCTAGCCCCCTGCAAAAAGGTAACTGAACTCTTTTTTTTTTTCTAACCTTAAATTTCCCATTCACAATTTCGTGTGAATGGAAGTTCGAGATTCTGATCTCAAGCTTATGCATTTCGAGCTTCCATTCATTCGATCTTGTGAAGGGGAACCATCTATATCTCTCTCTCTCTCTGTCTATATATATATATATATATATATATATATATATATATATATATATCTATAGTCAACATTTTATCTAATAATAAGCTATTACATGCATCACTTAGTTTGCATTTCTTAGTTTCTCTGTATAACACATTAGTAATGTGATTCATGCATTTGCCTATTTATATCTAATTGAGTTTTATGTATGTTTGAAGCTTGTATGCTTTGGACTCCATTGAAAGTGTAATCTTTCATCTGGACATTTACAATCAGCAACTGTAAACAAATAAGTAAACAAATAAATAAGCATATGGTTCCCATGTATGAATTAGAATTTGAAACGTGTTAGTAATGTGATACTTCAGTCTTAGAAAAGCACTTGGTGATATTGTGAATGCATGCTAACAGATCGTTTAACATAAATATGTATAAAACTATCTGCATACATCTGAGCATGTGAAATTGTATTTTATGAGACTGGGATGAGTCTTGCCTTACAGTTAGATATGATAACACATGTTGAGAATATCTTATTGCTACATCTGGTACTTCATCTAGGGAGACTAGCGAGTGGTCAGGAAAGATGTTTATACAGTTTCATCTTCCACTTCACAGGAAAGATCTGTGAGAAGTTCAGAAAGATGCTGAAAAATAACTGCCTTAATCAGGAAAAAATGCAACTTAATGTAAAATGTCTGATGACAATATGTCTGTAAAGTGGCTGAGGTTGTATGAAATGTTGCACGAAAATATGTCTGTGAAGTGGCTGATGTGTGAAATGTCCCATGACAATATGGCTGTAAAGTGGCTGATGTTGTTTGAAATGTCCCACGACAATATGTCTGTAAAGTGGCTGATGTGTGAAATGTCCCACGACAATATGGCTGTAAAGTGGCTGATGTGTGAAATGTCCCATGACAATATGTCTGTAAAGTGGCTGATGTGTGAAATGTCCCACAACTAATATGTCTATAAAGTGGCTGATGTTGTATGAAATGTCCCATGACAATAGTCCCACGACAATATGGCTGTAAAGTGGCTAATGTTGATCTCTAACACTGCTTGCTTGTTTTCCTGGTTTGACTTATGGATGGGAAGCTTCTGTGTGGAATGTATGACACTTTTGCAAGGATGTTCATTTCATCCTACATTAAAAAGATGTGCTGGTTTTATAAATGACAATGCCATATTGGCCCTATGTGTGCAAGTTAGTATGGATGCATGGTAGGTTAGCATTGTCTCTACGTCTGGTTCCTGCCTTGCTGCTTTCGCTTCTTGGGATCAGCATAGATAGCCACGCCATGAACTAGATAAAGTGGTTACAGCACGTGGGTTAATGGGTGGATGGATGGATGGATGGATGGATGGATGGATGGATGGATGGATGGATGGATGGATGGATGGATGGATGGATGAAGAAACTCCATGTTATGGAATGAGAGAGTGAGCAAAAATATAGGAGTTATGCACTGAGTAGTGATACAGAGACATGTTCTTTTGTTGATTCTCTTGCTGAAGTGGCCTCCAGCCATTTGATAATATATTTTTTCCACATAATTTTAAAATTGTAAGCGGTCAAAATTTGTATGCAAGCATGTTTAGGTTTCCCTTTTTACACAGCTTTGATGGACTTTGTCCATGCCTGACGTCTCATTTCTAAATGTAGGTTCAGGTAGCTGATGCAATACCCTATCCTTTTTTTGTTTTTAAATGTTCTAAACTCTACAAATACTGCCCAGCACATGTTGGACTGGCTTGACAATTACCTTCTCTATGAATACACCACTGCAAAGATTTACCATGCAAAGAAGATCAATTAGTTTAATTAAGAAGTGCCTCACAAAAGGAAATTAACAAATTGCATACATTTCACAAGAAGGCTAAAAGGTAAAGGAAGAAATCTGGAAACCCACTGATAGAACATTGTCATTGCTGTGGTATCTTTCTGACAGAATTTAAGGCCACATTTATCAACCCCATTCAAGCAAAAAACATCTAAAAGTTAACATATAAGTTCCAGTACATTGGGGCACATAAATTGCCCCATCACATTACAATATCAAACGAGTCAAGGACACTAAACTCACTGACAAATTGAAAGGCAGGAATTTAATTTTCTTTGGTTCCTTTTATGATATGGAAGTGCTAGAAAATGTAATCGGTAGATCTGAAACAGTGCTGACCAAGTCCATGTTGAAATTCAAAGCTTAACAAATCAAAGGAAAAGAGATCCAAAATCTAACTATGGATTTCTGAAAAGAAATTTACATTATCCATTCATTCATTTATATATTTATCGTCCAGTATTCCTCATTATCCATTTCAGTGTCATGGGGAAACTACAGCCTATCCCACCGCTTGCTGGTAACAAGTCTAGGTAGGATGCCATTCTATTGCAAAATACACACACACACACACACACACACACACACACACACACACACACACACACACACACACACACACACACACACACACACACACACACACACACACGCACTCACAGACACACACTTTATTAAGCTCCTGGGTTGTTTGTTTATTTCAAGTGACAAGGGCTCTAACATTTTGGGAATTACTCTTCTGTTATACAGCTTGATATTATGGTTCCACCATGTGGGTTTGTTTCTGGTGTTTGCACTGCACTTGCTGCTATGAGGTACAGCTACATCTATGCAGTTGTTTATATGCTGGTATAGTGTGATGGTGTACATTTATGCCTATTCAGTGCTAGGTTAGGAGGGTTTGTGAGGATTATTGCCTCACAGTGTATTGCCTAAGAATAATTTCTAAAAAAGAAATTTCTAGGTTCTTTGGGTGAAGGATTGGGTGGTTTTTATTTCATTCAAAAGATACTTTATGATCCAGACCTAACAAGTAAGGAGAAGAGATACACAAGGGATGGATGAGAGATGTGGATTAGTAAGGACAAGAGGGAAAAAATGTGTTATTCCCTTATCTTTATTGAATTATTCTGACCTCTGTATTTGTGAAGAAAGACCAGGAGAAAGACCAGGTATGATGTTGTTGTGCACTAATTGTGTTACTTTATAAGTCTATAGTGGATAGTGGGACAAGGAAAGGAAAATAGGAAATGGAAGCTTAGTAATAGTAGTGGAGAGTTCTATAGGTAGGTTGTGTTTTGTCATAGACAGAGTTCTAGAGTTCTATAATGCTAGGAATCCTGGTGGTACTTCTCTCAAGCTGATGCTTGAGGAGAAGCTTCTGGTACTAGATTGTTTATGAGCCTTCAACTTTGATGTGAGCCTCTTCTCTCCACCTTTTCCCCTCCTCCCCCTCACCTGGCCTAAACTCCCAGCAGCCTAAATCACAGCCAGATCATGTGCTCCAGCTATGCAATCATCCTTCAAACATCACACACACATCACTACACAGAGCAGAGTGCTTGTGAGAGGTGGAGTGAGTTTAGTTTGTGGGACTTTCTTGTTTAGCAGCCTAGCAATTGTCATCATTGCCTTTTTGCATTTTTTATTATTATCTGTTATTATGTTTTTGTTGGTATCATCATGGGGGTATGAGGGACTGGGCTTTGTGCAGAAACCTCACCAAACCCAAAGGGACAGGCCCTCTGGTGAAGCAGCATGGTCTGTAATGGTCTGTAAAAAAAATCAAAAAATATTGACAAATATTGGACCAAACTAAAAAGCCAAAACTAAATTTTACTATTTTAGCTCATATCACAACAGAATCCTTGGAGAAGGTAGAATGCTGCTCAGTGCTAGGCTCATAAAGACCTTATCTCATATTATGAGAGCTACATCATACTCAACATATAGCATATTATATACATAGAGGCATGTCTCAAGTTATTGATCCAGTCATACTGCACTTCAACTTATTGACAAAGTCATACTAGTACTTGTTGTTCATGGACTTGAATGCAAAAAAACTGTCCTCCCTATTTCCTTGCTCATCCTGATAAATCAAGATATTTATTTCCTGCTCATGTAGTCCTTATGTATGTTATGTTTGGTTGGGTGGGACTATGTTAGCAGGCGTTGCACTGTGACTCAGGGACTAATTATGCTATGTGAGGAAGTAAGCTTAATTTGTTGAGTGTGTTTTGTGTGCTTGTGTGTTTTTTTGGCTTTAGAGGTTCAGACAGACAAGTTATTCTTAGGTAAGCAGGAATTGATGCTAGATGTGTGTGGTTGATGACACTGGTATGAAATGATATTTGTACCACTAATGGTTTTGATGTTTGTGTTATTTGTTGTCAATTTCCTCAATTTATAATATATATATATATATATAACACACACACACACACACACACACACACACACACACACACACACACACACACACACACACATCTCTCACAATTTGTGTTACACTGTTTGAGTAATTGATGACCATCAGGCAACATGAGACAATTCTTACACTGTCTCAAGATACCTGTCTCAATCAGGCTAGCTAGAGATGTTGTAGAGAGGTGCTGGTCATGGTACTAACAGAAATTACTCTGGGGGCACGGGTAACTATAACTGCTTGAACTCCAACTTTAGAATGATGTTTGGGTGGACTTGCTACAGAGTATTTGATGTTCAGTACAAAACATCTCGTCTGAAAACCTTCTGCCACCAGCAAGAACATGTAAACTATAGTGAAAAAGCTCACTAATTTAACACTAAATTCAGTGCAGGCAGTATCAGTACACTCAATATTAAGCATATTTATCAAAGGTAATTAAGCCTGGTGACTAGTTTAAAGAGAAAGAGGCTTCGCAAAATGATACCTGTGTACTTACTGTCAATAACCAATAAAAGGGGAGGAGGGAATCATATTACCAACTTATCATAACGGGCAGGCAACAACAGACACACTGGGTTTATGAACACGACTACAACAGGCTGGGAAGGAGTGGAAAACAATTATGCCTTTAGCTCTGAGCTGACTGTCCTGGAACTGGCTTAATGCAAAAGCAAGTCCCAAACTGGTCTGACATCACCCAGTACATAAAAATTAAACTGGGTTTAATACCAATAGTTAGACCAGTTAAACAGCAAAATACATTGCAACTATGTACTGGAATTACTAATGCAAGCTTAAAGACCTTAGGTAAAGCAGATAAAGACTGTTAAAATGAATTTAAAAATCAGATCAAGAAATGAAAACACATCTTTCTTTTCCTATGTAATTGAACTATTTCAAAATGCTTTTTGCCTGCAATATCCATCTTTGTTTATAGTATCAGAAAAGTGTGAATGCCAATTTCCCCATTCCCCATGTCAGTACAATTTTGTTTTTGTAAATATATATAAGCTCCATAGGTTTCAAAAGTGTTTAATGTTGCTGTATTTCCTCCTTTATTCTTCATATAATTTTTACAATACACACTCTACCCATATTTGTTTGAAAATGCAGTTTTAAGATATAGTTTAAGTGAAATTCAATGTGGACTTCTTAATTTTGTCATCCACTTCAGGGGTAAGGTGAGGAAAATAATGCAGACATTTTAACCGTGTAATGTTGCAACAATGTGTGCACATATATCCCTCTTCATTAACCAAATACAGAAAATATAATTTAATCATCATATAAGATATAATAATTTGCCTAATGCCTATGGATTTCTACAAAAGATTTATGCTAGACATATCAATTAAACCATGGGCTGGTAACAGGTTCAATTTGCAGTTAGCAGATTATCACTTTAGGGCTCTAAACATAAGGAGGGGCCCTTGCCATTTTGTAGACATGTTCAACTTATGCAGTCTTACTTCCTTATTCATCATAGCTATTATGTGCTTAGGGTTACCGCATACCATGTTATAAGAAACAGAATAAACAACTAAAATGCTACAAGAATAAACTTTTATTTAGGCAAGAAATTTAAGTTCTAACTTTTGTACTGACCATGGGTATGTGTCGGCCTGTGAAATCTGATGTTTGTACCAAAAATGTCCCACTTTGCCCATTTGAAAAGGTGGCAACCCTATAAGTGCTCCTTGACGTGCTGTATGAAAAGGTACTTTGATTTTGCCTCCATAAAAAGCACTGCATAAGCATCTACCACATTTGCTCCAATATTTGGCAAAATATATTTTATTTCTATAGAAGAGGGTTGTAAAGGCAGCATTCTGTGTATCGTGCTGTCAAATAGTACATTCGTGACATCTATACATTCACCCATTGGGAACATAATTTCACCCCTTACTAACATGCATTCAACATGTTAATTTTGGTTTAATATACACGCTTGTTTACCTCACTTGTGTTTTTCCAAAATGCTACCATTTGGAAAACGTAACAAATATTTCTATTATATACATAATACATCTCTTGTTAATGGAGTTTCTTACTAATTAAATCCTTCTTTCAGAACTTTCCCACTGTCTACTACTTTCCCTTAGGTTACCATTCCTATTATATAGATGTGAAGTGGTAGTGCTTCTCGTTTCTGCCATTCATTATGATTTTTCTAACTTAGTCATGCCCACTACATAACCTCTGATTAAAAAAACATTTTCAGTGTCTCTAATATCATCTTTACCCAGACACACTCAAATGTAAACACAAACACATGCAAGCAAATGTGTGCATGTGCACACACATGTGAAAATTCTTACAGAGATATACTGAAACACACTCACACAGGCACATGCACGCAAGCGCACACACAAGCACTCAAAAATACATGAACATGCGTGCAGCACACAGTTGTGCACATTCAAAAATACTCAATTCACACACAAGTGTATATACACACATGCACACACACACACACACACACACACAGACACATGCACACAAGTGCTCGCATGCACACACACACACACACACACACACACACACACACACACACACACACACACAAGCACTTACACATACATGAGCATGAGTGCATGCATACAAATGTGCACATGCACAAATACTCAGTTCACACACATACACACACACACACACACACACACACACACACACACACACACACACACACACACACACACACACACACACACACACACACACACACACACACAATTACATAGGGAAGCAAGAAATATCACTGACTAAGTCAACACTTTCTGATGAATAAAACCAAATACTAAGTAATAGCTGTCCTTTTAAGATAAGTTATACCTAAGAGTTAAACTGTAAAATAAAATGTCTAAATCTTGTTTAGGTGTTCATATGAATAAAACACAAACTCTGTTATTAAAGTTAAGTACACCCTGACAACTGGACAAATGGAGAAAAAATGTTTGCTTTAAAAGGTAACTAGACTCATGTCAAATTTATTTTATCACCAAATGATCTTCCTTCGCTTCATCCCTTAGAGTGCTACACACAAAGGCAACAGTATCCATTCCCTTTGTTTCTTGCCGAATCCAGTTCCTGCAGTTTTTCTTCTCATACACTATTTCGCTCTTTTTTGAAATCTCATTTTAATTCTTCTGAATTTTCTCATAGTAGCTGGCATATTGTGTCAGCAGTTTTGGTTAAATACCAGTCAGCGAATTTAAGAGATTTGTCAACCTTTAAGACAGTAAACAAATTAATCAGCTAGTCACTTATATTGCAATAATCTAGCCCCAGGGACAACAGAATGTCATAAATATAGAAGTGCAGACCACAAAACCATATTTTACGTATGCTGTCAGTCAGAGAAGACCAAGTTACACCTTGCCTAGACAATTCTGAGCTTGAGCAAAAGTGCTTACATTAGCAGCGGTTTCTGATTAAGCTCTGAACCCTGAAAAGGTTTTTGTGGGTCTATATCACTAGATCGAACCGTCACTTCAACAAATGGCATTTCATCAGAAATGCCATTTATCGAATTCCCCTCATGTGGGGGTTTCCCCCCCGGCTAATTATATATACCAACTCCAAGATCACACTACAGTGGAGAAAGGGCAAATTTCCAGATCCTCACTGTACCACAATCTCAGTATAAACAGTTTGACGAATGGCATTTTCGATGTAAGTACACTTAAATGCCATTCAATTTGCTGAACTGATAGTTACCCATTTTTTTCTAAGGAGATATCCAAAAGCTGAATTAAAGAGTCAGTGAAGAGTGCCCTACTGTTTGCCACCTGATAAGTGATCAACACTAAGAATGTTAGACCTAAAAGATCACCATGGTGACCAGTCTCGGTGAAGAGTGAGGGAATGCATGTTGCATTTTCCTGATGTTCTCACTCTACTTTATGTTCGTGAAGTTTTGAATATGACACACATGTAAACAGATACAGGTATATACTGTACTAGTTGCCATGTCAGGAGCATGTGCAGGGGTGCTTGCTCCTGCAAAATAAATAAATAAATAAAAAATTTACAACCTTGAAAGTATAACTGACTTGAGTAACAACCTGCCTAGGGTTTAGATTTTTGTGATTAGAATTATCAATACCAGTTAAATTAGGCACAGTTATTCATAATTGTCCCATCAAAGAAAACTGACAAAAATAGGCAGTCAAAAAAAAAAAGGCAAAGACACTTTCACTGCATATTTTAACACATTTAAAAATTGTAAAACTGATTACAGAAATGGAGATGACTACAGATAATGTTTTGCCTTCTTGGCTTTGGACACAAAGCAAAAAATGACATTTGCAGCAAACAATTTAAGGTGCTGTTAATTAAGAAAAGCTCAACATATAGCAAAAGCATGGCCACAGATTTTACAATCAGCATAATACAAACGTAATATAGTCAATTCTGACATTTTTTAGGAACAGAGGAACATAAGAATAATGTTGGGAAAGTGATCACAGAGACCACAAGATGCCTACTCACATGCATCCTGTAGCAGACATACCCAAAATTTCTTGTCATCCCAGTCACACACTCAATACTTCTCACTTCCCAAATCAAGTAATCCTAGTGTTAATTTATGTCTGCCAACACTAACCTTAAAGGTGTCCAAAGTAGTACTTTGTTTGACTGGTAGTGGCAATTTATTCCGTAGGCTGGGAATTCACTGTGTTGGGATCCTATCCATTCATTTTGTCTTGTTTATGTTTTTGTGTAGATTAAAGTCTCTAGTGCTGTAGCCCTGTAGCCCTGGTTTTGAGAAGAAAGAGGAGGCCATATAGGATTGCGCCTTTTGAGATTTCAAAAGCTAGACACAGGTCACCTCGGAGCAGCTGTCAGGATACTGAGTATAAAAGCACTTGTATTAATCTTTTGGGACAGTTAAAGGATTCACTAGAAAATTGTCAAGTTTCTGGTCCTCAAGGCTTGGCCACTCCTCCATTGAAGTTTGTTTAATAAGTACTTTAATACGTTTTTTTTAAACAAGTTTGTTTAGCATTTCGTCATGTTTATTTTAAAGTGTCTAATCATGTATTTTAGTCACAGTTGCACAGTTGTGCAATAAGTATTAATTGCATAATGATCCTAGAGATGGTATTAATTGTTAAATGCTCATTTTTTTTTGGCTGTTAAGAGCTTTAAATAAGCATTGCATTGTTTTTGTATCTTGGTCTGATGAAGCAATCTGATGACTGTGAAAACATTTACCATGTCTGTTAACGTTCATGTAACACATTTTTGTTTTTATTTAAGGGTTAAGCCATGGTGATCACCTACTTGTCAGTTTTTTATAGTTTAAGGATTTAAGGCCCTTCATTTTCTTCATTGGAAATCTCTGGGGAGTTTCCATCTGAGCATGTATTGATAGTACATGCAGATTAACCTGTTTATTAAAGCAAATTACTTTCATTTGGCAAACTGATTTGCATATTAAGTTATTTCTCAGATTCTCACATGATCAGATGTAAAGTATGTTTTTACCTTACTTTACACCAGAATTTATAAACTAACAAAAAACCTGTTTTGTCCCCCTGGAAGGCTGAAAAGCCAGTGTGCAAGGGACTTTAAACAAGTATGTGCTGAATAATGCTGAAGTTAATTTATCAGACAATATGTCTCTTTTTCTAATTATACTTTCTCACATAGAGGTATATAACCACAGATCTCTCAGGTAGTACAATGCATCTTCAATGCAGCAAATTAAATCAGGAGGTTTATGTAAAAAGTCATGTCATGTTCAATATCTGCAAGTTAATCTGTTTGTATAGGACTTTCAGTTGGAAATAGCATTCCAGGTCATCTATTAATAAGTCGTCCAGTGCTCAGTTTTTTTTTTTTTTTGATTGTTTTTGTTGCTGCGGTTTGTCCCACAACAAATTATGACCACAGATGTCAAAGTTAGTGCAATACACTTGCAACAACAATAATCTGTATTAAATTAGTATATTTAGCTTATTTTATTTTGTCACTCTCAGCACGTTTGTTTGCTAAGCTGCTTCTTGACATTAAGTAGTTACCTTTGTCTTGAGGTATTTAGTCATAACTGTGCTGTTACACCTTAAAGAACAAGAAGTCGTTTGAGACTTATTTCCTGATTCCTGTAACTCTCAGTCATAGGCACTTTTTTTCAGAAAGAAACGTATGGGAACAATTTCAAGACAAGTCATCTCTCATACTGCAGACTATCTACACAACTTTAATTATCTTACCCAGTGTACCCACCAAAATACTTAATAAAGCATGTTTTATCTGTCAGTCAGCCTATGCAAAGAATTATAAAGATTATATGAAGGAATTAGTAGTGCAATATTTTTTTCAGTCAGACTTTTCATTAATTTTATTTTATATTTATAATAAAGAACATCCTATCTATAAGATTATATTACATAGTTTGAGACAACAAATCAGCCCCTCACTCTCACAATTTGTCCATTTTACTCTTTATTTGTCTCCCCTTATTCTAACATCTTTCTGTTTTACCTCATAACACTTATTAATTTATTATTTATTTATGTATTTGTGATTTGTTAACCGGGATTAGTCTGGCTGGACAGATGCCTTTTTTCAGCAGAGACCCGAGGAGAAAAGCTCCAGTACAAAAATGAATTTTTTTGTTTTTACAACGAGGTACATATTTAAGCAAGCAAACATAAGGAGATAAAGATTTGTCTTACACATAAAGAAAAATAAAGATTATAGCAATGATCATAACCTCCACTCACATATTGTCCACATTTTTTTAGCACAAATCCTAGGACTGCAACATTAAAACACGTAATTAATAGAAACATTAAAACATCTGAACATAATCTAAAAAAACACAATACATAATCAAAAATAATAAATGGGTTAGTTATTGTCCTTGTTTATCATCGTGTAGTATATCATGTTTGTCTCTCACCTAGCCCATATTTTCATCTTGGGACATCTACCTGCTACCCTTCTGACAAACATTCACATAATTTTCAGCTGCTAATATTTAGTGAAATGTCTAGCTCTTCTTCCTTCTCATTAGAAAACCTGGCTTTACTTTCTTTTACAGACAGCATTGCATACTGCAGCCCTGTCCTCTTTTCCTGTTTCAAACTATCACTCCTCTGCTTTCCCTAACAAACATATTTACCTCTAGTCTTCATTGAGCCTGCTGCTTGTTTAAAACATGTTGTTGATGGCTGCCTAGCAAAAGTGTTAGGCCAATATTGCAAGTCTCGACACTCAGAAAGTTAGAGAGCAATTCTTGCAAAAAAATATAATAGCAAATTTGGAAACTCGCTGTTAGACTTTTAAAGCACTTACTCGCTCAAAGACCAATTTTCATTAATAGAGGGAGAATATTTTGAGAATCCCCAATATTTCCAAATTACATTTTAATTTTAGCTATTGTGAGATCACATTTACAGAATCAGAATGCTAATAGACAACCAGAGTGGACATTCTATCTTCTTACTCAGTAGCTTACTTGCTAACTGAATTTCTACAAAATGGGGTTAATGTCTACTCCTTTCTCTAAACCTTCAACACTTATCAGCTTTCATCAGACCTTCCTGTAACAGGCTACCTACTGATTGTGTAGCCTAGACATAAACATCATTTACAAGTCATACACAAGACTTATTGCTTTCAAGATTGTAAATATAAAATCCTAGCAAACATACTCATTTATTTGGCTGGATTTTAATTTTTTGACTGAATAAAGCCACCCTTAATATCTCATATCTTTATACACTCTGTCCAGCCTCCCTTTTTCCAATGTATCTCTGTTTCTACAAGGCACTGTCTACCTATTCTTGGCATGCCCTTCTGTCACCATATTTCCATCCCCTAAAATTTTCTATACTGATATTTTGAAACTTTATCTTTCATCCAATCTCCAGTTTTAGCTCACAAAATGATATCAACTGATCCACTCCTACTTTTATTGCATCTTTCACCATTTAGATGACTTTTCTGTCCCATTGTTCTACTTTCAATCCTACTGGACAAGGCCATCTGCTCTTCTAAACTACCACTCCCTGCTCTTCCTATCCTTTATCCTCTACCTTTCCACAAAGACTTTTTACCCACTATTTTACCAATGTTTATTTTAGTAGCAGCTATCACTCCATTTTCTTTACCTCTTGCCAGCATTGAACTCCATATTTTCTTTTGGTTTTCCTTCATCACTTGTGCAACAGTTGTCACTACTATGTAGCTCTTTAAATCACGCACTCACCCATACACACTTCTAACCACCGTTCCTCAGCCATTTGTTTGCTGTTCTCTCAGGACATGGAAACATTCCTACAATGGGGCTAGGCCAGGCCCAGGGAGAGGATTGCCCTTGTTGTAGAAGGAAATAGCAGTCCACAAAAATTGACAGGTCAAAAAGGGCCATAAAGACAATAAAGGGGACTATTGAGGATAAGAAAGACATTATGTATTGCTACTATTATGCAAGAGGCCCAGAATTTACAGACAAAAGATATACACAAAGATTAAGAGAAAATTTAGAGGAAATAAAAATACTTCCACAAGGAAAACTGTCAGAAGCCTCAAATAACAATCTGTGTTCAATAATACAACAGATTTATGAAAAACATAATATAAACCAAGAAACCTTGAACTGTTTGGAAAAAAGAAGTGACCGAGAAAGTATGAAAATATAAAATCTAGAGACTTTTGAAAGGTATAAAAAAGAAATATGGCCATGGGAAAAAAAGAGAGATCTGATATGGTGCAATGTTTATGCAAAGTTGAAAGCCAAATTAATCAATGCAATAAAGGCAGTCCCAAAGATATTTGAAAAGAAATACAGGCAAAGACATCTTGACATGTGAAAGTTTACAATACAATAAAAAAATAAGAAAAGAAAGAGGAAAAGTTAAAGAAATAGAAAGTGAGGTTATGGATTACCTGCAAAGTGAAAAACTTAGTGTAGAAAATCTAACTCAGATAACATCACGGCAGGATAGAGCAATAGATCCCCAAATTACAGAGAAACCAATGGAGTGGGAAACATCTGTTCAGTTGCCATATGAAGATACTTTGGAGCCTTCCATATAAAACCAGAACAAATGTTCAGTTGGAGCTGCACACCAAGAGAAGGAACAGGAAACGGTGGCAACTCTGATGCAGTCAATATTGTGGAGTGATAGGCCAGTGGTTTTCCATATGAAAGAGCAATGCATGACACAGGATGAAACTGAAGAGAATGTGGAACAGGGAGATGCTCTGGAACTTTCTATAGAATGCCCACAGGAAATGAAGAACAAAGAATGTGCTCTCAGTTTGGAAGAAAATGATCTAAGAGAAGAGTTGCTTGATTTAATAAAGATGGACAGACTTATTAAAATCAATGAAAGAAATAGACTACAGAAAATAAATAAAACCCCAAAAGTTAGAAGTTTGATAAAACAAGTGAACACACTAATTAGGACTATCCATTGAGATTCATGGAATATAACAGGAAAGAAATAAGAGATATTACTGTACAGCTAAATTAATAACAGATAAAGTCTTGACACAGAAATACGGGATAGTAAGGGAAAGGAAAGGAAAAAATCAAATGCCATCATGAAAGTATCAAACAGAGAAAACTATAACGCAATTAAGACAAGAAGTGTCACTGTCAGAAGAGTATAGAAGAATGATTATATCAACAAAAATATGCAGAAAGATAGATGTGATACAAAATGCACAATATCAGAACAGATCAGGATCTATCATATACTATCACAGATAATAAATTAAAAGTATCAGCTCAGGCAGGAAAACTTAGAAGATAAGTAGGTAAATATAAAAGAAAAGTACAAATAATTTATTGATGACCCATAAAAAGTTTTATAGAGAATTGGGGAAGAAGACAAAAGGAACTGAAATACCACCAAAACAAGAAGAAATAGATGCATTATGGAGAAATATCTATGAAGATCCTGTGGAACATAACAAAGATGCTAAATGGATAGAAGAAATAAGGGAAAGAGCAAGAAGTTCAAATGTATAAGATATGAAATAGGATGAAGTAACAGCCAGAGAGACTTAAGAAAAGCTTCTAATTGGAAAACACCAAGCCCAGATGCAGAACCTAACTTCTGGCTAAAAGTATTAACATCATTACATGAAGATTTTGCCATGAGTAAGCACTATTTACATGCACACCCTGAACAGACAGCAGCCTGGTTAACAACAGGAAAAACAATGTTCCTACTTAGTGAAACTGCAAGCTACTCTAAAAACTATAGATCAATAACTTGCCTTCTGATGACATATAAACTATACATTGGAATTGATGCCGTCTGAGTTTATAGTCATTTAGAAGAAAACTCAATCATGGCAATAGAACAAAAAGTGTAACGAAAGTCATATGGAACAAACGAGCATTTGTTGTTAAAGTCATAATGGAGAACTGTAAAAAGGGGGAGAATTTACGTATGGCATGGATAGACTACAAAAAAGCATTTGGCAGTATCCCACATTATAGATAAAAAGTGATTAAAATGTATAAGATACACCCTACAGTGATCAATTACACTCCAGTGACCACAAAACAGTGGGAACCCACTCTGCAGTTAAGCCACGATAAAGGACAAATTATTATTCTTGGGATAAAAATTCAAAGGGGGGTATTCCAGGGTGACTCTCTGTCACCACTGCTCTTTTGTCTTGCCCTTAATCCATTAAGCTATCTACTTAACAGTTTAGGTCATGGCTACAGTTTGGCTCCAAGAAAACAACACAGAGTAAAGACATTTTATCATCTTTTTGTAGGTGATTTAAAATTGTATAGTTCATTAGATGAGGAACTAAAAGCACAACTGGGAGTGGCCAAATCATTTTCAGAAGATATAAGAATATCAGTTGATCCTGATAAATGTGTAAAATCAATCTTTAAAGCAGGAAAGCTGCAGCACTAAAAACATTAGTTTGGGACAGGGATGCGATATAAAACAACTTGAGCAAGAGAGGATATATAAATATTTGGAAAGTGATCAAGGATCAACAATAAAACATGAGCAAATGTAAATAAAACTTAGCAAGGAATATTTTAGAAGACTTCAATTAATACTAAAAATAGTGTTGACATCTAAGAACAAAGCTCAAGGTATAATCCAATTTGCTCTTCCTGTCTTAACTTATAGTTTTAGACTGACTGACTGGCTCCAAAAGGTGATGGATAGGTTGGACAGGAAAACAAGAAGGGTGCTTCATGCTCATCAAATGATCTATACAAATCAGTGCATACCAAAAATATATATTCCCCATTCTGAAGGAGATATGGGCCTCCTCAAAACTGATTACATGTATATATCTGCAATCATGGGACTGCATACATATCTGCTGACTTCACAAGACCCAAATGTAGTGAAAGTTTTGAAATATGAGGAGAATAAGTCTAAGATGACTTCCCTCCTTAGTTTAGCAGAAGCATATCATCATCAAGTGGTAATGGAAATCTAACCAGAAGTAGATAAAAATCAGGCAGCAACTGAATGTGCTAAAAAGCAAAAGAAAGAATATAAGGTGAAGGATCAGATGAGAAGGCAAGAAATGTGGAAAATGCATAAATATAATTGCAAGTATAGAAAACTTCTGGAAGAAACTCATGTTGATCAGGAACAAATGCAGGAATGGTTAAGGAGCAGTGAATTTAAATCAAAAGATGAAAGGTTAATATTGGCAGCCCAAGATAGTGGACCACATACACGTCGATTTACAAAGTCCATTGAACATGCGGGTGAAACAGACAAATATAGTTTTTATAAAACAGAATTGGAAACAGTCAGACATCCTGTTGCAGGTTGTGATATACTAATGGCAGAAGGACTGTATACTGAAAGGCAAGATAATGTGGTAAGACTGTTGCACTGGGGATTGTGCAAGCATTATAATATTGAAGTAGGTGAAAAACACTGGAGACATGAGTCACAGAGCATTATAGAAAATGATGAAGTTTATATCACATGGAATCATCCATTACCAACAGTTCAAAAATAGATGGAAGAAAATCAAATATAGCAGTCCAGGAAAAAAAGACAAACGTAGCATTGATCATTGAAACTGCTACACCCAGTGACTACAGTGTCTGATGTACAAAAAGAGACACAGCATTAGAAAATGCCAGGATTTGTAGGCAGAAATGAGGACAACATGGAATGACAGTTCAAACTGAAGTAGGAACAATGAGTCCTATAGAAAAGAATTTACAATCGTAGTTAGATATGTTACTGATACATGTAACTCCATACAGATTGCAGAAGGGATCATTACTGGGCACATTGCAGGTGTTGCAAAGAGCACTTCTGGCTAGCATCAATAATTGAAACAATACTAATTTCATAAACTTTAATCAGACTTTGACTTAGGAATGGGGTCCATTCCCATCAATGTATTAGAAACCCAAAAGATTTAGAGAAATTAAAAACAAAGAGGAATTCTGTGATATTATCAGGTCCGGGTGATGCAGTGTTTTTGGTCTTGGGGGGTGCTTTGAAGATCTGCTCCCTAGTGATAATTAGGAGATCAAAGATTGGGGTATTTCTTAAGTGGTATCTGTGGGTGAAAGCAGGGTAAAATTGAAGCCAAGTTTATCAGCCAGCAGATTTGCTAAATCCTCCAGCTTACTATAAGTGGCTCCATTTGCAATTAGTTGAGCACATTGTTGTGTATTGTCTTTGAAGTTGCAGACATAGCTGAAGAATGCCTTTTGATTGTCATTAGCAGGAAGGCTACTTTAACTTCAAACTTAGCTTTGGTAAACTTTATTAGTTCTCTGCATTGCTCATTTAGTTTGGTGAGGATGGTCAGTGCTGGGCATTGCACTTCCTATTTTTGAACAAGATTTTCTTCTTTTTGCTGTACAACCTATTAATGGCAACATTCCACCAGGGTGACTTGTTTTGTAAGTTTGTACTGTGCTTATTTTGGGCAGGTACCACTGCCTCTATTGAGTTTTCCTGAATGAATCCACACATTCAGTGGCATTTCCTGGGCTTGGGCGAGAATTTAAATTTTGTGAGGTTACCACTCAATAGCAGGAAGTTTGCCTTGCAATGCTTCCCAAAAATGTTACGATTAACTGGTGTTATGGGCTTTATTTTTGTTTCAAAGAAAGCAACTTTATGGTGCAATCTGACTAGTGAGGACATTACACTCAGGGGAGAGGGGTGTAATATTCCCCTGTATTGGTGAAGACTAGGTCAAGGATGTTTGTATCACTAGTGGGCACTCACACTAGCTGTTCCAGGGCATTCATGTTGATAATATCAAGGAAACCTTTGGCCTGAAACTTAGGGGCTGTACATGATTCTCAGATTATAGTGGGATGGTTGAGATCACCCATGATTATGGTGTTGGGTTGACTGGTGGTGACTCCATTTCATTTAAGTAACTGATATGTGTTTCCCTGGTTATAGAGGAGAAATTATAGCATGAAAAAATATGGTATGGGACTTTGGGTATGACGAGTTGTAGATGGTCAATTCAAGTGTGTTATATTGCTTGGCCAGCCTTGAGGTATGTTTGTTTTTTATATAAATTGAGGCACCACATCCTTTTGTCCCTTATTGTGAAGCAGCTGATCTAAAAGTCTGGAAGACATTATAGCCCTGCACTGCCAGGGTGCTTTCCATGGTTTTACACCATGGTTCAGTAAGTACAGAAATTTCTATATACTTCAAGGTGAGTGGAGCTTATAGGGAAAGGAGTTTTTTGTTTAGACTCTAGGCATTGAGCAGCATCACCTTTTGGGTTGGTTTATTTGCGTTGGATAATTTAAAATTTTGGCAATGCCTAAAAGGCAAGGTTTTGACCAATATTTAGAAGCATAGAGGGGGAAATGTGCAAACCATTCCTGGGAAAACAGCTTGGTTTGTCAACTGTATCCTTGCAGGCCAAAAAATATTGTATCTCTTTTGAATGACACCAAAACCTAAACCAATTATACATGTCCATTATCTTCTGCTCATATTGTGGTATTATACTTAACTTATTCACTCCAATGGAGCTCAGGACGCTTGGACTGCAACTCCCAGTGGGTAGAGCCTTTTGACAGAATCAAATTATGTCCACACATTTCAAACAAATGTTTATATCTCTGGAACCATGTGGTTAAGACAGAATTACAAATGGCAAACTTTTCAGGACAAACTATTTTTATAGTGGTAGTATTCATTAGGTTCTAGGTCTTGAACTGAATTTTATAAATCACAGTAAACACAATAACTAGTATGTTTATAATATTTTGAAAACAACTTACAATATCTCAGCAACTAGTCGAGTTATGCACAAACTGCCAGCAGCATTTTATTCATCTAGCTGATAACTTTCATATGAGACTAATGAGTTCTATCTATGTTACTTTGTTGTTGAGATATTTAGAAAAATGAGAAATTATATCTATATAAATTAATATCATAAAAACAACAGTTAATATCTATTTACCTGTACTAAACAGAGGTCAAATACTAATGCAGTTGAGTTTGCCATTGTATAAGTTTTAAGATGAAATCTTTTAAAACCTTGTACATAGCAAGGCTTTGGAATTATTGATGCAAATATGAACAAGCAATATTTGACACATAGAGGCATAGTAGGAGGCAAGTGCAGATGTACCTGGAGGTGTCACTCGGATGTAATGGGTTAAAAAAGATAAATTGCTGCTCAATGTTTGGTGCATAAAGGGTTCGGGCACATATTTATTTTATTTATTTATTGACATTTGATTATCTGGAAAGTTCGACTAGGTAGGAACCCATTTTCAGCAGAGGCCCAGGGAAAAAAAGTGTTAAAGAATTACAAACTATTATAAGAAGAAGAATTTTACAGTCTTTAAAAATAATGCAAAAAATACAGTTTAAATAACTTACCAAATCAGACATAATTATGAAAACATTGGTTTAGAACAGATACAAGTTACATGGCAATAATTTAATAGAGAAATGTTGGCTAGTTTATAGAGAAATTAAAGGTAAGTTAGTTTAATACAAACATGAGTTGCAATGCAAAATGAGAGAAAAGCAGGCTTATGGCAGGTTTAGAAAGAAAGCCAGGGGAGAGTAACTGATAGCAGTAAGGAAGTGAGTGAAAAAGGGAGAGTAAGGAGATGTAAGGTATGAACAGGTATTTGTTCACATTTAGGGATGTAGTTTATCCTGGTGTTGAGCAAGAACAGACCCAGCCTTTGGCTGGAAAGTCTTTCAGAATGGTTTGAAGGATGGGCTAGAGGGTATTGACCTGATGGATAGTGATAAGGAGTTTCACGACTTAGCAACATGGTACAAGTACAGACAATACCCAGCAGATCTGATAGGTTTGTAGACAGACAGGAGTTTTTGGTCAGTGGATTGTAATGGTCGAATGGGAACATAGTTGTAATGAATGTTATTTAGTGTTGGACAAGCAGATATATTCTGGATAATTTTACAGGTGGTAAAAAGCTGTGCATATAGAACAAGAGCTCTATTAAGTATCTCTTCATATAGTCCAGGGTGTATGTTAAGGTAATTTATGCCCACATGGACTATGACTGAGTCAATATGGTATTTGTCATTCAACGACTTGAATGCTTGTGTGATCTGTCAGATCCTGGCCCCTTATAGGTAAGTGACCATAACCCACTCCTTACTCAGCCTGGTGAGTGGGATATCCATATGCCTCACAGTGGAGTCTCCTATGATAAAAATATTGGATTGTGAGGTTGTCAGCCTTATGGGCTTAGATGCTGAGGCACAGGGAGGTGGTGCAGCTGATTGTATCAAGGTGGGTGTTGCTGCAATGCTGTGTTTTTGATGTTTCTAAGGATACTTATTTTTATTTCTGCATCTGTGAGACCTTTGAAGTTTGTTGGCCTTGGAATATCACAGTAAACATATAAAAAATTCATCATTTAACTCAATGATCTTTTTACAAGTTGTCAATTATGTATCTCATCAATAAAAACAACATATTTACTCTTGTTACCCATTCATTTTGATTCATTGCTAAAACCACATATAGTGTTATACCATTTTAATTTCATCTCAAGAATATTCTATCATAAAATATTTATTAGGCTTGTATTCTCATGCACTTATATCAAATAGATTGTAATCCTGTAACTGTAGGAGTAAACAAATGCATCTTTTAGAAGCAGTAATTTAAAACAGTATCCTCTTATCTCACCCATGTATTTAGTCATAACAAACACTTTCTTTTATTATTTCAAAATATTTTAATTTACTCTTCTCATTCTAAAAAAATATTCATATTGTGATGCTCAATTTTATTACGAGCTTCTATCCAACATTCTCAAAGCTTTCTATCAGCATTGAAACAATCATACCTGGCACCATGCTCTTAAACAATATAACACTGTAAACCCTGTTATTTATGTGAAAGAAATGAGGGTCTACCAGCCCAGCCAGACAGAATCTTGTAAACAATTCTATGTCATTTGTAAATATTAATATAACCCACAGGCTTGTTCCACAAATGTAAGGAGACCTATGTGTTAGGATTAAACTGCATGTTCTGAGCTTCAAAAATGTAACCACAGTGCACCCTGCTGGAAGAAAGCTGATAAAGTAAAGCATTTTATGACTGTTTGATCTCAAAGTTCGGAGACAGGATGTCTGGACTAGCAAATTCTTTCTATTATCTTAACTTATGGGATAATTACTAAGGTTTTACATGTAAAGCGTCTTTTATTGCTGTGGCTTCATGGCAACTGCAATATCAAAGAAATGTTAAATTTTTAAGTATCTTTTAGCCTGAGAACAAGAAAAGTGTCAAGAATGATGTAATGTGAAATAACTCAGCAGTACTGTGTTATCAATTTAAGACTTTTTCAGAGAGAGAGAATTAAGCATTTTGGATTTTGTCTGAACCTGAACGCATCAACTCACCAGCACTCTGCCTTTGCTGTGTAAGTAGGATCTTAGATATTAGTATTTCTCTTAGGGTTAGATAGAAATGTAGCCATTAGTCTAGCTGCTTTCTATATTTATGTCAGACTATCCTACAATATTATTTTAAAAGTTTCCTGTGATCTCTGAGCTCTGTAATGTCATTGTGTTGAAGTAATAAGATTTGTCTTGTGGTTTTATTATTTATTATTAAATATTTTAAACCGTTCAACTGTGGCTGTTTTGTGTAGAAATAATTTAAGCTCTAGAGTACATTGCATGTATATAGTGATACTGTCCAAGCCACTCCAATACGCCTTGCTGTTTGTCAAACAACTTACTATTTGGATAACAATAATAATATTGCACAGTAAAATTGGACACCCTTTAGTAAGGGCCTTATTAGTAGCTGATATTAGTGGTTGGTAGCAGTGATTTCTACCTTATTGCCTGGGTAGAGAAGGGGGCATAGCTGGAGAACCTGTGCCAGCCTTCCCCAGGAGTGTCTGTGGGTTTGTATATAACTCATACCTTAAAGTGTGCATGTGTATGTCAGCTACTTGGGCAAGGACATGAAGCACTGGTTGGACAGAGGGTGCTAGAGGTTTTGGCTTGACCACTAAGCTGAGATCTGTACCCTATAGCTGTGCCAGTGGGGAGTCTTATTGGGGATCTAGAGAGAAAGGGAGAAACCAGTTGCAGACTGACTGTGATATATGTGAGCTCTTAAGGGAAATTGTACTTTACTATGTGTGTACTTGTCATCCTTTCCAATGTGCATGCCCCTCACTAGTGCTAGTGGTGAGGATTGAGGCTCCTTGATTACTGGGCCAGTGCACCAGGGGTCACAACTTATAATGTCTTATCTGTGTTACTTTACTAATATTTATTTGGTTATGTTCTAAATATTTATTCTTTAAATTATATTCTTCGAAAAACATGTAAACCCTATTTCATGGCAACCATAATCATTATACATATTTCTAATCAAAGGTACAAATCTAATGTACCTTTTGACTCAATACCCCATTAAAACAAGCCATGTATCGTTTCTTCTCACAATATTCCATCATACTTACTGTGGTGCATGTTACATCCCTGAGATGGTCTGCTGCTGATTCACCTAATCTAATGTCAGAAACCTAATAGTCCAACTAGGTACTTTCTTTTTATTCAAGTAAAATTTTGAAAGACCATCAGTATAACTCACAACTTACAGTGTACTGTCTCTCCATTTTATGGTTGGGTCATTATGGCACATTTTGCCTATTTACTATTAAACTTCACCAAAAAAAATTCTCCTTGTTCCTCTGTCAAGGCTACCAAACACCACATATATGTATCATTATTACATTTTCCCAAGAAACTTTTGTCAACCATCCATAAAATTATACTCAGACCTATCTAACAACTTACAGATTTCCTTATTGAACAGCCTAAGCATACTAATATCATAAAATATATCCATTTCACCATCTTAACTGCACCCACAGTAATAACCAAGGATACAATGTAATATTCTGTGATAAGGATTTTAGTATTATATTGATATAATATTCAACATCAACAGATGGGAAGAAGGCTATGTCAAAAATTCAATAGTAACCAACCCAAATCATAGTACAGTTAATGCTAATACATGGTTAAATCATAAAGCCATAGTACAGTTAGTAATAGTTAATAAACAGCACAGTGCAGTTTTAAACATATTATAGCAATAACCCACGCCTGGGTGTGGGTAATGCTGGATTTACCCACGGTTGGCGTGGTTTGGTCCTGAGGGCTTCACCCTCGGGACCAAACAAAGCCAACCGTGGGTAAATACAGCATTGCCCACACCCAGAAGTGGATTATTGCTATTATACCATGACATTATTTAAGAAAAGAAACTATTACTTTTCTTAAATAATGGCATAGTATAATGCCTGTTTACTGCCCTTCCGCAGATGTCTGGCATCCGCGGCAGTTCTGATGTACTGCGCGCCTGCGCAGTACTTCAGAGCTGTGGGCAAAAGCAATGGAGAAAGCAAGATCTACGTTGCTTTTTTTTACTGTTTTTGCTATGTTAAATGGGTTTAACATAGCGAGACAGTTTTAAAATAAGCAACGGAGATGTCCGTTGCTTATTTTAAAACTGTGTCGCTATGTTAAACCCATTTAACATAGCGAAACAGTAAAAAAAGCAACGGAGATCTTGCTTTCTCCGTTGCTTTTTTTTTAAAACCTGTCTCACTATGTTAAATGGGTTTAGCATAGTGAGACAGCTTTAAAATAAGCAACGGAGATCTCCGTTGCTTATTTTAAAGCTGTCTCGCTATGTTAAACCCATTTAACATAGCAAGACAGTGTTTTAAAAGTAGAGTTATACTAATGGAAAAAAGTCTGGGCGACCGGACCTTTTTCCATTAGTATAACTCGATTTACAATGTGCACGCTGGCCAATCAGCGTGCACGTTTTGGGGGGGTCATGGTATAATAAAAATTAATACCTAGTACAGTGCTATTTTGAGTAGATCTTTAACTCACACTAGATCCCTTTATCTGGAACTTAGTACTAAGCCTGTATAACAGTTGCATCATTCTTTGAAAAATATCTTAACAATAATTGATAGCTCATTAAAAAAACTTGTTAAATGGCATAATTAATAGGCTATATACATTACATATATAGCAAGCACTGAATTAAGAACTTTGTAACATAAACTAATGCACTATCAAGCATATAATTAATAGTCACAATGAGGTAATTTGACAAATGCTTACACACACGATTTGCTTATTTAAAGCTTCCATGATAACATTATAATGCAGCTGCAAGATTCTTTAAAATAATATCTTCAGTATAATTAATATCCTGTTATTAAACAAACACCTGTGAAATACCATACTGGACTGCATACATTGTATACACAGCAAACAGTAACAAGTTCACAACATGTACAACAGAGCAGCTGTGGTAAGATTATTTGGCAACTACATGCACAGTGTGCAAAACTGTAATGCTTCAGTCTTTGTATTATAACTGTAAATCTTATTAAGATAATTAAGATAAGCACAACTTGAAACTTTTTCACTGTAGGACTATATCTCTCACTTAAAGAATAAGTGAAGCTAAAACAACTACTTGTACTCTACTCCATTGGTCTTCATGGTCACACCCATGCATACATCCCAGCTCTTGCAGATTTTTAAGGAGTTTTCTGAATCATTCTCAAAACATTTGCTCCACCCCTAATAAAATTTATGCTCTTGTAACAGCAGGTTGAGTGTTATATTACTGGAAAACAAAAACATTAAACCGACACTTTCACCTACAGACCTCCTTCTCATGAAACTATACAGAGTAATTCATACTTTCTTTCTCTGTCAATCTTCTAATTGAAAAATCTTGATATTTAAAAAAAGGTTTCTTTGAATTTGGATATTTGCTACTAATTAATTTTGGTTTTGTTATTTTTTTATGTTGAGAAATATTCATCCATAGCCTTAGCTTGATGTGGTTCCAGTAACATCTTTTCTATCCTTTTCATATAAATGCCCCTTATTTAAACAGTTCTTACATGAAAAAAGGATTAAATAATCTTTTATAGGCTAGCACACAATTTTCTAGGTATGTCGAGATACCTACCTTTCATTCCTGCAATATTAATAGTTAACAAAATGCGAGTAGGCCCTTTTCAATAATAAACTACTTAATGCTAATGATTAGTTTGAAAAGTCTTATTTCTTTTTTGTAGAATTGTTTAACTTGTGTTTATCGGAGACAGACTATCTTTCTAGTGTAGTCCGTCTAAATTTCTACTTTAAACACATTTCTGTCCATAAAGGTGCATCATTAAATGGTGAAATTAAATCTCCCATATAATTTCTCTCCATGTGCGCATAGTGTTTTATTATAACCTCTGGTACCAAATGCTGTAAATGGTATTTCTAATATGTCCTTGCTTGTATTTCATATTTTTGCATTATATTTTTGCATTTTCTGTTTGCCTGTGGCCTTGGTCATAGCTAAAATAGGTCCATATTATATTAGTCTACTTAACCAAATAAACTTAATATGTAACAAAATAAACACATAAGAATTGTTACACTTTCTTTTAAAACAGCATGTGCTAATCGCCCCTGAGTTATTCATTTTGAATAGTTCTTGCATTTCTCTTGATGCAAAGACAAGGGGCCAGATTAGTAAACTGACAATTTCTGCACTGCTATTACCTGTGCCGTTTTGTACACATTGTGTTGAGCCACTAAACAAAGGTGAGCAGCACAGTACACTTATTAACGAATAAGGAGCTGAATTACATGCAAATGAATGAATCCAAGATTGCAGAGCCATTCAGAAAGCTGTAAAGTAAGCATGTAGACATGGTGTAGTTATTTGCTGTGAACACCAGAATCTATTGGAATACAGCAACCATCACAATAAAAAAAAAAACAATGCTAGGGGCTGCTACTGTTGTCTTACATGTGCATGTGCAGCAGACTCATATCTGTGCTGCTGATGACCTCGTCCAAGGAGAAGGGCATTTAGTCCCCATTTAACATATTATGGACTGCATTAAATTGAAATAATGGAGCAATATAGGGTCGGTGGGGAAACAGTACAGGAAATCTGCAACCTCTGCCTCCACTACATCAGACCCAGGGAAATCAATGAGAACCTATACCAGTAGAAACTAAGGTATGTGTAGCATTAAGGATATTGGCTACGTGTATATTCTAGAGACCCACAGGAGATATGCTACGGGTGTCACAGGCCTCACCCTTCAAAATATTTCACCAGTGTCTCAATGCTATGCTAGAATATGAAAGGGAGTATATCTATTTTCCACACACCCCAGAGGACAGAGAAAGAACAGTGCAGGAATTTTATGCTATAGAACACCTCCCTGAGATCTTGGTGGTCACAGACTACACTGAGATAGAAATAAAATCTCCACCTACTGAACAGGAAAGGACATACATCAACAGGAAAGGTTTCCACTCAGTCAACTGCCAGGTTGCCAGTAATGCCTGAGAGATCAACCTCACTGTCTATGCAGGCAACCCAGGCAGTTACCATGACTCACACATATGGCACACCTTGCAGCCTTGAACAATGTTTGCTAGGGGTGATGTTCCAAAAGTTCATCTACTGGGTGATGGAGATTATGCACTGGAACTGTGGCTCATGACATCCATCAAAAATGCACACACACACACACACACACACACACACACACACACAGAAAAAGGATACAGCAACACCCACATTCAAACAAGAAATATCACAGAGCACATGTTTGGCAAGCTGAAGTCATGGTTCCACTGTATAGACACATCAGGGGGTACCCTGCATTATGATCCAGATGCCTGTGCAGAAATTCTCATAGCCTGTGCCGTATTGCATAATATCATCCTGAGGAAGCAGCTGCAACATGGCAGTAAGGGCCAAGACCACACATTTTTGGACTACAGGCAGGGCCCGCACCTCCAGCATATACAGATGAGGGAGAACCTCCAGCTGCAGAGGTAGCCAGCAAACATAGGGTGTGCACAATATGCCCTTGCCTTGGCTAAGAGGCAAAGGATAACACAAACACTCACCACCTAAGATTCAATAGTCAGCACACACACACTTAGCAACTAAGAGGCAACTGGTAGCATGCACACTCACCAGTGAAGGAATATACATAAGAACCAAAGCACATACAGTTATTAAACGTAATGCTATCCCATGACTGCAACCTTTACTAACCCATGTAATGTCAATGTATAGATAGCATCAGACAGAGACAGCCTCACAGCACATGACTTGTAACTGCCATAATGTCAAAGTTAAGTGTGGAACCTGTATTGTATGAATGCAAATGTATATTAAACAGCCAGCATACTGTCAGTGTCTTACCTATCCACTCTGTGCATCAGACATATATGTAACCCTAATTCAAACCAAATGCTAAAAAGGGCATGGCACAATCATCATCATTTGCATGGTGGGGGTCAGTAGGACAAGGATGACACCAAAGCAGTGAGTGTGTGAGTGAGTAAGTAACACAGAACATTCAGTAAATATGAAATATCTCAGGGACAGTAACAGGAGATTAACATTAAAAGTTTCCTACCTTGCCTGTGTGTGGTTCTGTATGGGCAGTTTTATTGAAAGGTGTGTGTGTGTGTGTGTGTGTGTGTGTGTGTGTGTGTGTGTGTGTGTGTGTGTGTGTGTGTGTGTGTGCGTCTTTGCATGATCACACTCAGGTTCTCAGCTAGCACTCCATGTTGGTGCAGACAAATCAATCATTGTTGGAGCAGTGGAAATACTGCCGTTATGGGAGTGTGATCTGGCATGTCCACATCGGCTAACACCATAGGATGTTTTGTCTCTACAGACACCTGGATGTCAGCCTTCCCCAGCAGATGTTCCATCACAGACAATGCCTGATCCAGTTTGTCACTCATCCTATCCAATGAGTCACTCACATGGTTGAGGCAATCATGCAATAGAAAATGCTGACATAACACTGTGATGACTAACTCAGAAAGCACAGCATATAAGAAGTGAGTTTTTAAACTTAGATACATATAAAAAGTACATATTGAAGTACATTCAAAATCTGACCATGTAAGCAGGTTGAAACAAGGACACAAATAACTTATGATATAGTGTAGTAATTTGCAGAACAGTCACTCCAAAGTAACTAGCAGTAATGGTCTATCTGTAACCAATTAGTCTCCCCTCCTTCCACTTCCATGCCCACATCCTTACCTTTATATAGTGTAGATTCTGCCCTCTGAGCACTGGGAAGATGCAAATGTGGTACAAAATCATCAGCATTCCTGACTACCAGAAAATATCACTTGGTATAGGGGATGTAAACATGGTGCAAGTATCTACACAATTGCATGACTATGCTTTAGGACTGCAAGGAGAAGCAAGCAATGACAATTGCTAGCTGCAAATGGCTTGCAAGTGTTACTGATTGCTCTGGCTACAACAACAAGCAATACTGAAGTTAGCCTTCTATTTAAAGTGTGTGTATCATGCAGAGTAGACAAAATAAAAAGTGTAATCACCTTGAGATCAATGACAAGAACCTTAACAACACTGAATTCCTTGTACTAATAGCACACTGTCCATCCTCTGCATGAAATCTGTCTGAAATGCTGATCAACAATATTACACATAAACAAAGATGCTAAGAAATGGCCATGGCATTGCATGTCTGTGGGTAAGCTAAGAGGAGGGGAAGATGCTCAGAAAATAAAGAGAATAAAATAGCTGGCAGGATTGGCAACCTGACATTCCTATGGTAGGGACTAATATTAATGTAGAATATTGGTCAATATGACATTGATCTCAACATGTTCCATGTACCCCAACATTCCTCTCTCTTTGACCTCTCTCTTTGAAGGTAAAAAGCAAAGTAAAAACTGGCATCTCTCCCACAAAAAAATTAAAGACTGATACTTATCTCTGCACTTCCCCTATATTGGCCTTCTTGACACATTTCATTTTATTCAGTTGGATGTACAACATTAGCCTATTGTTCTCACCTTCCCTTGGTGTGGTGACAGTCCAAATTCAGCAAATTCTGTCTACAGTTCTACATTTATATTGTAAAGAAGTTGATAGCTATTGTTTTCTTCCACTACTTTCCTGTAAATTCCTCTATTCTTTTTAATGTGCCCTCCCCTCTGCCCCCCATTTTACCACTTTCCTATCAACCCCTTTCACATATTTAATCTAGTCCTCAGCCTTTGCATGGGGTTTGTCATTGTACACCAATGCCAAGTGACAGTGAAAGGCTGTTTATGTCCTGTGGCAAAACCTGGTCAGTTGTTATATCACCCATAGTAGTCCTGTTCTCATCACACAAAGGGGCTTAAACATGCTGCACTATCAGAATCCCTTTGAAGCATATGTAGTAGGTATAAAATATTATTTCAGTAACTATTACTCATATAATGTGGCCAGGTAATGTATTTATATTAATCATTCCTAGATATTCTTAAAGTTGTGATAAAAAGTTATTATAGTAATCACATTCTGAATCTCTTTGTAAAAGTATCCACATAATGGAGTCAAACCCTGCTTCAACTCTGCTTTTTAATTTCACTCAGTGAGCTTGCAGCTTTGCCACAGAGAAAGCTAGGATAAGTGAATTTTATCAAACTAAGTACTGTCCAAAGTGCTGACAGCCATGCATTAATGCCTAGCCTATTTGGAATGTAGAAAGCAACCCAAATTAAAGTTTTTTCACTTTTTCCTTCACCAGAGAACTCTGTTTGCTTGCAATGCACCATTGTCCAAAGGGGGAAGACAAATACAAGATATCATTTTTGAAATGAGCTTTGGAGCTACCTTGGAAAGGTATAACCAAACATGCAGAGCATATGTATGCAACATGTTAAGATAAAACACATATGTTGTGCAGGTAATAGGAATCACGATATTTCCTCTCTGATTCTTTTTTTGTGCAAAGTTTGGCAGGGAACACCACTGAACACCTCTAAACACTGGAACTTATCAAAGAATAATCACGCATGCTCTAACACTTTGACAACATCTGTGCAAATACGTGTCTCAGCATTGTGCTTTAGGATGACATTTGAAACAGAAATAAGTATTGCTACTGGGTTATATTCCTTCATTACATGGAAATTGTTTAGGTTCATAGGTTCATACTAGGCTATATGTCCTGGTGCAATTATAAGCCTAGCCCGATTCTGTATGGCTTACGCCACCCCTTGATTTGAGTATACTGTGCCCTTTTTAAGGTTTAGTTTACTGTGCCTCTGTCTAATAGTGACACGGGAGTAATCCTGGGACAAACCTACGATCCCCCATCCACCTATCGAGATTCTTCTTGAAGAGATTCAGTGAGGTGCTCTGCCTCACATGAACTGGAATTCTATTCCAGAGCGAAGGGAGCCTCTGGGTTATGAACCTGTCCCTCCAGCAAGTTCTATTTATTTCTGTGCTGAGGTTCAAGTCCCTCGAGCGTGTGGCTCTAAGGGATTTAGATTTACTGAGGTGGAGCATGTCCATTAATTCTGGATTTGACATAGTTTTGTATGTCAGGCATAGATCGCCTCGAAGTAGCTGGTATGCAACTGAGTAGAGCTGGAGTTTTTTTAACTGAGCAGCATATGGCATCTGTTTGAGACCCTTGATCCTCTTGGTGAGATACTTTTGGTGTCTTTCTAATTGCTGCAGGTGTCGGGTAAGGTACATCCCAAAAGGGGCATTGTATTCTATGATGGGCCTGATGAGGGATGAATAAAGGGGCACGATTACCTCTCTTGATCTAGATGTGAAACCCTTCGCGATGAGGTGGGCTATGTAGAAGGTCTTTCTAACCACTTTGGGAATGTGGTTTTCAAAGGAGAGATTGCTATCAACTTGGGTCCCCAGGTCCCTAATAACTTTCTCTGTACTTAATGGGTTTCCGCCTATGTGGTAATTTGTGGGCACATTGTTTTTGCCAAAAGGTATGACTATACATTTTTTGGCATTTAGCTTTAAACCATGGCGCTGGCACCAGTTATCTGTCTCTGTGAGACCTTTTTGAAGGATGTTTGTGTCAGCTGGAGAGTTGATTATGGCGCCCAGTTTGCAGTCGTCTGCGAACTTGGTGAGCCATAGTCCTCCCACGTTTGCCTGTACCTCGGAAAAGTATATACCGAACAAGAATGGTCCCAGGACAGAACCCTGTGGGATGCCACTTGTGACCGGTTTCGAGTCTGACATGGCTCCAGCAACTCTCACTCTGTGGGTTCTGTCTTTGAGCCAGTTTGCGACCCATCTTGTGGGTTTAATGTACTCATGTGAAATGCAGTGAACTGTGTGGTAATCTGACCACTTCATTCTGGACAGTTTGCACTACAGAACTGATATTTTCAAATGAATACAACCAAATACAGCCTTGGCACACATAAATCATTATGTTTTATCCATCCTGCATTGGAATAGTAAGTATTGCTTGGTATTGGCAGTCCACATTGCCCATGCATGATCACACGCCATTGCTAATAGTACCATTTGTTAAGGTTTACATACTATCATCATAGCCTGATGATCCATGAAAGATTCATTGTCCATCTTGTTTTTCACAAGTGTATATGTCTCTTATACAATAGACAGGTATGTACATGTCACTTT
Source organism: Protopterus annectens (assembly GCF_019279795.1). Classification (NCBI taxonomy): domain Eukaryota; kingdom Metazoa; phylum Chordata; order Ceratodontiformes; family Protopteridae; genus Protopterus; species Protopterus annectens. The sequence continues at coordinate 678,363,283 of NC_056751.1, read as the reverse complement.
CATTTCTGCAATATACATTTATGGCAGAATAGCCAACAGAAGTCAATAGTATGCATGTATGTATAACTGATCATAAGACTGCACTTACTCTGTCATATCAACAATATAGATTTGAATAAAACCTTCAACATTACAATATCTTCTCTGACACAAACTAAGAAGCTAATAATATCTATACTGCACAGTCACAATGTAAAGTCAGTCTTCTGTGGTGGAGCTTGCATTAAGTACTCTGTCCTCTATATTGTGCCAATTAATAAGTACAGTGTTCTAATCTCAAAACAGTCAACTTGTGTGCATGTGTGTGTGTGTGTGTGTGTGTGTGTGTGTGTGTGTGTGTGTGTGTGTGTGTGTGTGTGTGTGTGTGTGTGTGTATGTAGTAAATATGACCTTAGCTACTGCTGTCCTCAATAAATAGTAGCCTAGAATTAGTTGTACACTGCAGGGTTAGTCTACAACAATGCCAGACCCTTCTCCCAACATCATCTTTTCTGCAACACCACACTGAATTCATCCTCTATAAAGTGCACCCTCACACTATAAAGTCAGACTTCTGTAGTGGTGCTTGTGTTAAGTACTGTGTTCTCTAGATTGTGTACATACATAGGTAGAGGGTTCTAATCTCACAGTGGTCAATTTGCATGCTTACAAAGTCATGCAAATATGACCTTAACTTCTGCTGCTCTCAATAAAGCAGACCCCCTAAGGTAATTTTACACTGTGGCGTGAGTCCATTATCAAAGTCAAACCCTTCTCCCAACGTCATCATATCTGTAACAAAATGCTAATGTCAGGCTCTATAAACTGCACTCTCTCACTATAGAAGTCAGACTTCTACAGCAGCACTCTCATTGAGTACTGTGTTCTTTAGATTGTATAACTACATAGGTAGGGTGTTCTAATCTCATAACAGTCAACTTGTTGGTGATGTCATTCATTGAAATGTGCAGTGCCACACTTGGGAAATAACTCTGTAGTTACACTTCTCTTCAAAAAACATGCATTAGCTGGTAATATCAGGTATATAGTTCAAATCCCGACATCACTGCTGACAGTCAATGTACATGTTGTTAACAGTGTTGTCACCCACTTGTGTGTGTGATTATGAGTCCGTAGCATCACTGGAAGACTAATTCAACAGCTATACTCCTTTTATTCTTACTTGTAAGAAGCATTTGCATCATCAGATCAATCCCATATTTCTTTTTCACTCTGTCCACAAATGCATATTACATTCATACATTTCCTGTGGCACGTGCGTGTAATACAGGTGTGTGTAGATTGTGTCAGTCAATAGGTAGGGCTTTCAGATATAGCAGTAAGACTCATATGACTCTGTGTGTGTGTGTGTGTGTGTGTGTGTGTGTGTGTGTGTGTGTGTGTGTGTGTGTGTGTGTGTGTGTTTGTGTGAATTTAAATAGATGCAGAAGTGTCTTACACCTCATTGTATTGACAATATTTACAATTCCACATAGCTGTAGAAGTCATTTTTGCACACATATCTGCTTTGTATGACACAGTTGATATCATCCTTTCCAAGATGCAGTGTGGGTTACATGCAGTCCTACCTCTCCTGCGATATGTGCGTATAATACACTTGCTTGTAGATGGTTTCAGTACCTAGGTAGGGAGTTTGAATACAGGAACAACTGTCATCTGTGAGTGTGTGTTTCTTCCTTGTACTGTCCGGAACAGTGTGTGAATACATATATGAGGTATATCTATACTGTGTGCTTGTGCTGTTCAACCACTTTTTAGCAGAAACATTACGACAATGCACAGTGGTGATGTCATTATGCATAATGGTGATGTCATTCATTGAAATGTGCAGTGCCACACTTGGGAAATAACTCTGTAGTTACACTTCTCTTCAAAAAACATGCATTAGCTGGTAATATCAGGTATATAGTTCAAATCCCGACATCACTGCTGACAGTCAATGTACATGTTGTTAACAGTGTTGTCACCCACAAGTGCTATGTTCATGAATCGATGTTGTTTCCTGTTACAAGAGTTTATTCCATATTTCTTTTGGAAAGGCTGTATTGAAGACTGATGCCGTCATTTGAATAGATTGTCGTTCCATAACAGTTATAGTGAAACCTTCCTCAGGGCTGAGGACATGAGGCAATGTAATGTATGTTGTTGCCTAAGTAAGGCATGTGTTCCTAAACAGGATTATAGCAGCATTGTATAATAATTGCTGTTTTACCATCTCACTGACAGCAACAGGGGGCAACAAATGTGCTTGGTTAGACTTGCATCAGACAATGTTGTTTCACTTAAAGCAAGATTCAGTCTAAGTAATTAGAGGAACACATATTCCTACACATGATGTAATGCTTTCACATAACCACACATATAATAATGGTGGATGCACTTGTAACATGACACATTCACTGATCTTATTATGGTATTTTCTCAACACTTAGGCAAATGGTCCAAACAAGCAATGAGTGACTGTAAGCATCTGTGTCCTCAGAGTTCTGCATGAAAGACATCCCCGATTACTCTTCGTACATATAGAGTGGAAGAGGCTTTCCCCGTTAATTTCAGCAGATAAAAATCATGGGCAGATAAAGTACAGCTGACTGAATGACTTCACATAGGTGGGATTCAACAGCTGTGATAACAGTTCTGCTGTGATGAATGTGATTAATAACTATATTGTTATTTGGAGCAGTTGTACAGCTTTATGTTAAATTCTAGCATAGGGTTTAATTTTGCATGACTGTACTGACATCACACAACAACCATTAAATCATGAGTCTTATCCTTTGATATGTTGCATTTACAAATGTGAATATAGCTTTGGATTTCATGGTGGTGGACATTTGTTCTGCCTGTGTCATGGTGAGACTCCTATTCTTGCTCATTCATTGAGTACTGTGGTGTATATGAGTGTGCTCCAGCTCTTGGGAGTATGTGTACGGACATACAGAAAAACCTTCTGCGACCACAGAACAGTGATATAGGTCTGATCACATTTGTGTGCACATGAGCATACTCATATAATTGCCATCAGTCTGACATATGACATTCATTATCAGGTATCCTTTCTTAATTCACATATTAATTTCATTTGTTTGTCTCAATACCCATTTGCTATCTCCTTTGGCAGAGGCCGACAATGCACAGCTCTGGGGAATACATTGCCGCATGGTGTGGGGTTTTCATTAGTTATTATCTGTCAGTGCAATAACTGTGTCAGGCAGGGGTGCTTTATGCAAGGGTATTATGTATGTCACACTCTGCTCCCACATTTGTAACTTTGCACACACTTACATATGGGATCCGTAACCATTAGAATATTGAGGTGCATAATTCCCTTCAAGGGTTATCCTCATCATACATTTGTTAGGCCTCTTTTGGTGGTATACACAGTTAATACACAGGTCAGTGTTAACATTGACAGGATGGTTTCAATTCTTGCAAAAAGAAATTGTGGCTTCTGACCTTTTCCTATTTTCCACCTGTTATAGTGATGAAATGCTATCTGCACAAATATCCTGTAATGTATGTACTGTCCTTACAACCTGTTATCTCAACTCAGCATGTCAATGACATTCATATGGCATATAATTCCCCTCTGTTACAATGTTAATTTGTGGAAGTGTCACATCCTATAATACTCATTTCTGTGTTTATCTATATTTGCTCAGAAAATGTGACCACCATTAATTATTGTAACATGCGTAGTGTAAAAATTTATTCTTACAAAACTGTAATTGTGATATATGCACTATCACATCAATTATCTTTATACAATTTGAATGTTTACCCAATTCTCTTGCATATTTATGCATACACCTCTTTGATTTCTGTGGACATTATCCTCAGTACACTTTTCCTGTCTGGTAATCTGTGTATTACAGTTTCCCTTGACATTCTCCCCCCCATACCTATAACTGTCTTCATAATGTTGATTTATGTACACAGTAAACTCAGTCCGCACAAGCATGCTTAATAGGTTTGCCCATAGGCAAGTTTGTTTGCTTAGTGTATGTGTGTGTGTGTGTGTGTGTGTGTGTGTGTGTGTGTGTGTGTGTGTGTGTGTGTGTGTGTGTGTGTGTGTGTGTGTGTGCTCATGCTGCTCAACACAATTTCCTTGCTGCCAGCACTGTTGCTGGCCATGAAAACTTGCTTGTATTTGTGTTAGTTTGATTAGCAGTAGACATATGCGATTAGCACTGCTGTTCATCACACTAACATGTAAACATTGTGTAGGCTCCACGCAAAGCTTAAACAGTTGTTCATGAATCCCACAGAGTCAAAATTCTAGAATGGAAGGCTAGCACTAGATTTCATCATCAAAGGAATGTGTGTGCGTGTGTGCGTGTGCGTGTGTGTGTGCGTGCGCGCGCGCACGTGTGTGCGTGTGTGCATGCGTGTGTGTGCATGCGTGTGTGTGTGTGTGTGTGTGTGTGTGTGTGTGTGTGTGTTTATTTTAATATTGTAATATAGTCTGCAGAAATAATCACTACAGTTGCAGAGGATATGTAAACAAACTATCACATACAGAGGTTCACAAAAAGTAAAAAGGAATAGCAGCTAGATGGGAAGTAAATCCTTTAGAAGGAAATTGTTGTAATACTGACTATTCATAACTAAGAAATCTGCAACAACAAATGGAGGAATAAAACATAACCTGCTGCTCTTTCAAGTAAACTTACCCAGGATGATTCTTGCAAGCCTTGTTTCCATAGTGACATGCAAATTACTATCCAAATTCCACCTAGGCTTTATTAGCTGACAAACTCTCAGTTTCAGGGGGGAATATTGACACAAAATGGTAGCAGGCAAACAAATAATCTTTAAAATGGTTCCATGTAAGTTGCAGTCAAAATATGAAAATAAAAACCTGAAATTAACAATTAAGGCACGGTAATAAACAATATCTTTGGTCAATTCACAGAGAAAAATAAATTAGAGATTGTAGTAAACACTGTAATGCCACAGGGCAGCATTGTTCAGAATAAATACTGGCAGATATATATATATATAGTGAGAGAGAGAGAAAAAGAGACCAAAAGAGTGAGATTTCTTGCTGCAAATGCAGACATCATTCTGATATATGCATGATGCATTTGGTTGCTTTAATAATGTTACATCAGACTTACATATGTACACTAAAACTGCTACTGCTAATTAGGTAAATAAAGCAATGATACATTAATTTAACTGGGATGTTATAACTCTTGCATTCTTGACTATGCCCCTGTTTGTAAGAACAATGTTTGGTTAGTAAAAAACTTATTCATGTTTCTATTAAATGCAAAAAAATGTAAAATATCAGGAGTGGACAAAATCCATCCCCTTAAGAGATTTTTAAGGTGAATAAGATAAAAGCAAAAAAGAACATGTTACATCATAAGTAATTGCCTTTTATCAAAACAAAGTTTCAGGATTCTATTGCTCCATCTGTCTATGCTTAAGTATTTAGTCAACTAGCTATTGCTGTTTCTTTCGCTGTGTAATACACAATAACAATTGTGGGAATTAGCCGGCATTGCAGAGTGTTATCTTTTTTCTCTCTAAGAAATAATGGTGAGTCAGCCCTTCCTAATTTTTTGACAAGAAAATGGTTTCTTTTAGAATAACTCATTAATTCGGGCCTAAAGTGGTCTGATAGTTTGCCTTTAGCCATTCTATTAATCTTCATGTATTCCTTTCAGGTTCTAGAAACATGGGAGAAAGAATTGTGCATACTGTGGGTGTCTACAGGCAGCTCAGATACTGCTTGCCCAGATTTAAATCCTTCAGGAAAACCAATCAGCTATTTATCTCCTACAAAGGTAAGAAAAAAAGGACAACCAGTGTCAATGCAGACAGTTTCTAGGTCTTTGTCCCATGCTGTTTTTTTTTGCTATATTCATCATAACACTCCACTTTTAGGCAGAGTTAAGTTCCATTATACCAGGACTTTGGCTTCCTCTGTGGCTTTCTAGAAAGGCCTGGAATTCAGAACTATTTAATAGGCAGTATCTCCTTCCTCTGGATATACTTTTACAGAGCATTACAAACGAGATTCCTTTTCATGGTCAGAACTAACTTTGTTAGGACCATTCTCCATGGGATACTGGATTCTTTATTCCCTTTCTCCTCCTAGATGTTCCTAAGCTATGGTAATCTACTCAACTACATTGGATGCTACAATAAATGACTGTTGCAATAGCCATCCCCTACATCCATCCCTCTTGTTTTGTTTTTGTTGTATTGCTAGGCTATTGATGTATATAACTCTCGTGTATGTAGTTACATATGTTTTTCTACTACAATTTCCATTCTTATTCTTTTTTGACTTTCTGGGTTATAGTCCCTAGTCTTTAAGTGAGAAACATTTGAAACGTTTGGCATCCAAACTGTCTTTTTTGTGGCTTTGCTCAAGCCTTTAGTGGTTAGGGCATGTGGAAGGTGCCCTGAAGCTTTGGAAATCAATCTGAGGTCATATCCTGAGAACAATATAACCCAAATAAGTCAGGCTACTGTAACACTCATCTAATGTTAAACATTAAGATATTATTGCTAAATATCTGAATAAGAGAAAAACTACAAGAGCTAAGTAGAATAAAAAGTCAAGATGGCATAATCATAACTGCATTTAATTATCAAAAGGATAAAGAAAGGTTATCTAGACCTTAAATCACAGGGTCTATATCATAAGATTAAAGTTGCAAAACTTTGAATGATATGATATCGAACCCAAAACCTCAAAGACTGACAACAGCAAAGACACAGAACATCAAATTCTTTCCCAGGGAAAGAATTTGGTGGGCAGTTTCCACGGCTTCACTATTTTCTCCACTGTGGTGTGATCTCGGAGTTGGTATATTTAAGTAGGGGGGTGTGGGGGACACAGCCCCCCACATTAAAAATGCTGTGAAGTGTTTGTGTGTTCCTTGTTTTGTGCTGGAACAGAGATTTTTTATCCAAGGGAAAAAAAATCGCTGTTCTCAGCTTTCAGAGTTTTATGCTTTCAGGGTTTGAAGTTTGATGTTATGGTGTTCCCTGTTATTGTGTTTCGATCATGTGATATAAACCCATATCACAGTATTAAATTTGCTCAGCATTTTGCTGAAAAATCACTGTCTTGCTACCTGCACTACTTCCATTAACTATAAAAACTCCAAGACTGCTATACCACCAGGTAAATGTCATCCTTATCAACTGACTACATCATGGCTGATTATCTCCTGCCATTTTGTGTGGATCCCTGTGAGGGATACTAGACATCAGACATCAAACTAAGATTCTATCTGATTTGTAATTAAACAGCTCTAGTCTCTTCTCCTGGCAAACTGTGCTTGCAAAATGTAGACGGTCTCAGTTTGCAAGTATGTCTATATGTTACACTTACTTGTACAATGTGTCACTAAGGCATCCCCCCCCCCCCCTTTGCAGAGCTGCCAATGGTGTAAATCATAATCAATGGATCTGTATTAGAGTTTGGTTTTGACCACAGCATTTTCATCGGCTACTGTCAGTGTAGGGCATGCAATTCTCCTGTCTGTTTAATCCAAATTTCCTTGTTATCTTCAAGACCTTCTCATTTTCAGGATGTGTATGTGAGATACCTTATTGGTGGGCAATTGGTATTCAAGTTAATGATATGCCCAAGTCACTACTTCATTCACTTTATATTTGTATACTTTCCTCTTTAGTAAGCTGATTGCACATTACTCTTATAGCATTGTTTTTTGTCAGTCTTTTAGACTGGTGTTTAGAATTAATCTGAGGCAACTGAGGCAAATAATTTCAAAACACTACATTCTTGGGATGTTGGCATTCAAGAGGGTGTATATCTCTGTTCCATAAACCAGAACTGATTTATGGCAGACTGGTAAATTACATTTTTTATGCTGATGCTTTTTTGTTTCCATATGCATATGTTAATTAAGTATAAAATGCAACAGCTGTCTCTATGCATTTGGAGATATCAGTGATCGTCTGCCTTGTTAAAGCATGGATGATGCCCAAGATATTTCAAGGATTTGGTTTGTTTTATTGGCTACTTAATTATCATCAACCACTGTAGTTTTTGCATGTCAGTTGTTGTGATTTTTTTTTTGTTTTGGATGGATTCATTTTTGCCTAAGTGGCTCAATATTTTCATGTAAGGAACTTACAGATTGTTGAGCATCTGCCATGCTGCTGAGTGACAAAACATTTAAATAGTTTAGATCAGTAAAGTAGAAACTCATTTCAGTTGGGATATAAAGAGTTTATCAAGTTCTTTTTAAAAAATATAGTCCACTGCTCTATAGAATAGCACTGGTGAGAGTTCAGATTTGTTTCCTTACACATGCTTGAGGTAAAGTTGCTCAAGTGACCGTAGGCCACAAAAAAAAAAAAAGATGAATGGCATAATGCTGAATGCTTTTGGCATAGGAAATTAGTGCCAGTTTGATTTCTAATTGTGCATTGCAATGATTCATTCCTTTTTTCAACTTGATGCACCATAGAGTTTATATATATAAGTTGAGGAGCCCAACCCCCCCCCCCCCGCCCCCAGCAAAAAAATAGAAAAAATTTTTTTTTTTCCTTTTCCATTTCAGGCATTTTTTTCCCATTCTTTTGGAATTTCAACATTTCATAACAGAAACATACAAATCACTGACGTACTCTAGTCCTGACTGACTCTGTGCAGGGCATAGCATTGTGATATTCTAGCCACAATGCCAAAATCACTTGATAAGCCAATAAATATCATAGCAGTGGCTTGATTTCTACATAAATATATATTTTTCTGTTATTTGTCTTAGAAAAAACAGGCTGTATCTCGACCCATGGCCATGCTTGAAGCTTCTGCACCATCTTTCCCTATTCTAAGATTATTAGGTATTTAAAACTGTCAAGAAATCTTTAACAATTGTTGATAGAAATCTGATGCATAGTTACAGCATGGTATTTTGTTGCACTTTTTTTTTTTTTTTTTGCAAATTGGTATGATTACTGATTGTTTTCAGTCTGCTTGCATGGTTTCAATCTCCTATGATTTTGCTCTGTTTTTAGGCAAACAATCAACAATCACCACCACCATCATTTAGGGCTTTGAGTTGAAGAGTATTACTTCTTTTGCTATTTTAATTAATTTAATAATGACTTTAATTTCATGTTTAGTGTGTGGGTCTGGGATAATTATATTGTGCCATTGTAAAAGGTTCTTCTCCAGTAAATCTTTGTCAAAGTCTATAAGTAGTGGATGGTTTGAGAATTTCTCAAATAGTATAAGGCACGATGCTAGCTTTTCTTCATTGGTCTTGAGGAAGAAACCATGTTCATGTTTGGGGGCTGAGAATGGTTGAAACAGTTTTCCAGTACAGGCTTGTACAATAGTGTTCATTTTGTAAATATCAAGTTTTGACTAGTTTCTTCACTTTCCATGTTTTTCTTCTCTCAACATTGATTTTTATTTTCAGGTTTTGTTAACGGTTTACATTGTTGCACAATGACTTGCCTTCTAGCTTTCACCAACCAGAATAAAGCAGAAAAATGTAGCAGACTTTACAGAGTACAGATACGTGGTAAAGGCTGTTGAAGCTGAGGCACTAGAGGATTTTGGAAGTTTTTATGTTTTTCAGCAGAAGTTTGTTTGGAATCCTGACCGTCAGACTTGTGGTTTGCTGCCTTCTAGCTTTGCGTCCTTATTTTTGTCTATGTCAAGAGTATGATTTGCTATCCATTTCTGGGTTCTTCATCTCAAAGTGGGACATGAACATTTCTCTTGCTTTATTCATCATTCATCATGCTTTTCCACAGCTATAAACAGTTAAGAAATTACTTTCCTTCAATAAAGGTTTAGATTTGTCAAACTAGAGTTGATATGTATCTGCAACAATTTAAAATATTAGGACTCACTAGAGAGACTCCAAAAAGATGGAGACTTAATGGCCAAAAAGTGGGTTTGTATATATCAAATCCAAGCTGGCCATTTCTTGGGATGTTATCGGGAGGGAGAAAATCAGTTTCAGAAGAGATCAGAAACAAAAAAGCAATGCCAGCAAATATATAAAATAATTCAGCCAGCAAATATATAAAATAATTCAGTCAGGCAAAAATTAAGACAATGCAGAACTCTGAAAAGTTAAAGTGCCAAGAATTATACATATCAGCGATTATATTTCCAGATTGATTGAGAGCAGTCTTCAGACACAACATAAGGAGTTTCTAACAGTGGTTGACAAATCATTGAAGATTGAAGTCACTGAATAGTGATATTTATTTGAGTTTCAGAGTTCGTACCTTTTAGAAGAAAAACGCTTGTGGTGAAGGGTTGGGAGGTTGGCATAATAGTTAAGGTGTTCACCTTGCAAACACAAATGGCAGGGTTTGATTCCCCCATGGGGTAATTGGCTAGGTATAAAATGGCCGACAGGGGTAGTTAGCCTAGTACTAACCTAAGAACATATTTTGTTACTATACCTACTACTTTAGTTTGTAAGAAGAAGGGCCATGTTATCTTCAGACTGCAGTATTATTGCTGTCATTTACTGGTCAGTACTGGCAGATTTGACTACCTAGTGCTAGACATGACCTTAGCAACTTTAGCAAGGGGTACTTAACAATTATTAAGGTCGGGTCATGCACCACTTTAGCACTTAACTGTTTTTTTTTTTTTTTTAATTTTGGAATATAATCACCATACCCCATGTACTACATATAGATTGTATTTGCATTTGTGCCATAAACATCATGTTTTGGTATTGTCAAGTATATCTTATTTGACTATTTAAAAGCCTTTTAAAGAAATAAAAGGAGTGTACCTTTTTCACGATGGTATGTGTAAAAACCTTTTTCATGATGGTGTGTGTAAAATGTAATGTTACAAATAGCTGATTTTGTTTTTTCTTTTATATTACAATGCCTTGGTATTAGATGGGTGTGCCTAATTTGTGTGTTTTCAGAGAAACACAGAGAGAGTGTTTTGGTGACTGATTTTTTTTCATGGATTTTTATTTATTGTTTTTCTTATGTTGCTGCATTCGCAATCTAACCACCCCAGCACTACTGGGCTACACACCCCAACACTACCGGGCTACGACTCATACCACACATTTCGGCCAAAGAACATGGACCAAAACACAAAAGGAGGGGGTATATCCATATTCATCAAGGATACCTACACCTCCAGGTTAGTGGCTCAGCATGATACCTCTGAGATCATCCATGTGCAACTAACATCGAGCAAATCTGCAATGCAAATTGTGGCCTGCTACAGATCACCCTACATGACCCAGGACCACCACTCCACCTTTCTGGAGACACTGGCAAACAAGGTCCTACCGAACACCCTGATATTGGGTGATTTCAATTACCCTACCATTTACTGGGAAAAGTACTTGAGTACAAATTCCCAGGACCAGCACTTCCTGGAATTCATCAAGTCAAATGCCCTGGATCAGCTGGTAAACTCACCTACCAGAGGTGAAAACATATTGGACCTGGTCATCACCAACATGGGCAACAGGTGTTCCACAGCTGAGGTCACCCCGTCACTGGTTAGATCAGACCCTAAACTAATCGCTCTGGATGTCCACACCCCACCACCAGCCCCAACTAAGGAAACCACAGTAAAAAACTTTTCTAAAGCAGACTTCACCTTACTTAAGACAGAGGTGGTAAATTTCACAGTCCCCACACTAAAGGATAACGCTGCCCAAGATGCAGAAACCTTTACAAATGCACTCTATGAGCACCTACAAGGATGCATGGATCATGCCATCCCTAGCAAAATCAAGACTCACTCCTCTAAGAGAAGGAAACCAGTTTGGTGGACACCTGCAATAAACAGGCTCTACAACAGAAGGAGGAAACTAGTTCAGAAAAAAAAGCAAATCTCAAGAAGGAAAGACATCCCTGATCAGTATCAGTAAGAAACTAAGGTCCCTCATGAAATCATCCAAGGCTAACTTCGAAAGAAAAAGAGCCAAGGATTCAAAAGATAACCACAAAGCCTTCTTTAGCTATGTTAAGAATCTAAGTGGCAACTCGCAGATGTGCACTGAACTAGTGCAAAATAGCACAAAATATACTGAACATACTGATATTGCCAACATCCTGGCAGATAGATTCAGTGCAAACTTCACCCCCCCTCTCACCTCCAGAAGGACCCACAACAATACCAGAAAAGTGTAGTGTCCCAAAAAATTACAGAAGCACAGGTGAAAACAGCCCTTTCAAAAGCCAAAAACACAGCATCAATGGGACCAAATGGTGTCTCAGGCTGCATCTTGCACGAATTACAGAATGAACTAACCCCCCCACCTAATCACGCTGTTCAACCTCAGCCTCTCCACAGGCTATGTGCCCATAGAATGGTGCACAGCAATGGTTATTCCTCTCCACAAAGGAGGGGCCATAACTGACCCTGGTAACTATTGCCCCATAAGCCTGACTAGCCTGGTCTGCAAGGCTATGGAGCACATCATCATGGAACTCATTAACAAAGACATTGGGAACCTCCAAACACTTGACCTGACCCAGTTCGGCTTTGTTAAGGGCAGATCATGCCTACTAGACCTGGTTGACTTCTTCGAGACAGTCACCAAGGCCATAGACGGGGGAAAGGTGGTTCACACAGCCTATCTTGACCTTGCCAAGGCTTTTGACACCATTCCCCACTCGGGTATTACAGAAAACCTCACCAGCCTGAACATAAATCCCTATTTTACGAGATGGGTTGACAACTGGCTTACAGACAGAACTCACATGGTAAGAATAGCAGGCTCCAGGTCCGACTCTAAACCAGTCACAAGTGGTGTCCCACAAGGCTCGGTCCTGGGAACCCTACTGTTCGGCATATACTTCTCAGAAGTACAGGCAAACACAGGAGGATGATGGCTAACCAAGTTCACCGATGATTACAAACTGGGAGCCATAATTGACTCTCCGGCTGACAAGGACATCCTCCAAAAGGGCCTTACTGAGATGGACACCTGGTGTCAAAGTCATGGCCTCAAGCTAAATGCCAAAAAATGCATAGTCATCTCATTTGGGAAAAACAAAACACCCACAAATTACCACATATGTGGCAGCCCCCTTAATACAGAAGAGGTAATAAGAGATCTGGGGACCCAGGTAGAAAGTAATCTTTCCTTTGACAATCATATTGCCAAAGTAGTTAGGAAATCCTTCTATGTGGCCCATCTAATGGGTTTGCATCTAGAATTAAAGAAGTTATAGTGCTCCTCTTCTCATCATTCATTAGACCCATCATAGAGTACAATGCCCCATTTGGAATGTACCTCACAAGACACTTCCAAGCGGGAAAGACCAGAAAAGTACCTCACCAAGAGGATTATTGGCCTTAAACATATGTCCTATGCAGGTCGATTGAAAAAACGCTGGCTGTACTCAGTGGCATATCGCTTACTCAGAGGTGATCTCTGCCTGACTTACAAAGCCATGTCCAACTCAGAATTGATGGACATGCTCCACCTAAAGAAATCCAAGTCACTGCGAGCCACGCGCTCTAGTGAGCTAAACCTCGCTACGACAATAAATAGAACATGCTGGAGGGATAGATTCCTGTCACAGAGACTCCCCATGCTTTGGAACAAAATTCCAAATTACATCAGGCAGAGCCCTTCACTAACACACTTCAAGAGAAACCTTGACAAGTGGATGGGTAACAGAAAATACACCCCTGGGATCACTTCATTGGCTCTGCTTGACAGAGGATCAGTTAATTAATCAATGGGGTGGCGAAAGCCGACACACTCTGGCTAAGCTTATAAATGCCCTCGGGCAGCCTAGTACCTACCTTTGAACTGTTGGGTGTGTATTGGTGACAATTTAAAAGCTGTTATTCTTGACTCAGTCATACAAAAAGCAGAACAGTAATGAGCTGGCAAATGCCTCTGTGATGGTGGATGACTATACAGTTCTGAGACTGGTTTTAGAAAAGTAGATTAAATGTGCTATTACTGTGAAAGGAAAGTGGTATTGAGATATATTTATACTAAGCTCTTAAACTTTTTTTTTTATTTACAGAATGCAGTAGCTACAATATGGTTTCTCTTTAAATTGGCATTGACTGCCTTTATCTCTTCTCTGTGTACTTTCATACACATTGGGTACCCTTTTTCTTAGTGCCTTTCTTTATTTTGTTCATAATTTTAATTGAAAACTTATTAACTTATTTCTTGGCTGCACTTCAGTTACGTAAAATCATTCTTCTGGAAAATATGTGCGTTCAAATTTCAAAACACTAAACAAGACTCTTTTTTTCAACTTACACTTGTAAAATAATGTTCTCTAAAGGGTATAGCCTGTAAATATAGCACACTGTAGACTTAAATCTGCTTTGATGATGTGGACCATAAACAGCACCATAGACAAGAAATCAGAAAATCAGTAACTGCATTTAGTAGAGACATAATTTCAAGGGTCTATATCAGATAATCGAACTTTTAAAAGTTCAAACACCATATGTTTGAACTCTTAAAAGTTCAAAAATCAAATAAAATAAAAAAAAAAAGCAGAAAAAACCTCCCCGAAAGCTTAAGCAGGGGGGAAAGCCTCCCTGCACCCCCACACCTCCTGCTCTTTAAATATACCAACTCTGAGATTGCACTACAGTGCAGACAATGTAAAACTTCCATTGCCACACTGTATGGGGATCTCCATTGAAGCATTTGAACTTTTAAAAGTTTGATCATATGGTGTCGACCATATGATGTTCGAACTTTTAAAAGTTCAACAATGTGATAGGAACCCTAATTTCAAAATACATACTTTTAGTATAAATTGAATAAAGCTTTAGAATTAATCTTAGACCAAATGTTAGTACCCGGTGTTGTTGAATGCCTGCTCAAAGACAGGTATTAATGATATGCTCAAATTTAATAGCATTTTAATGTCTACAGCCATTAAAATTAAACAGTTCTGATTTGCAGAATTGCTTTTGACAACTTTTGTTAATATAATTTGTATCTATGCAATTTTTATCAGCACATTTCTTGAGTATAAATGTTCCTGTATTTGTATAGCATCTTAGCCTTTTTCTTGGAGGTACGTTATCCTTTCTCGTGTTTTGTTGGTCTGGTTTTAGCATGTAGCTTATTTTGAAGTTTTTAAGCGTGAGGTGCTTTGTTTAAGTGCACCAGTATAAGGAGGTTAACTCTGATAAATGAAGTGCTGAAGTTTGCTTCAATAAAATACTTTGTGATCTTATAAAAGGGAAGTATGAAGGTTGTTATGCTTTCATTACCTCCAAGACTCCTCAGAAATGTTGTCACTGTGCTGTCAACACCACTGATGGAGATCTCAAACTGATCACTGACTAGGTTAGAAGTACTGGAAGATAGCAATACCTTCTCACAAGAGAGGCCTGTTAGCTAAGCAGCAAGGCAAGGAATGTGGTAGAGAGAGACTTTAAGGTAAAGCCTGATTGGATGATTAGAGAACATCAGTCTACAGGATGGCAGCCAACATTGGTTCATGGCTAGAAGGAGCTGTCAGTCAAACCAGATCCAGTCTTATGACTGGGTTACACATAATGTAAACAGCAGAGTTCTTCCAGATAATGTGAGCCTGGACTTCAGCAATGCCTTCTGACAGTTTGATAAATGAGGTTTAGAGGAACACTGGATGAATTCAGGGTAGTACTAGCAGTGGGGCACTGGATTGCTGAAGGGTTAAATGTTATAGTACAGAGAGGTGTGGTGAAAGGGAAGATATCAGGAATTAGGAAAGTGTCTAGTGAGTACTATAGGGACTGTCTTTGGTCCACTTCTCTGTTTGTCTCAGGCATATCTAATGGAGTACAGAGCAATATCAATATCCTCCTTGTCTATAAAAAGGTAAATGTAGTAGTGGAAGATGGGGAGGATATTTAGCATTTGTTAACCAACAAAGTGAGCTCTTACAAAGACCCCTTTTCAGCCGCAACACAAGCCAATTGGCAATTGTATTCCAGTTTAACTTTAAAAGAACAGAAGGAACACAGTAAAATACTAAATCAATGAAATACAAAACAGCACAAATACATATTTAATTAATGAAACAGAACAGGGCAGAGATGCACTGCATATCAACACTTTATACAGGAAAATTAGCAAATGATGCAAAAAGATTAAGTCATCACAGATGTGATGGATGAGATGTAAGAGGTTCAGTGCAAACAATGCAATTCACTTTGACTACAGCAACCCTGGAGTGATACCTAAACAGGGATGAGTAGAACAAATTTCCGCTGAAAAGAAAAATGATCTGAAGCTGATGATTACACCTGGAATTGAGCACAAAAAACAGACTTTAAAGGCAGAGGCCTCATCAAGCAGAGTGTTGGTGTATTTCTTCTGGAGCATAGACTCCAAAAGCAAAAACATAATTCTTCAAATCTGAAGGTTTCTGGTCAAATCCTACCATGACTACTGTCTGTGGCTGCAGAGTCAACACAAGGAAAGGGGCATCATGCTGCTGGAATGGATGCATAGGAATACCACTTGAAAGATGCATGGGACAGAGGGGGAGGGGTAGGAGCAGAAACAACATGTGATACAGCATTTACAACACCATTTCACTGATAGGGCGAGGGGTAATCCTGAACAGATTCAATACAAAGGAAAGAAAAGCACATTAAGCACCAAACCGTAGGATCTAACTACCCCCTGGATGTCCAAGCATGCTTCTTCACAGGAAGGGGTATAGACCCATGGAATTAATTCTCTGAATGTGTGGTGAAGGAGGGATTCCAATGAGACATTCAAAAGTTCATTGGGTAGATGCATAATCGGTCAAGCAAATGTAATGCAATATATTACTAATATTAAGTCAATTGACTTTTATATTAAGAAACACAGCTGTCAACAGAAATTAGAGACCGTGTTTATTTGTATCTGCCTGTGAGCAGATTAAGGAAAGGAGGTCAGTATGAAAGACAACACTGTAAAGGGCATATGATTGAATGTGTACATAGTCAGAATACCAAACATTTAAGAATATGATAAACATGTTCACATGGCAGCTGTACTGCCCTGGCTGCTACAGACAAGCCCTTAAACTGTAGGTCAGCAACAGAGAACAGAAAAAAAAGGTTGGCCAACAATATTATAGTAGAGCAAGGAATGGAACTGCAGTTCAAATACCAGATAATTACTAACAGTATTGGATTGTATGACTTCAGAGTTCTCTTTTCCCCAAAAAAATCTTTATTAAAATTTACACATATGACAAAGGCAGTCTTACATTTATATAAATGAAAAACATACAGAATATCACTTTAGTTCCAAACAGTTTACATCAGAGACACCACTGAAACAACTCTAATTGTAAACATTATAAATCGCTTATAAACCATCTGGTCATTGTCAGTTAAGCATTATATAGCTCATTCAAATCCTGCCTCTTAAACCTCATTCCTGCTCTGCATATACTGTTCCCACAATTGCCATTTTTTCCTATCACAGTCCTCTTTTGTTAGTGTAGTAACCTGTAAAGAAGGCATTTCTGAAATCATTTGCCTTCCTCCATGTTGTAGTTTGCACACAACTTAAAGTTTCTACACCAGGCATTTTATTCTAGTTACAAATTCATTTGACTGGCTCATTTCAGAGCAGCATATCCTTAAATAAACCTAGCTCATCACAAACCTGACATATGTTGTATCCCAAAATAAACTCATTTCATTGTGACTTAATAGAGATATTTAAGAAATGATTCTTCTTTGTAGAAAAATACTGTAAGAAAATAAAAAGAGGCTTGACTTTTACCTGACATCATAGGAGCTTACAAACAACTGTTTCAATCAACATCTTCATAACTATCATAATTGACTTGGTACAGTGCCAAAATACTGTTCTGGGAAATCGTTTTAAAGATTACTTTAATTTAATACCCTACATCTATTCTAAGTGCGAGTAAAAAAAAAAACACACTGTATTAACATACAAAACAGACTTACGCTTTTTTAAGTTGAAACAGAAAGTGTCTTGTAAATATGCTAGTCATGTGACAAATGTGGAAGATGTTATCTCTCATTCTTGCTTGCCAAGCATATTGCTTTTAAACAGGGGTGTAGCCAGACAATTCCATTTTGTACTCATAATCTCTGACTACTGCCTCCATCCCAAAAGATATTAAAAATCTATATATCTTACAAAATGTTGCCCCACAAACACTAAATAAATGCATACATCATTTTCAGCTTCTCCTTCTATATTTACTAAAGATATTGCTTTTTGGATTAACAATCTTGTTTGTAATCAAGCTGCTCATCTGTTATTGGAAGCATAAATTTAGACAGAAATAGCCATATCATAGCCTCAAAAATCTATTTTTTATGTAATCTTCAGAAAAAATGTACTCTGTACAGTACAAGGAGTATGCCTGGCTATACCCTTTCTTCTAAATCTTAATTATAATATCTAGTTAGATGATAGGAGAATGATCCCTGCCAAAATCATGTGCTGTAATGCAAGAAGCAAGATGGAAACATTGTCAACTGCTTTGAAAAATGATCCCAATGTCTACAAACAATGGACACGATGGCAATTTGTTCTGGAAAATATTGCAACGCACACACTTAAGTTTTTGACAACAGAAGTTAAAAATAGTGTGGTCAATTGTGAGTTGTACAGACCTAGTGAAATTGCTTTCCAAATAGTATGGTCCATAGGGAATCACTGTATTGTTATAACCACCTACAGAAAGTACTTTTCAGATAATTTGAACATTCTCCTCAACAATGCTATTAAGAAAATAATCTCACACCACAGGACTAAAACAGACATTTATTCCTTCTTCTGGATTATAAACTTTTTTATTAAAGCTGGGAGGTGATAAGATATTGCTAAATGCTCTGATATATTCTTAATATTAATTCAAAATTATCAAAGTATACTACAGCAGAGTTTAGAACTGAAAAAAGAAGTATGAAAAATATAACTTAAAGATAGTCTAAGCAAATGGAGTAGTGGTACATTGCTCTGACTATGGACTATTGAGCATTTCTATGTTGGAGGGAAGCCTTTTAGCTTATCAGTGGGAGTGGTAAGAACTAGGAACCCTATCTACCACAAGAGTGGTTTCTGGCCCAGAAATTGTAGTTTATTGGCTGTTTGAGCAGTTTTTCTATCTCTTTCAACTTTCTGGTTTAAAAGCCTGTGTTTGTGCTTGGTTCCCACCTTTCCTGTAACTAGTCTAGTCAGAGAACAGATTTGCTGTATCCAGGACTGCTTGTAAGCTTCAGAGCCCCCCAAGCCTTTCTGTGTTGGTAGGACGCATTCTAGCTTATCAGTGGGAGTGGTAAACACTAGGTAGCCTATCTACCACAAGATCCAGGTACAGATTCTTAGTTTAAGCACTTGAATTTGTTTTTTCGTGCTTAGCACTTGTTCAGAACTTGTTGTTAGCACTAAATAAGCTACAAATTACTACAGCACTCAATATTCCTCTTTACCTAGAGGAAAACAGTTTTTGTACTTACTTTCCTCACTTGCTTAGAGAAAAACAGCTGTTATACTCACTTTCCTCACTTTTCTAGAGGAAAGTAGTTTTTTACTCAGGCATGTACAATGGTCATCTCCCAGTGTTCTCTCCTGTCTATCTGATGAATCTGGACATCTTGGGGTAATGTAGCAATTGCCTCATGTACGCAGACAACCCTCTCCTCCTATCACCCAACACCACAACCTGTGAGAGATGCACTTATCTAGCTAAACTGGTGGTAAAGCTCTCTCCAACGAAGAATGAACTTGACAGTCAAGAGGAGAAGATAAACACTTGCACCATACCTCACTCATCACATACTCTCACTAAACTTACACCACCAAAATCCACACATAGAAACACAAAAACATTCGCAGAGGCTCTCCATAATAATCTGCTCAAGCAACAGAGACCTCCAAAGCAGAAATGCAAGCAACCGCCACCCCCCAACATAACCCAAATGACACATAGCCCACAGACTCACTGTGCCAAGAAACCATAACCCATAAGGCAAAACAACATACCCAACACACTAGTCATAGATGACTCTATAGTCAGGCACACTGATATCCCACTCACCAGGCTAAACAAGGAGAAGGTTACTGTCAGCTGCCTGTCGGGTGCCAGGATCTGCCACATAACCCACGCACTCAGGTCACTCCACAACAAGTACAAATATGACTCTGTCATTGTCCATGTTGGTGTGAACGACCTAAGATGTACTTCCCTGGACTACATGAAAAGAGACATGGAAGAGCTCTATGACCCTATCCCTGAGTATCATCCTGCCATCACCCCGAATTATACCGCAGTACAAGGATAAAATGATTTACTTCAACAATTGGCTAAGCTTCTGGTGTCATTCTAAAGGGATCCAGTATCTGTTTGCCAGGGATGACATGGTTGACAGACCATGATGCTTTGCCAGAGATAGCCTGCACCAGTTGCCCCTGGGATTCCAGATACTGGCTAAGGGTCTTGCCACCCCTGTAGTGTCTTTTTTAGGCATGGTTCAAATGACAAATTCACCACCATAACAGGAACAGGCAAGCAAAAATTGAAGGCAATGCTACTCAATGCTAGAAGACTAAATCTGAAAATGCAGTCACTCGAAGCACTCCTTAAAATGGAGAACATTGATATTTGTGCAGTGACTGAGACCTGGTTCAAGGCTCTAGAGAGCACACCTGCATTACCAAGCTATAACTCATACCACACGTTTCGGCCCTCTAACCTGGACCAGAACACCAAAGGTGGAAGTGTGTCCATATTCATTAAGGATATCCACACCTCCAGGCTAGTTGCGCAGCATAATGCATGAGAGGTTATCCAAGTGCAACTAACTCTGAGCAAACCTGCAATCCAAGTTGTAGCTTGCTACAGATCCCTCACCATGCCCTGGGATTCCCACTCCTCTTTTTTTGATATACTGGAAAATATTAGGGTTCAACCAAACACCCTAATAATGGGTGATTTCAACTACCCCACCATTAACTGGGAAAACTACTCATTTATCAACTCCTTCGCTCAACACTTTATGGAATTCATAAATTCCAATGCCCTGGATTAAGGTATCCACTCCTCCACCAGGGGCAACACTATCCTAGACCTAGTCATTACCAACATGAGTGATCGGTGTTCCACACCTGAAGTCAACTCCTCGTTGGTCAGATCCGACCATAAGCTAAACATCCTAGATATCTGCATCCCACCCCCACTCACCATTAAGGAAACCATGGTAAAACATTTCTCCAAAGCCAACTTCATGCTTCTTAAGACAGAAGTGGCGAACTTCATGACACCCATGCAGATGGACAATACAGTTACGACTGGTGAATCCTACACAAATGCACTGTATAAGCATTTACACGAGTGCATGGATTGTGCTTTCCCAAATAGAACTCCCTGGTCAGCTTCAGCAAGAAGCTGAGATCCCTTATAAGATCCTCCACTAGTTATGAAAACAAAATCGCCACTGATTCTAAAGACAACCACAAAGCATTCTATAGCTATGTCAAGAATCTCAATGGCAACACCCAGATCTGCTCTGAGTTACAGCACAACAGCATGAAAATTACAGAACCAACTAATATTGCCAACATCCTGGCAGACAGGTTCAGGGCTAACTTTACCCCCTCTCACCCCCAAAAGGGCCCATATCTATACAGGAAGAATGCAGAGTCCCTGTAATCACATCTATGCAGGTAAAAGCTGCACTCTCTAAAGCCAAAAACACAGCATCCATGGGAATGAACAACATCCCAGGCTGCACTTTACATGAACTTCAGAAAGAACTGGCTCCCCACCTAAGCACCATGTTCAATTATAGTCTCACATCAGGCTTTATTCCCACTGAATGGCACACAGCAACAGTTATCCCACTCCACAAAGGGGGAGCCACCACTGATCCTGGTAACTGTCGCACTATTAGCCTGATGAGCCTGGTCTGTAAGGCCATGAAATGTTTCATCATGTAACTCATAAACAAAGACATTGGTAACCTCCAAACTCTGGACCTCACCCAGTTCAGGTTTGTGAAAGGCAGGTCATGCCTTCAGAACCTGATTGACTTCTTTGAGGCTGTCATCAAAGCCATAGATGAGGGTAAGGTGGTTCACACAGCCTATCTTGATCTCGCCAAGGCTATCGACACCATCACCTATTCTGGAATTATAGCTAAACTCACTAAACAAGGTATAAATCCCTACATCACAGGATGGGTTGCCAACTGGCTCACTGACAAGAACCCACACTGTAAAAGTTGCAGACTCCAAATCTGAATTCAAACCAGTGACAAGTGGAGTTCCACAGGGTTCAGTCCTGGGACCTCTCCTGTTTGGTATCTACTTCTCTGAAGTACAGGTTAACACAGAAGGCCTCTGGCTAAGGAAGTTTGCAGATAACTGCAAACTAGGAGCCATAGTAAATTCCCCAAATGATGTGGACATCCAACAGAAGGGCCTCACTGAGAGAGATGCCTGGTGTCAGAGGCATGGCCTCAAGCTCAATGCCAAAAAGTGCATTGTCATCTCCTTTGGTAAAAACTCTGTACCCATGAACTACCACATAAATGGTTGTCTACTTAATGCCGAATGTGTGATAAGAGACCTTGGGACCCAGGTGGATAGTAGTCTCTCCTTTGATAATCACATTGCCACAGTAGTCAGGAAATCCTTCTATGTGGCACACCTCATCACAGAAGGGTTCTCATCCAGGAAAAAAGAGGTCATTGTTCCCCTCTACTCGGCACTCATTAGACCCATTATAGAGTACAACTCCCCTTTTGGAATGTACCTCACAAGACATCTGCAGCAGCTGGAAAGGCCACAGAAGTACCTCACAAAGAGGATTAATGGCCTCAAACAGATGCCTTACACTGACCATCTCAAAAAACTCCAGCTTTACTCCATAGCATATTGCCTACTCCGAGGAGATCTCTGCCTAACATATATAGCTATGTTAAACCCAGATCTGTTGGACATGCTACACCTAAAGGAATCCCAATCCCTCCGAGCTACATGCTCAAGGGACCTAAACCTTGTCACCACAATAAACAGGACATGCTAGAGGGATAGATTCCTGTCCCAGAGACTTCCTATACTCTGAATTAAGCAACCCACCAATGTCAAGCAAAGCTCCTCATTAGCACTCTTCAAGAAAAATCTTGATGAGTGGATGGGAAATAGGAAATACACCATGGGGATCTTTCTGTGGCTCTGCTCGACAGGGGCACAGGAAATTAACTTTCCTGGGTGGCATAAGCCAGGGAACCTTGTTGGCTAGGCTTACTTAGGCCCTTGGGCCGATTGCCTAGTACCTAACTATGAACCTATGAAGCTATGAAAGATCTGGTTCCAGGTATTTTAATTCACAAATATACATTGAATTTAATGTTAAACTTTATGAAATCTCAAACAGAAATAAATAATACTGAAAAATCACATCAACATGACATCATTGTTAACAAGGATGTTGACATTATATCATAATGACATAGTTACAGAGCTTGAAGGGGGATGTTTATCTAGGAGAAAAGCAAAAAAAAGTGTATTCTTTTTAGAAGTAAGTGCGTTGGGTAATATTCAGACTGGGGAAAAGTCAGCTCTCACTGATATTAGGTTTTCAAGAATGAGACAAGAATCTTGTGAAACAAGAACTCTCACCCTCAACCTTCTTTCAGGAAATGCCATCAAATATAACCCTCTCTGCTATCACTTGGGAACAGGTTCTTAATGCTCTCTCGAAGGCCAGGAATACTGCATCAATGGGCCAAGACAATAGCCAAGAATGCTTTTTAAATAGCATGAAATATGACCTAGTAGGCCCTATGGTATTGCTATTTAACTGTAGTCTCCAAACAGGTTTTGTGCCTCCTGAATGGAGAACAGCAACAGTCATCCCTCTGCACAAAGGTGGGCCATCTACAGACTCTGGAAACTACAGACCCATAAGTCTGACTAGTCTCACATGTAAAACCATGGAAAGAATTATCATGGAAATGATCAATAGTGATATAGGAAACCTCCAGACACTGGACCCAACCCAGTTTGGTTTTGTCAAGGGCAGGTCATGCCTACTCAACCTTGTGGACTTCTCTGAGAAGGTCACCAAAACAATGGATGAGGGCAAAATGGTTCACACATGACCTTCTTTGATCTGGCCAAGCATTTGACACAATACCTGCTTCAGGCATTGTTGACAAACTCAAGAGGTTAGGGAAAAATCCTTATGTCACCTGGTGTATAGCTAGCTGCCTCACAGACAGGACCCAGGAAGTTAAAATTTGGGAGTCCACCTCTACAAAGAGGCCCGTCACAAGTGGAGTCCCTAGGGGACTGGTCTTGGGACTGTTCCTTTTTGGCATTTACGTCTTTGAAGTTAAGGCCACTGTCAGTGGCCTCTGGCTGACTAAAGTTTCAGATGATTGCAAATTAAGAGTTGTCATTGAATCCCCCCACTGACACAAATGTTCTCCATGAAGGGCTGACACAAACAAACAACTGGTGTCATAACCATGGACTAAAACTAAATGCCAAGAAATGGATAATAGTATTTTTCAGGAAGTCATCCACCCCTGTTAACTATCATATTGACAACACACCCCTAAGAGTTGACCCAGTAGTAAGAGACTTGGGGACTCACATAGACAGTAATCTAGCCTTTGACCATCTTGTGTCTACAGTAGCAAGGAAATCATTCTATGCTGTTCAATTTATAAATAAAGGTATGGCATCTAGGTCCAAGGAAGTTATTATTCCACTGTATTTGTCATTCATCATACCTGTCACTGAATACAATGCCTCCTTTGGTATGTACCTAACCAGGCATATTCACCAATTAAAAAGTCCATAGAGGTTCTTCATGAAAAGAATACAGAGCATAAGTAACATGTCCTGTGCAGACTGCCTTGAGGGCCTAGCCCTACGTTCTGTCTCCTACAGACTGTTGAAAGGAGATCTATGTCTGGCACACAAGGCATTATGAGAACTCATTCTGATGAACATCCTGCATGTCCAAAAAACAAACAGAACCAGAATTACTTGTTCTAAAGACTTCAACCTTGCTTGTGATATAAATAGGACCTGCTGGAGATACAGGAAATTCATCTCTGGTTTGGGACCTATGTCTCTAATGGACACAGACAGCCTGTTTATGGTTCATCTCTCAAGCCCCTGCTTGTAAATGTTTAATCTCCCAAGCCCCTGCTTATACCTATCAAGGGTAGCAGAACTTTTCAGAGATTTGGGATGCGTGGCTATTGTGGTCATTAGCCTAGTAAACACCTATGAAACTATGAACAAGGTGGATGAAAGAGAAGAACAGAAGTCCCAAACAGAGAAGATACTGGCAAATATCAGTGAAAGGAAAATAAAAGAAATACACCAAATAATGGCAACTAACCTTTTCTGTGGTGCACTTAATATATGTTTATGTGAGCAAGACAAAAGTTACCCTAATATGTGTTTTACACTCACAAATGTGTGTACTTATTAGGTGACTAGGTTTCTGCATACAGTAATTTCAAGACTACCCTATCCCTGAGAATCCTCCTTTCATTAAATTACAGCAGTCTCTGTGTTTGTATATATAAGCATCAGGGAGTGAGGGATATGTCACCTATCATATCAGAGAGCACATTGGGATGAAAAATGCTTTAATATTTTTATTTCAAGTTTCCATTTCTGCAGAGTTAGCTTTATTTCATTCATTAGTGTTCACACACATGATTATTGTACAAGTATTAGGCAAATGCCTGTCATGCAAAACATTTTTTTTTTCTGATTGGATTAGTCCCACAAGGCTATTTTCATGAAAGATTAATTTGACATTTGACATGACATACATATTGAGTAGGGGAAATTTGACCAGAGGCTTTGAATATTCTCTTACTATTTTGAATGGATTTTCTTAATGACACATAGCTGTAAACAGAACACAGAAGTACTGTAGGGAAGTAGAGAGGCGGTAACAGGTGCAAATGGACTATTCAAGTCACTGAGCAGAGTGCAGGAGGCTTGTCTACTGAAGCTTTGGATGAAATGATGGGGATGCATGAACCTGGTCACAGTCACTCTCATGAAGTTGCTTCCTGGGACAGTATAGTTAAGAAGATGACCGAGGAACTGAATGAAGAATAAGAACATGTCAGGGATTTAGCAGTTTTATTTTCAGACTATGAAGGTCACTCTGTGTGTGTGCTGAAGGGACAGAAAATTACATCTGCTGTGCAAGTGAATGAGGGTAACCCAAGATGCCAGATGGTGATGCTAGTCATGCAAAGATATACTTGCATGAAGATGACAGCTGCTTGTGTGAAGAAAGCCATGCAACTTCTTAGAAATATTTTATCTAACCAGTCAGTCTCCTAACAGAAGTATCTTTTTCTGCATAGTTTTGTAAGCTTTTATAGTACCTACCTGGCAAATGAGCAACATCATTTACATAAATAAATTAGGATTTCAGTAATACTTCATCTGGTGTTTGAATTTAATTTTAAAAAGACAATATACTCAGGAAGAATTATTTTGTGTAGGACATTGTTCATAAGTAAGTACTAGGCTAGCTACCCTTATTGGTAATTTTTAAATTTTTAAATGTCCTGCAGTGATGAGCATCAAATCCTGTAAATTCTATCTGTGAGGTAAACAACTTAAACATTATGACAACCCGTAAACAGTTTTCATGTCTTACTGAAAGAACATTATTATTTATACAATTTATAAATGATACATTGTTGCACATTGAAGTTAAACAAGTATTGAATGAGATTGTGCTGGTGTGTTAAAAAATGAAAAAAAAATGTCAGATCTGCATGTACTTAAATTGGGGGTTGGTTAATTTTCACTGAAAGTAGGTTTTCAGGAAGACATGTGGAGAAGTTACCAGATATAATTTATTTTAGAAATTGTAAGGGGCTTTAAAGAAGATAGACACATTTATTTATTTATTTATTGCATTCGTTTACCGGGAAAGTCCACTGGGCCTAAAAGAGCCCATTTTCGGTGGAAGCCTGGGGAGAAAAGCTCTGACAAGGACATAGATGCAGAAAATAAAATAAACATTAATTGGTACAGATGTAGAAACAGTGTTACACATAGTGGTTACAGTAATAAATACAGAATATATACATAAGTCAGGAATTTAGTTGGTTTTATTACAGTAAGATATACAGAATATATACATAAAAGCAGGAATTTAGTTGGTTGCCAGATGAATTCAGAGTGGTAAAAATGGAGAAAAATTAATCAGCATTATTGTACCAGTATCAACAAGTGATGAAAGAAAAAAAAAATAAATATGGAGACAGTATCATTAGTCACTAGTAGTAAAAGCATAGGAATTTAGTTATAATATAAGGAGAAAGAAGAGGTTAGGTTATAGAGCAGGTACATAGCCAGGAAGTGTTCAGATGATTTTTCAGTGTTTGTTTAATGGTGGTGGTGCTGCCCATGTTTCTTACTGAAGGAGGAAGCGAGTTCCATAGTTTGGCGATGGTGAAGGAGTAGAGCAGTTGACCAGCCAGTAAGGTCGGCTTTCCTACTTTTAGAAGTAGATGATTTTCAGATCTTAGTTGCCTGCTGGGTTGGTATTTGGCAAGTAGAGTTGAGAAAGCATGACAGTCTGTGGGTCTGTAGATTATTTTGTGCACAGTAGTTAGTTGGGTGAATGAGAAATGGTGGGGGAGTTCCAGCCACCCTAATTGTTTCAGTGACTTACACTGGTGGGATGAGAATATGGCCTTGGTGGCAAATTTGGCTATTCTGTTGTAACACATATCAAGTTTGTATTTTGTAGAATTTTGGATATTAGTGAGGAGAGGGGCACCATAAAGGAGAGAGGGTAATAAAAAGGTAGTTGCCAGGGTTTGTCTAGTAGAGAGTGTTTGTGCCTGTAGAGCATACCAAGCTTGTGGTGTGTTTTTTTGATGTTACTGTTTATGCATAGGTCAAAGTTTACTTTTTCATCTCTAATAATGCCTAGTAATTGAGTGTGTGGGACAACTTCTATAGTGATATTGTCTTGGGCTTTTACACTGAAGATTTTTTTATCTAGGGGAGTGGTTTTCTTAGAGGTAAAAATTACTAGCTTACTTTTTTGGGATTTAGGGCAAGATGATTGTTAAGCATCCAAGATTCACTAAAGGTGAAGACATTCTGGGTGATCTGCTAGAGTTCAGAGCTGGAATTTGCAGTGCATATTATTGTAGAGTCATCAGCATACTGGATTACCGAGCATTGTGGGACAGTGGTGTGAAAGTTGTTAATAAAGATGCTAAATAAGACAGGGCCAAGTGTGGAGCCTTGGGGTACCCTTGTGTACGTATTGAGGAAGGGAGAGTAAGACTGTTGCCATTTGATGGATTGCTGCCTATTGGAGAGATAGCTATTGAACCATTGTAGGGTAGGTGGGGAAATGTGGAGGGTAGATAGTTTAGAGAGGAGTATAGTGTGGGAAATGGTATCAAAAGCTTTGGAGAGGTTGAGGATAAGAGAAGCAATTATTTTACCAGAAACCCGTGCCCGGTTAACTGTATCAAGGAAGGAGAGGAGGGCTGTAGTGGTGCTGTTTCGTGGTCTGAAACCATGCTGAGTGGGTGACAGATTTTGATTTTCAAGCAGGTGGTTGAGGAGTTGGGCATGCATGCATTTTTCCAGTATTTTAGAGAGGGGTGAGAGAATAGCTATGGGTCAAAAGTTTTGGTGTCTGTGTTGGTGCAAATTTCAAATAAAAATGTGTTGTTAGTGCTAATTTCATAAGCATATTACATCAAACTACCACTCAAACAAATGTAAAGCTATAATATAATCCAATAATAACTTTGAAATTGCATTAAATAAATAAATCTCACTAAGCACTACCGCAAAAAAATCAACAATAGTAAAACAGTGTCTGAAAACAAGACATTGTTATATAAAACATTAACAACACTTAAATAATAATTTAAAAGCTGTGCTACAAAATAACAACAAAACAATGCCCTCAAATCTTAAACACTGTTATTATTCACTTTAGTAATGGAGTCTTGGGCTAATTTGATCAGAAACAGTACTGACATAGAGGGTTTTGAAATAGATGAAAATACAACATCCAAAATTCAACTTTTTGCAGATGATGTTCTAATTACATCAGCAGGATCTAATTCTTCTATGCAGTCTCTATTTGATAAAATGATGAATTTTAAAAGTATTTCTGGTTTAATATTCAATGAAGAAAAAACTAAAATACTACCTATATATACACGAAAAAATATTCTCATTAGTGATTTTACTAAATATGTACCCAATTCAGGTCAGATAACTTATTTAGGTATAATACTATCTAAAGATATTAAATCTATTATATATAATAATTATAATACCTGTGTTTTTAATATACAAAATCTTTTTAATACCTGGAATAATATGTTTTTACTATGGAGGAGAGACTTACAATTATTAAAAGGATAATATTCCCCAAGATTTTATACTTAATACAATCAATAATACTTCCACCTACAAAAATAATTATCAAGAAACTGAATACACTAATGTTAAATTTCCTATGGGCACCTAATAGACCTAGGATTGCATTAAAGAAACATACTAATAGCTGGTCTCAAGGGGGTATTTCTTTTCCAGACTTTAATTTATATACTATCTCTTCTATTGTAAAAGTTATTACTTTATTAATAGATCAGTCATATGTCATAAAATGGAAAGATTATTGGGAGCTAATTAGCATGCACTTCATGAAAATCTCCTTAACACATAAAAATATGATTGTAAATAACTCCATGTTATGGTTACTAAAGGAATTTTGTACTTCACCTATTACACCTAAACATATGGTTTGTTACCCATTAAATATTATTATTAGCTATCGTAACTTTATATTCATGCACCCTAAGTATAGGGAATGGAATTTTATTGTATTCCCTATAATGTATACTCAGGGTATGCTTTTGTCATCTACTTCTGAATGAACTCATTTAGCTATAGATAATGATCTAAAGTACTGGTATCAGTTGATATCTGATAATAAAGTTAAAATCTAGATTTCTTAAAACAAGAATTTGATCTAAGAGAAACTTGCTGGTTAGAGGTTCAGACCTTTAGACAACATCTCATTAATAAAATAGATCTAATGTCTATAACCGTTAAAGAATCTATTCCAACACTGATTGATTACTTGATATTAAATTTACAACATAAAGTTTCTGATAAAGGTAAACTTTCATACATACATAAAATTATTAGACAAGAAACTTTTTACAGTGTAGATTCATACTGGAATTATTTCACTTCTATTAATGGGGACCCACCAAATCAACAAGATAAACAATATATATTGGAATCTGCTTATAGAACTATGTCTTCCATTGTCTGGAGACTTTATACATGGAAATTTTTACATAGATCTTTTATACACCTTTGATGATGAATAAAATAAATAATAAAGATAATTTATGTAAGAGATGTAATGTAGAAATTAATGCTGACTGGGCTCATATGTTTTATGACTGTATAAAATTGAAAGAATACTGGAAGTCAATTAATGAATTTTTGCAGGCTCTTTTACAGATAATTTCATTATTTCTAAATCTCTTATAGTATTCAACACACCTGTACCTCAAAGTGTAACATAGGTTAAGCTTCCCTTGTTATGGTCTATTCTAGCAGTGGCTAGGAAAATAATAACTAGAAATTGGATTTCAGATACACCTCCTTCGTTCAATGAATTTAAAAATGTTATGAATATAGTGTGCCATATGGAAATAAACACAATTAGGACAAGAACAACTAGAAAAACATCTTATTATATTGTATGGGATAATTTACAAAATTTGTTAAAAAAATTCTAATTTCAATAGCACGGTATTTTAGTTTAATTAATTGATCTGATTGTAGTGGATGTCTTTGTAAATACTTTAGTTGTTTTGTTGAATATTATAATAATACCTATTTTTAATTACTTGTATAAAATTGTTATGATATTTCTCTTATATGTTAAAACAATAAACCTGTTTTGAAAAAAAAATCTTAAACACTGTAACTCCACCTGGCAAGTTCTCATAAACTTTCAAAAATAAACCAGCATATTTTGGCAGGAATAAATTAATTAAGAAATAAAAAGGAGTTTGTATTTGGGGTAGAAGGTTACCAGGGGTGGGAGATTGGCATAATGGTTAAGGTATTTACCTTACAACCACAAAGTGAAGGGTTTGATTCTCACGTGGGGTAACTGACTAGGCTTAAAATAGCCCACAAGCACAGTTAGCCTAATACTAATCTATGAACCTGTGAAATATTAAAGACAGCCAGCGGTCCTAATGCTCTGCAAACATCAGCTGAAGTATTTAACAAAAGGTTTGAATTTTACAGTCCCACAAACTTTCAACAAAGTTCAAAACAGTAACAACAGATCAACAATATATAAAAAAGTAAGTAAATACGATGAAAGGTCTAGACCACAGAAAGCAAGCTTCACCACCACAAAGTAAAACCAATGTAAATATTTTATTTAACTTGTTTAGGGCTTTCATCCACAGGTAGCTAGGACTTCTTCAGAACAAGTATTTCAATACACCAAACAGTTTAAATATACTCCAAACCCCTCCCTCCCTCCAATTAAAGTTTATACTTCTTAAAAGTGAAGCAACCCCCATACACATACAGATACATTGTTTGTAATCAAACCAATATAAAAGCATTGTATTCTAATGCCAGAAAAACAGAATTAATAGATATTAATTTAACCCTAGTTGTATATTAATAAAATCATAATTCTACCTATTTTACAAAATAAAAACAATAACTGATATGGACAATAAACAGAGAAAATCTCAGGAAAAAAAGTATGCAGCCCTCAACTTCAAGATACTACTGATAGATAAATTCTCGTTAAGACCAGGGTGGACAGCTGCATTTGTCTTAACCTGCCATCTAAATTCCAAAAATTCCAGCTAGTCCTCATTTGGACCACCCCACTATCATAAATCAACCTGATCTATTACGGACACCCTAAATCTGTGTCCAAGATATTCTTTTATATGTCTGAAAAGTGCATGTTTCTCTTCTTTATGTCGTATATGTGTTGGTAAGTCCTTTTCATTAACCCTAGTTTTGTCTTCCTGATATAAAATGCCCTACAAAGATCACAAAAGGCCACATAGACTACCCCTTTATTGTTACAGTGAAACTTATGTTAAAGTTTTATTTCCTTTGTATCCTTCTATATTAACTACAGAGCTCTCCAGTATATAACTGCACTGGGGGAAGGTGCCACATTTGTGCGTCCGACCTCTATGTTCATTATTACTCAGTCCTTCCAAGATTGCCTTGAAGCTCATGTCTTTTTTATGAGCTGTTATTGTTTTTTTTCCCCACTATATCCGTATGTTTCTTGTCTAGCCCAAATATCTTCCAATTCTTTTCTACTATGTATTTAATCTCCTGGAAATTAATAGTATATGTTAGGGTAAGGCAGTGGTTATATGCTGCTCCCCCTAGATTGTTCCTGGTATTTTCAGTAACCTCTTGGTTGGTTAAACCTCTATTTTGTCCCAGTAAAGGGAAAAATAACATTCTTTTCTCTTTAGTTCAACTTCTGTAAATATGTTAAATAAAAACAATCTCAGGGTACTCTCTCCTTTTAAGCATATTTCTTAAATTGCTCATTTCATTTTCACATTCCAGAAATGTAGAAACCATACAAGTAAACCTTACATATTGCCCCTTCACCAAACTCCCTTTTTGGTGTAAGGGTTGCATACTCTTGAAACTGAATAAAGAAGTAGAGTAAGTGGGTTTTTGGTAGATACTAGATTCAAAAGTTCTCTTGTCATAATTCTTCCTTAAAGTAGTATCTAAGAAGTTCACAGTATCCCAGTGAACCTTCATGGTGAATTTAAGAAAATCAGTAGTGGTGTTCAAATAATTAAAAAATTATTCTAACCTATCCTGGGAATCATTCCAAAAGAAAATCATGTCATCCAAGTAGCGGCCATAAAAAAGACAACTGTTTCTGAAGTCCCCCTTTAATATATGTTTTAATTCCCAGTGGGAAAGTACTATATTGGCAAAGATAGAGGCACATGATGCCCCCATTGCCACTCCTGTCCTTTGTCTCCAAAGTTGTTTTTCAAAGACCAAGTAATTGTTTTCTAAAACCAGTTCAATGAAGACACTCAGAGTGTCTATTCTTTCATGGCACAGGGATGTATTAGATCCAACATAATCATAAAACCATTCAAGCCCTGTGTCATGTGGGATAACTGAGTATAAATCCCGGATGTCCATAGTGGCAAAATATAAATTTTCTTTGAAATAGTCATGTGATATCTGAGACAAAAAGTCCCAGCAATCTTTTAAAAGACATGGATTGGTGTCTAGAACATTTTTAGTATGGTAGTCTATATACTTGGCCAAGCCAAAAGTATTTGATGCACTTCTTAGACATATAAAAGATTACCCTGGACACAGATTTAGGTTCACAGTAATAGATCAAATTGATTTAGGACAGAGGGGTGGCCCAAGTATGAGGACTACCTGGAATTTTTGGAATTTAAATGGCAGGTTAAGACAAATGCAACTGTCCACCCTGGTCTTAACGAGAATGTATCTATTAGTAGAATCTTGAAGTTGAGGGCTGCATACCTTTTTCCTGAGATTTTCTCTGCTTATTGTGCATATCGGTCATTGTTTTTATTGCATAAAACAGGTAGAATATATGATTTTATTAATATATAATTAGGGTTAAATTAATATGTATTCTCTTTTTCTGGCATTAGAATACAATGCTTTTATATTGGTTTGATTACAAGCAGTATATCTGTATGTTTATGGGGTTGTTTCACTTTTAAGAAGTATAAGCTTTAATTGGAGGGAGGGGCTTGGCGTATATTTAAACTCTATGGTGTATTGAAGCACTTGTTCTGAAGAAGTCCTAGATATCTGTGGACGAAAGCGCTAAACAAGTTAAATAAAATAGTTACCTTGGTTTTACTTCATGGTGGTGCAGCTTGTTCTCTATGGTCTAGACCTTTCATCATATTTATTGAGTTTGTGTCTGTTACTTGTGGGCTTTTTTAAAAATAAAGTATATCAGAACTAAGCAAACCCCTTTACTCTCTGACACAAATTTACTTTTAATACATTGATTCATTTTGCAGTTCCACTGCAGACCATGGGCTACAAATTAGAGCCCCCTGCTGCCCACCATCATCTACCCACCTTGCTCCTTCCATTTGATAGCATAACATCATTCGAAACACAAAAATAAAACCATTTTACCATCCATCTGTAATAATTTAAAGATAAATGATGTTGAAACATCCATGCTCAGACAGAAAAGTTGAAGAAAATACTTGACTGAAAACAGCAAATGTAGCAAGCCTCTATGATTTGATAGACACTGCGACTACTTTTATGATCTCAGCAAAATGCCTTTAACAGAGGCTCAACTCATTGGGTGAAAAGGGCACATGTAAACAGCATGTGACAGATAATGTACAAATGCAGTTATTTTATAACTATGTGGTGCATTGCAATGTTAATGTTGAAAAAAACTGATTGTGCAGGAGAGAATATTGTTGCAAATGCAGTTATAGAAAAAGGTACAGTAACAGAAGACCAACTTTCATTAAAAGGAGAGGATATTGCTAATGATAATTGTAAAAATGGAATCTGATAGACTTGAAATTCCATAAAAGCTATCAATAGCGAGGAAGGGGAATCAGTGAGTGCTTCCTCTTCACAATTAATTTTCATAAATGGAAAAATAATGAGGAAGGAGAATCAATGAGCACTTCCTTTTCACAATGAAATTCCATAAAAGGTAAAAATAGTGAGGAAGGAGAGTGTGCGAGTGCTTCCTATTCACAATGAAATTCCATAAAAGGTAAAAATAGTGAGGAAGGAGAGTGAGCGAGTGCTTCCTTTTCACAATGAAATTCCATAAAAGGTAAAAATAGTGAGGAAGGAGAGCGTGCAAGTGCTTCCTATTCACAATGAAATTCCATAAAAGGTAAAAATAGTGAGGAAGGAGAGTGAGCGAGTGCTTCCTATTCACAATGAAATTCCATAAAAGGTAAAAATAGTGAGGAAGGAGAGTGAGTGAGTGCTTCCTTTTCACAATGAAATTCATTAAAAGGTACAAATAGTGAGGACGGAGAGTGAGCGAGTGCTTCCTATTCACAATAGTAAATCCAAAGAACACAATGCTTGATGCTGATGTCTCAACCAGAAGACACAAATGGGAAGCCACGGGAATCAAAAGAAGTTTCTGGAAGAGTGCTGTTATGTATCCAAAAAAATAATTTAAAATCAAGTAAAAATCACACACAATTTCAAAGAGATTAGCGCTTTCGGGTGTTAACCCTTCATCAGATAAGAAACAAATGTTACAAAGCACTATTTAAAACAAAAGACAGCCAATCAAAAACTAATAGATGACCCGCCTATTTTTTAAGGTGGGTTTTATAGGAACAACATCATTTAGCCCTGGGCTCCTATGTACCATAAATTCTATAATCTTTCTGGACTCTATTAATTCAGTATGCTGTTTGATGTCACCACCTCTCTTATTTAGCCTCACATTGACTATAGCCCTAAATCCAAAACAGTGAGTAGGGTTGTCTTTCACATGTCTGAAAAGGGCATTGTGTATATCATTGTTCCTAATACTGGATATATGTTGTAGAATCCTAACTTTGAACATGTTGTTAGTCTTGCCCACGTAGAAACATGGGCAAGACTTGCAGTTCACCAAATATACAATGTCTTTGGTTCTACAAGTAGCCCTAGCTTTTAATATAAATGTTTTATTGATGGTGGGATGTACAAAAGTAGTGTCCTGAAGGATATATAATATATAATATATAATGAGGAACTCTATAATTTCCTCAGAGTGGAGGGGGTGGTCACACCCCTCCTAAAAGGATTACCTAAGATACACAAATCATTGATAGATCCCCCCCTAAGACCTATAGTGTCTGGTAGGAAATGGGTTACAGAAAACGCTTCCATTTGGCTAGAGATTACACTTAGACCCTATGTTGAAAAAATGGAGAATATATTGATAGACACAGGGGGATTTTTGAAGGCACTTGGGGAAATAGATAGGACCATCCCCAAGGCATGTTACCTTATGGTTACTCTCGATGTGCAGAGTCTTTTTACTGTTATAAACAATGATTATGGCATTTCAGCCATTAGCCAACTTTTGAAGGATAGTGGAGCCACAGACCATAGTATCGTCCTGACTAGAACCATGTTGAAGTTGGTTTTGGAAAATAATGTATTCCTGGGTTTGAAGCAAGTGTATAGACAGGCACAGGGTGTAGCCATGGGCACACCCTGTGCAAACACCTATGCAAACCTAGTGCTTTCCTTTTGGGAAAACCAATACATCCTTAATAACAATGAATGGAAACCAAATATCAAACTTTACAAGCGTTTCGTGGATGATATTTTTATTTTATGGAAGGGGGACACCACTTCATTAGAAGAGTTTATCTTTTTCCTACATTCCACCACTGATTTTTTTAGGTTCACGAAGGAAACCTCCTATACCAAAATAGATTTTCTTGATGTTTCAATAGAACAAACCAGCTTAGGTTTTTCAACAAGCCTACATAAGAAGGAATGTTGGAAGAATACACTTTTGTCATTCGATAGCATGCACCCACGATATACTTTTCCCAACATAGTGCAAGGACAACTAGCCAGGGTATCCAGAGTCTGTACGGATGACCTTTGTTTTAATGGGGAACTAGATAGGTTGAGAGGACTATTTGTTGACAGGGGGTATAAAGAAGAGATGGTGAAAGACGTTCTAGAGAACAACAGAGTGAAGAGGGGACAGCAATATAAACCCTGGTTACACCGATCCAATAGAGAAGTTAATGTATCTTCACATGAAACAACACATGACCTCAGACCTAAAGTTATGTTTACATACAGTAGTAATATCAAAGAAATTAGTGGAATTATAAGGAAAAATTGGAATATTCTCACAAGTGATGATAGGATTAGAAGTATTGTTGGTCCATCTCCAATGTTTGGATATAGGAAAAACAAGAATCTAAAAGATATTTTATGTGGGGAACACATTAATGATTCTGTCACCCCTGTTCTACCTATAGGTAGCAAGCCATGTGGCATGTGTAAGGCTTGCCCCTATATCCTTCAGGACACTACTTTTGTACATCCCACCATCAATAAAACATTTATATTAAAAGCTAGGGCTACTTGTAGAACCAAAGACATTGTATATTTGGCGAACTGCAAGTCTTGCCCATGTTTCTACGTGGGCAAGACTAACAACATGTTCAAAGTTAGGATTCTACAACATATACCCAGTATTAGGAACAATGATATACACAATGCCCTTTTCAGACATGTGAAAGACAACCCTACTCACTGTTTTGGATTTAGGGCTATAGTCAATGTGAGGCTAAATAAGAGAGGTGGTGACATTAAACAGCATACTGAATTAATAGAGTCCAGAAAGATTATAGAATTTATGGCACATAGGAGCCCAGGGCTAAATGATGTTGTTCCCATAAAACCCACCTTAAAAAATAGGCGGGTCATCTACTAGTTTTTGATTGGCTATCTCTTGTTTTAAATAGTGCTTTGTAACATTTGTTTCTTATCTGATGAAGGGTTAACACCCGAAAGCGCTAATCTCTTTGAAATTGTGTGTGATTTTTACTTGATTTTAAATAAATTTTTTGGATACATAACAGCACTCTTCCAGATACTTCTTTTGATTCCTATTCACAATGAAATTCCATAAAAGGTAACAATAGTGAGGAAGAAGAGTGAGCGAGTGCTTCCTATTCACAATCAAATTCCATAAAAGGTAAAAATAGTGAGGAAGGAGAGTGAGCGAGTGCTTCCTATTCACAATGAAATTCCATAAAAGGTAAAAATAGTGAGGAAGGTGAGTAGTGCTTCCGATTTACATGGAATTTCCATAAACGTAACAATAGTGAGGAAGGAGAGTGAGCGAGTGCTTCCTATTCACAATCAAATTCCATAAAAGGTAAAAATAGTGAGGAAGGAGAGTGAGTGAGTGCTTCCTATTCACAATGAAATTCCATAAAAGGTAACAATAGTGAGGAAGGAGAGTGAGCGAGTGCTTCCTATTCACAATGAAATTCCATAAAAGGTAACAATAGTGAGGAAGAAGAGTGAGCGAGTGCTTCCTATTCACAATCAAATTCCATAAAAGGTAACAATAGTGAGGAAGAAGAGTGAGCGAGTGCTTCCTATTCACAATGAAATTCCATAAAAGGTAAAAATAGTGAGGAAGGTGAGTAGTGCTTCCGATTTACATGGAATTTCCATAAACGTAACAATAGTGAGGAAGGAGAGTGAGCGAGTGCTTCCTATTCACAATCAAATTCCATAAAAGGTAAAAATAGTGAGGAAGGTGAGTAGTGCTTCCGATTTACATGGAATTTCCATAAATGTAACAATAGTGAGGAAGGATGATCAGCAAGTGCTTCCATTTCACAATATCATTACATAAAACGTAACAGCAGTGAGGAAAGAAAGTGAGCGAGTTATTCTTGTTCACAATAGCTTTTATTCTTTACATGATGGTTAGAATGGTACTTTACAAGATAAAGGCATGTTATAAGGGGGAGAGTTTTGTAAAAGAAGAAAACCTGTCCAGATGAAAAATAAGAAAGTGAGCACTAAATAAAGATGAGAACTGTTATAAAAATATGTCATACTGTATTTAGCTTTATCCATTAATTGAAAAGATGTTTTTGAGTGGGTGGCAGAAAATGAGACTGATATAATTTGTATTCAGAATGCCCGGCTTATATCTCAATCAAGTAGGGTGAGATGCTGTATTAGGAGGAAGGGTGAGCTGATATATATATATATAGATATTTTTTTAATCTAGATAGAACTGCTAATGCTATACATTTATTTATGCAGGTATAAGACTACTTTTTAATTGCAGCTGCTGAGATGATGTCTGGGGAGACATTAACTCATTCCCAGGACTTCATCATAGCATACGAGATTTGTATGCTTGCAGTTTTTGAATTCTGATATATTATTTCAGTGATCTCAGATAGTTTGAGGGAAAAGTTTATTAGCTTATGGCCAGACTTAATCCGAGAAGGAGTTGTTGGTGGGGTTGTGCATGATGGTGATGCACATGGGTAAGTAGAAGGGGAAGACTATTTTTGTCTTCTACTGAGGCTGGTAACAATCTGGCCCACTGAAATTTTATTTATTAGATCCAAAAACTGCTGTGCCATATCCCTCCTTGGAAGTTTAGGTAGCCCAGCCAATTGACGGATTGTTAAAATCTTCCAGAAAGAAGGTATCTTATTTATGAAGAGTTCATCCATGACATTGAGAAACCTTACAGGAATGTCCATAGTGAGGGAATGTGTCCTGTAACAGCAGATAAAATGATGGCTGGCTTTGTATAGTGTGATTTAGAGTTCAGTAAATTCCATTTGTCAATTTATGGGAATCTGTCTAGAGGTGATGTGGTCTCTTTCAGCATAGACATGTCACCAACGTTACTGCTGTGCCTTTTGGACATTTAAACCATGTTTACATGATTATACATATTTATACGTCTTCTAAATGCAGGATTGCATCAAAGCCAGGCATCTTATTGTTTAGGCTTTTGTCACTGAGCAGAGACAACTTAATTTGATCCAGTTATTATATTTGTATTGTATGTTTGATAAATTGGAATGTTCATTAACCAAACTTTGCCTAAAAAAAGCTACTATGAGTAAGTGGAAGCCTTTGAATGAGAGGTGTAGACCAGCCATTGCAAAGTAAGTAGGACTTTCAATCATCTCATGCCATCCTGATATAAAGTTGATCCCTCCAGAATGACACCAATTATTTAGACAATTGTTGAAATTAATAAACTTTTCTTTGTATCTAGGCATCATTCATGGGAAGGTAGTCAATATTAGCATCTTGTTTGTATTTGAGACATTCACAGAGAGCACAGGCATGGCTATCTATGTCTACATCAGGCCTTTTAACCTCATATCATTTACCACACATGAGCCATTCTATATTATGTGTGGTACAATTGTCCTAAGCATCATTGAGACATCTGATGTTCTAGCTCCTGAAGGACATTTCACTGTCAGCATGTCTTTATCCATCATAATGAGTGGAGAATATGTATGCCTTGGTGTCTCATTGCCATGTCACTAATCACTAAGACAATTTTGTTTGTGAAGTGGTCTGCTGCACTAGAATTGAGGCTGTTCATCTCATGGTGGCTCTTTGTTAAAGGTGTGATAAAATGTGATGCAATGTTTTACTTTTATTTTTGCTTAGACTTAAAATGGGTCTAGGAAATTTAGTTAAGAATTTCTTTACAGAATCAGCATATGAAATATTGTTAGGTTGTCAGGTTTGAATTCAGTGTATATGGTGTGCGAGTGCAATGATCAAAGTCATGTTTTTGCAAGGATTAGGTTGACATATCTCTTAAACATGTGCACCCTCGACAAACAGTTAATTGTGTTTAATAAAAGTTCATGATCTGTAATCACAGGGCAACTGCTGCACGGTTTTAGGATACCTATTACTATGAGGCAACAGAGAGGAAACAAGATAATAACCACAAGAACATATTGACAGTCTACAGATGAATGGGGTTTAGTCACCTCTATTCCAGCCTGAATGGATGCCTCCTCTGGTTGGCTGTCACCCAAACTAAACACTAACAGAAGATATTTCAGTCAAAACAGACTACAAGTAGACTGATTGTCAGCAGGTGTATAAGCAATAAATAACTAGCAAAAGGAAAACTCGTACATGAAAGCTTTTTTTAATTACGCACCAGATGGAGCTTACCATTCTTAACCTTATGAGATATTCTTGTTTGCAAACAAGTAAAATTTCTGAGCAGTTGTGAGTTGATAGATGTATTATAGTTGCTGCATTTGCATGCTACCTGTATGCTGCTAGAGATATATGCCAGAAAATGACCCACTAAACACTACGATACACAGAATGCAAAATAAGCTGTTTGGAACACAGTGTTCCTCTGTCACTAGCAAAGCTATACTTTTTGACATTTGTGCTAGTGGTTCTACAAAATGAAATAAATAAAAAGAGGATTATTTCTTAGGCTGTGCTGTAAAAACCCTATTATAAATTCTTAAATGGTAATAGCAGTAAAAACACACACAAAAACAACCTTTCTCTATGTTCTACAACTTCTTGGTTGTGGCAGAAATTGATCCATTTTTGATAAGGCCACTACTTCTATCAACAATCCTAAAAATAAAATAAAGTAAACCAGGCAAACATTTTGCAACCTATTTTGATCTTTTCTGCCTGGAAATCTCCCTGCAATTAAGTGGTTATTATTAGTCTCTAATTTTTTTTTTTTTTGCCCCCAAATCACCTTAAACGTCTAAGGTGTATCTGTCTCTGCATGCCTACGTGATATAACAGGTGATGAGAAAATTGCAGAAGGAATTACATGAGACTTCACAAAGAGCCAAACGAACCACTAAAGAAACTACAAAAGTAGCTTCGGGCACAGATGAATGAGTTTTAATGCTAATTATGCTGTTTTAATTGTATATGGCACTTTTGGGGTTGGATTAATGTAACATTTGACATTTGGATGGAGTTAATATGACGTCTGTTACTTTGGCTGATAATTGTTTTAAGCACAATATGATATGACCTTATTTGTGTAGCTTTTTTTTTTTTTAAGTCACATGATCTCTCTCTCTCTCTCTCTCTCTCTCTCTCTCCCCTACTCTGGCCAATAGTGTCTTAGAATTAGTGTGTATATGTCTGTGTCTCTCTGTCTTTTTCTCTTTCTCTTTGGCCAGTAATATATTATAGCAATAACTGACGAC
>NC_056751.1:678268986-678313986 GCF_019279795.1 Protopterus annectens | reverse complement strand
AGCCCTAGGACCCCTACTGGTTGGCATATACTTCTCAGAAGTACAGGCAAGCACAGGAGGACAATGGCTAACTAAGTTCGCCGATGACTGCAAACTGGGAGCCATAATTGACTCTCCAGCTGACACGGACATCCTCCAAAAAGGCCTTACTGAGATGGTCACCTGGTGTGAAAGTCATGGCCTCAAGCTAAATGCCAAAAAATGTATAGTCATCCCATTTGAAAAAACAAAACATCCACAAATTACCACATAGGTGGCAGCCCCCTTAATACAGAAGAGGTAATAAGAGATCTGGGGACCCAGGTAGATAGTAACCTCTCCTTTGACAATCATATTGCCAAAGTAGTTAGGAAATCCTTCTATGTGGCCCATCTAATTACTAAAGGGTTTGCATCTAAAAATAAAGAGGTTATAGTGCCCCTCTACTCATCACTCATCAGACCCATCATAGAGAACAATGCTCCATTTGGGATGTACCTCACAAGACACTTCCAACAGCTGGAAAAAACACAAAAGTATCTCACCAAGAGGATTACTGGCCTCAAACATATGTCCTATGCAGCCCGACTGAAAATACTCTGGCTGTACTCAGTGGCATATTGCTTACTTACAGATGATCTCTGCCTGACTTACAAAGCCATGCCCAACTCAGAACTGATGGACATGCTCCACCTAAAGTAATCCAAGTCACTGTGAGCCACTCGCTCTAGTGAGCTAAACCTCAACACAACATTAAATAGAACATGCTGGAGGGATAGATTCCTGGCACAGAGACTCCCCATGCTTTGGAACAAAATTCCTAACTACATTAGGCAAAGCCCCTCACTAACACTCTTTAAGAGAAACCTT
Organism: Protopterus annectens; assembly: GCF_019279795.1. NCBI lineage: Eukaryota > Metazoa > Chordata > Ceratodontiformes > Protopteridae > Protopterus > Protopterus annectens. The sequence goes on along the minus strand of NC_056751.1, from coordinate 678,313,137 downwards.
GATGAGTGGATGGGTAACAGAAAATACACCCCTGCGATCACTTCATTGGCTCTGCTTGACAGAGGATCAGTTAATTAATCAATGGGGTGGTGAAAGCCAACACACTCTGACTAGGCTTATAAATGCCCTCGGTCAGATAACCTAGTACCTACCTATGAACCTATGAATAGTGCAATCAGTTGTGCGTAAAGTAGTGTATATTCCCCATTATATTCTTAGGTCCAGGTTGCATTTGGATAATTGTTTGCCAAATCAGATTTCTATGCACTTTATTTTTAATTTAGCTTGATGGTATGACATTAAAGACCACCCTCCTCTGGTGGCCAGCATATCTAATGGTGCAGGTCCAAGGACCAGAGTCCCTGTCCCTCACATACATGGGTGATACATTGGATGGTTAACAGTGGTGGGATTTATAGCCATTCAGTATCAAAACAGTCTTCAAATTTGGTAACACACTCTGCCATCCATCACAAAAGCTTCATCTATAAAATATCTACACATGGTAAATCAAAATTAGTGTTTGATCAAAACAGATAAAAATATACTGCCCATAATCACACATGCATACACCAAAATAAGTGTTTTTTCAGTGGGTAAGTACTCTTTTACACTTCCATGTGGTACCAGCAGCACTCCATATTCCCTATTGCATACATGCAAACTCAATAGGCATCTGACAGTGGATAAAGTTGATACTTCCCATAGAAGTGCACAACAGTCTTGTAGAAACACTGACCAAGACAGGGTAAGTATTTAACCTTTGGCCTCAGCCAGCTGGTTTGTGATAATTTGTAAAGAAACAGTTATTACAATTTAAGACCAAATGGCAACAAAGTTTTGAAGGTGGGAGGTTGGCATAATGGTTAAGGTGTTTACCTTACAAACACAAGGTGCAGGGTTTGATTCTTACATGGGGTAACTGGCTAGGCTTAAAATGGCCCACAAGGGCAGTTAGTCTAGTACTAATCTATGAACCTAATCTATGAACCTATGAAGGCATAACCAAATGATGTTTGTTTCATCATTCATTTTAAAAACAATTGTATGTATTCTAGCCTTTTGATATGTAATAAAAACACTGATATTAATTTTATTTATTTTAATTAGTTTGCTTGTGTAGATCACTGTTTATTCCTCTCCAACTTTATTCTCAGCTCATTGTTCGTAACTGACCAGACATACAAAATAGACAAGAGTACAATAAGACACGAGTGACAGCAAAGGACTAAACTGATAGAGTAATTGTTTGGATACATAGTAAATCCAATGCATTGATTTACAATATGTATGAAATGTCCAAAATATGTGACAAATTAGAGTAGAATAAATCAGAGCTGTGAGAAGGAGCAAAGGATTGTAATGGCTGAAACTGAATGGAGAAGAGTTCAATATGACCTGAATGGTAAAGGCACATTCTGCTTAACTAAATGTGATTTTCATAGGGAACAGAACTTAAAATAAGAAAATGAGTCTTTAATTTCAGGTGGGAGGGACTCCCAGAGTTTGGGCCAGAAAATTGAAAATGCATGATTAGAGACATATAGCTTAGAAAGTGGGATGTGTGTTTTAGGCTTTAGCTATTTTCATCAGTCACAACAGATTCATAGTTTTGTCTGGTTGTCAAGCTTACAACTGACTGGCCTTCAAGAAACATGACAGTCATAACTCTGATGGTTTCTGTTTCTTGTATACATATCAAGATTATTTTTGAATGAGAATATTGGCTAATTTCATTTGAATGAAAGGGCAAGCTTCCCCATAATCTTGAATAACCTTTAGTAATGTATCTAGCATATTTCTATTATTTATATTTACTTTTATTATTAGGTTCCTTGATCTGGTATTATTCCCATTGTCTATGTTTCAGGCATAGAAATTCAAATACAGCCAAATCAAACATTGTATGTTAAACAGGCAGAGGTCACCTCTAAGAAATGTAAATGAAAATGAATACAATGTAACTTCCTGAAGTCTTTCTATATAGATCAAGTTTTCCAACCCTATGATTTTTCAGTAATGTTTAGTAAATTGATTTTTTCTTTCCTTTTTTACCATAGTTCTTATTACATTTTCATTCATCTATATAATTTGTTTATAACTTCTTAGTGAAGTTATTGGGAGTTACAAAAATATTCACTAATAAGGATTTAATTTCCGGGTATAACTCAAGGACCCTAACTGTTTTAGGGTAAGATTAAGCAAATCTGAAAACGGAACATATTTAAGATGTTGATAAAATATGGATGCTGGTTTTGTAATGCACTCAATTTAAATGCCGAAGAATAAGAAGTCAGTAAATGAATGTATGCTGTTGATTGAAATTCATTTCTGAAAACATCTTATGGTTAGTGATATTTAACTATCGTGTGTGAACCCTTCATGTACGTATGTGTTTTCAATGCATGTACATTTTTGTGCATATGCGTGTTAGTGTTTGTGTGTGCATGTATATGTGTGTGTGTGTGTGTGTGTGTGTGTGTGTGTGTGTGTGTGTGTGTGTGTGTGTGCACCTGTGTGTCTGTGTGTGGGTACTATAAGTATCTGTTTGTGAAATGGGACATCTATTTTGGTAAATTGAATAAATGACTGCTTATTACGGTGGTGGTGCTGCGGTAGCATTGTCGCCTCACAGTAAGACGTTGTCCTGTTCAATTCTCAGCTAGACCGTCTTCTGTGTGGAGACATGCGTAAATGGGCATACCTTCGTTGAAGGTTGTGCACCAGGGCTGGCAACTCAGCATGTAAAAATCTACTGCCAATCATTAGCGGACTGGAGTTCCACTGTGGCGACCCCTAACCAGGAGAAGCCGAAAGACACAAACAAACAATTACTTGGAAGAAGCAACACAGTAGGTAGGAGCTTGTTGAAATGCTGAGAATCAGATTAACCAAAAATGTGGAGATTATGGGGAATACACACCAAGTCCATGGCTGCAGAACGATAGAGCATTCTGCCTAACCTGAGGTGTAGCTGTCTCAGAGTTTGAATATATATATATATATATATATATATATATATATATATATATATATATATATATATATATATATCAATATCATGGGTGTTTGCAGACTCCCACATTAGGGGTACACAAGTACAGAAGTCAAATCTCCCCTGACAAAAATTGTGATAGGGAGACAAATATAACGTCCTTTGCTTTGTCCCTTTCCCAGCTCATTTTGATACGTTTGTAAACTACCCCTTGTTACAATTTATTCCTGTAAACAACGAGGCTTAATGCAGTAGCTATTAATGTAGTAGTAACTATTCAGTTATCACATGTAAAATATATTTTATAAGTTTCTTGTTGTTTTACCATAAGGTATATTTTCAGAAATTATCATATTAGATATGCATGAAGTTCAAATATTCAAGCATAATGACAAGGACAGGGATTCCTATAAAAATGTGGATATTGTATTTCTTCTGAATCCATTGTATTTTCCTGTTCACAGTTGTATAGATACAGTTGCCAAAAGGAAAATGTGTTTTTTTTTTTTACTCAGAAAAGCAGTTCAACTGCAGAGCAGATCTATTATCTTACTATTAGAAAATGAGACTTACTCTCTTTTACATTTTTGGTGTATACCTATACTGACATGAAACATGTACAGGAATAGCTTAATGTATCTGCCTGCTAACTGTCCCAATTCAGGCTGCAGAGTATACACTTCGAAATGATTTCTGACCTCAGATTTAGCCTTGTATCTACTGACTTTAACAATTAATGATATAATGACAGAACTGCTCAATGGTATATAGAATCGTCGAACAAAACCTGTTAAAAGATTACTTTTTATTGGATATACTGTATAAGGTCTACTAAGATAACCTTGTATTCTGAAAAAAAATAAGATCGTGCTACTGTTTAATACCCTCTGCTGAAGGTATTAAGTATTATGTTTTGTTAATGCCTCAAGGCTAAGAGGAATGCCTGTGAGATTGTTTGTAAAAAACAAGTAGCTATTTGGAGATTAGAACTTAAATACAACTAAGAATCTAAATGAAATAGCATGAGATTAGGGAAAATTAACTGCAGTAATATGTAGAAAATGAGAAAGACTCAAAATGTCCTACATGTATTCTAAAATCTGATTTTCCTGACTGACAAAATGAATAACCCCTCTGCAATGGTGAGCTGATAATAGATGATAAACTATAACATTGCACAATGACAGGTATGCCTACCTGAATGGGAGTCTTTGTGTCTCTTTTTAACAATTTCGAAAGGCTTGACATATTTTGTTTGACTTTATGGAAGCTGTCTGTTGCAAAACCTGAGAACCAATACCCTAAGGAAGAAAGGCAAGCATGCGAGGGATTTGATGATGTCACTAAATGTCTCATTCAGCAATGACACTTTATATAAACTGCAATGCTTTTCATACACAAATTAGCATTTGTGGTAATACAGTTCTGGAAATGTAAAATATGAGGTTAGAAATGTCTTTTTTTCTGGGACATAAGTGACAGTGCTTTGTGAAACAGAGCAGTTACAGATTGGATTCTGCTCATGGACTTTTTTTAATTTAAATCATCTGATTTGTTTTGAGTAATTTGAACATTAGTATCCAGAACTGATTTTGTTGCTGAGAAATACATGTTTTCTAACGTTATATAAACCCAATGGCTTTTATCCAAATTTGACTAAGAAAATTGACCTTTATTTACTGCTGGCAGTGTTGGTTTATATAAATAGTGTGCATGGCTATGTTTAGCTGACAAGTTTCAAATAAGAATACCTTGTAAAGAAATGTATATATTAAATATTCACATCCTGCAAATTTATCTATGACATCTAGATACTTTTAACAAACTCAGGAAGGAATGTACAGGATTAATTATGATAAATAGGATGATAAAACAGTGGACTTTGACTGATACTAAATAAGAGTCAAAAGACTAAACAAAAAAGCCAGTGCTGGGATAAAAGTGCTAACTATGGCCAAGGGGGCCCAGGTTTGATTAGTATCTCTGTTGTCTGAGGAGTTGGCAAGGAGGGATGACTGGGCATTTGTTGATGATGGTCCAGCAAGAGGAGTAGCCCTTTGACAAGGTACACAAATACAGTGATGAGAGGCAAGGGAATGGAGGTCATGCAGAAAAACAACATCCTCCTCCCCCAGAAGTAGTTGGCCAGATCCTAGGATGCCCTTAAGCTCTGTGATGGTCCCAGCTCTGTGTAGATAGTCTAGGGGGAGTAAGTACAGTGACAGGCAGACCTGGCATTTGGCTTGGGGCACTAGGTAGAGTACCAAAGAATGATCCAGCAAGGGGAGGGGGCAAAAAAAAACAACTAAATGAAAAGTCTCTACTTATAATTTCCATACCAAATAAACATGAAAGTCAATACAAGCATCTTGTTGGAACAGAATGTCTTTATATACAGGTAACCAGAATACCTGATGCACGGCATATTTAAAAATGTATGATACATTCACAATAGAACAAGTAAATAAATTCAATAAAATCAATTATCTCTTAAATGTAATAACCAATAGTGATAAAACACACACAATTCTAAATGAATCATAAAGAAGCATGCAAATAGTAATAGCAAAGTTAAAAAAGTAAAAATAAAGAGAAATCCCAATGATGAAATAAAAGAAATAAATCTTCACAATCCAATCACAAGTTCAAAGCTCTCAGTTTAAACACACTGCTGATGGAAATATAATTTAAACCAGGAAAAACACTGGAATTAATTTTAAGCTGCCAACACATTTCATGAAACTCAAGCATGTTGTTGGCATCCCCGCTCTGGGGTTGTGTTGCATAAAATCCACTATAAAAAATGCAAACTTCTTAAAATTATTATAAACTAAACTGTGTTTCTATAAAGCATTAGTGTTTTTTTTTTCTTTTTTAATGTCATAATAGTGTTCTCGGATTCTATCCTTTCGTTTCCAAGTCATTTTGCCTATGTAATCAGCAGGGCAGGAAACACACTGTGAAAGGTACACAACCATAGAGGATTCACAGTTCCCTCTGCAGGAACTAGGCAGAGTCTTGTCAAATCCTTCAACACTAATGTAAGGTCCTTCGTGAATGTAACAACATTTCTCGCAGTGACCACAATACATGTTACCACTGGGAAAAATAAAGTCCTCAAAAATTACACCACTAACATTTTCAGGAAGAAAACATTTTCCAACTCATATTTACATTTTGATAGCCATCATCCACCCCCATCAAAAGAGAGGTATAGTCAAGTGGTAGCCAAATGGTTTACCTGTCAAGACTTATTAGTATGGGCAGCTATTTTAACAAGTTAGAGCTCCTGATTGCTTTATTTATTGCCCGAGGCTATCTCAATAGTTTTTTGTAAGACATGAAAGAAGTGGTTAGAGGTAGAAGTTCTAAGTTTTGCCCTTTGTTGGGCAAACCAACCATTGCTGATGGGGTTACTTCTCAAGACATTAATTCTACCTACAACAAGAATTCATACCACAATTTTTTTTTTGTGTTACCCTATGCTTGTGACTCCTACAAATATGTGAAGACTTTCTGTGCCAATTGGAATTTAATTTTCACTGGAGAAATGAAGGCCGAGCTAGGGGATCTTCCATGAATAGTTTTCAGTAGAGGTTGAAACACCAAAAACTTACTGGAATCTGAACAGACTATGTTTAAGTAAGCACAAAAAAATGACCAAATGTGGTCACTGCAAGCAATGCCATTATATTAATGAAGGACCATATGTAAGTGTTGAAGGATTTGACAGCAATCTGCCTTGTTCCTGCAGAGGGAGCTGTGAATCTTATAAGGTTGCTTACTTTGCAGAGTATGTTTCCTTCCCTGCTTATTACATAGACAAAACAACTTGGAAACTAAAGGATATAATCTGTGAATACTATTATGACATTAAAGAAAAAAAACTAATGCTTTATAAGAAGACAGTTTAGTTTGTACTAATATTAAGAAGTTTGCGTTTTTTATAGTGGATTTTATGCAGCACAACCCTGGGTTGGGGGCATTCATAGGTTCATAGGCTGGTACTAGGCTATCAGCCCTAGGGCCTATACAAGCCTAGCCATAACAATTCCCTGGCTATTTCTTCCCACAGTATTTACTTCCCTGGACCCTTGTCTAACAGGGTGACTGACATGATCTACAGGTGAATTTCATATCTGTCATCCAATCATCAAGGTTCCTTTTGAAGAGGGCCAAAGAGGCGCTCTGCTTGACATGTATGGGCAGTCTATTCCGGAGTCTGGGGAGTCTCTGGGTCAGAAATCTATCCCTCCAGCATGTTTTAGATTTGCAAAATGCCTTGGCAGCTTAAACTTAATTCTAACGTTTTTCTTGGTTTAAATGATATTATTTCCATCGGTAATATTTTTAAACTTACAGCTATAAATTTGTGATTGGATTGTGAAGATGTATTTATTGTACTGATTTCTCTTGATTTTTACTTTTTTACCTTTGTATAACTACTTCCATGCTTCTCTGTGACTCGCTTAGAATTGTGTGTATTTTTATCACTGTTGTTTTTTTACCTTTGATACTTGATTTAAGTTAATTAATTTACTTGTTCTATTTTGACTGGGTCATACAGTGGTGCATCAAGTAATCTGCTTACTCTGATGAAGTTCTGCAACTGTTTGAATGAATGTGCTCAGTTACTATTTCAATAAATTTGTTTTTATATGTTGCTGTTTGCCCTGTGGACATGTTCTTTGTTTTTATTATTTATTGGTGTCTGCCTTTGTTGGTTCTTCATATACAGGCAGTTGTTATACAAATTCAAAAGACTAAATAAAATGTCTCCCCTTATAATTTCCATACTAAATGAGCATTAAATTCAGTATAAAAAATGTATTGCTATAGAATTTCTTTATATGGAGGCAGATGTTAAACGTAATTAGAAGCAATAAATTTCTGTATTTGCATTTTAATAGCTGCTGTTTGTTAAGAATACATGAAGAATTAGTGATACTAATTATATGTTATCTTTATAAGAATGCTGTCAGCTGGCTTTATTTTTTTGCTCTTTTGTTTCTTGTTTAGATTATATGTTTTTATTAAGTTTTCTTTACTGTTGCCTGGGAGCCAATTGACTGCTTAATGATTCTCAGTTAGTAATTTGGTTACTTAATCTACAAATAAGATTTTAATTTTTATTATTATTATTATTATTATTATTATTATTATTATTATTATTATTATTATTATTATTATTATTATGGTTATTTATGGGCTGGGAGACTTTCCCCTGCTATTGTTTTTTGTTTGTTTGTTTTATTTTTTGTTTGTTTGTTTAATCCATAGGAAATATAACTGAAATCAAATAATATTTTGCGGTATTTTTCAGAGATGCTTAAGTAATACCAAGGTTCTTCTTTCTAGGGTGACACCGCAAAATGGGATTATAGGAAGTATAACTGTGAAAACCATATTTAACTCTGTAAAGGCTCTGATTCCTGGTACTCATTCAGGTAGTGAAAGCATTTACTTTCTTTCACTTGCTGTAGGTATGTTAAAAAGACTTATCTTGGATTGAGTTTTGTTATTCCTAACTGAAATAATTAGTCACTACAACCCCCAAAATGCACATGACTCTTGTCAAATCTGTAAGGAGAAAGGGTGGTTTGATCTCTGTAGCCTGTCACAGGTATTCACTTTAAAACTGCATACTTACAGAGCAAAATTATATATGCCATGAATGTATTTAACAAATATATGACATAAACAGAGCATGGTATCTGTGACTGCCAAAGCTGTGCTAATTTGATTTCTGCCATCATAGCTGATACATAATTCTACTATAGAAATGTATCCCGACGGAATCTTTTAAATTCTCCTGATTATGGAGCAAAATTCTATTTAATTCATGGAATGACATCTGATAGAAAATTAGCTTGGAAAATACCCCCTCCCCCATTGGGCAATCAATATTCTAAAGGGTTACATGAATATTCAGTAAAAAAGCACCTATTTGTCTATGAATCATGTGAAAAAAATCATATCTCTGATTTTTTCAACAATACTTAGACTTAAGAACTTTTCAGAAGACTTTTATTAAACAATTTACTAATACTAATATAGAAATACTGTAACACCTAAAATCAAAGAAAAAACACAATGTATGTCAGAGGTTGGTATAATGGTTAAGGTGCTTACCTTATAGACATAAGGTGCAGGGTTTGATTCTTACATGTGGTAATTGGCTAGGCTTAAAATGGCCCACAAGGGCAGTTAGCCTAGTACTAATCTATGAACCTATGAACTTCATATTTATAAAAAGGAAATATTGAGAAATAATGAAACATTAAATATTTCATTTGAACAATATTTACATCTATTTGTAGTATTCTGTTTCAATAAACACAGTGAAGTGCTAGGACTACAATATTCCTCATTATTTTTATTCTCAGACCTGTCTACTGTAGTGATAAAAACAAGATTCACTCAGTATTACTTTACTCGTTGATTTTAATGTTTTAATTGTAATGAAATGCTTCCCTTATGATAGAAAAATGCCATCCAATACATGTTTTTTTCTTATGCTTTCAATGATTACGTTTAGATGAATCACATAGCCATCTCGTAATTATTGCTACATCCCTCTATGTTCTAAACAGCCAGTCCACAGTAAAAGGAGTATGGGTAAAGGAATTGTGGTTAGGATGATTTAGCAATCCTTTGACTTCAAATAGATTTGTCATCAAAAATCAATTTCCACATAGTCCTTTTATAGTTTAAACAGCTGAATGGTGAGAGTAAACATTAACAAATACTGCATAATGCAGAATAATTTATACTTAGATTAACTACTAGAAGATCATCACACTGCTAGTTTAAGAATTATTTTTATAAATAAATCTAAAGAAATTAAAAAAACAAATACAATTTTATAAAAATAAACTTGTAAGTACAACTTTAGAGTAGCATATTTTCTAAGCATAATAATAATAACCCCTCAAAGATAGGTGATAATGAAGAATAATAGGTTTTACAGGGGCAGTGAGACCCCCTACTTCTGGTGCCAGTGGTACTGGTTATCAGAATTCTTTTGGATTGTCTGTTATTCCTGAATAATGACCACTTTTTCTGATATCATTGCATGTTAATTCATACAAATGTGGATGCAAGATTTCAGAGGTAGTACAGCAGTAACTTGCAGAAAGAGAATGACAAAGGTAAATGGAATTCAAAAGTTTGAACATTACTACTATAAACATAATTTCAGAATTTCATCAGCTTAAAATAAAATTCAGAACTCTTGTAGTCAAATGTGTTTGTCAGAACTGTCAGAACAAGTAAGAAACTCCCATCCTAATGATTTGGAATTACAAACTGTGATTAATTTAAAGAGTACTGTGATTCATTTGCTGGCATTTAATTATTCAGTATTTACTGTAAGAAGAAGAGAGCTATGTCTGGAGGTAACAGGGAAAAGTATAACAGGCATTTAGCCAAGTAAAATTAGTATTGTTTGGAATGAAAATACGTGATCCTGTGTGTGAATTTAGCAACAACTGAGTAATACCTGAGTTTACTAATGACATTTTGGAAAATGTCAAGACAATTAGATGCTCAAATACAGCCACAATCTAATTATATATATATTATAATACCACTTATCTCTCTGTTTATATGTGAAATAGTCTAAAAGGTGCAGAGCACTCTGTTAAAACATGCTTCATGAAATTTTAGTTTGCTTACCTTACTCAGCTAAACTGTGCCATTGCCTAGACATATGAATTGCTGTTCCATGAAGAAAAAGAAGTACATGGGAACTAAAATAAATGAAAGAATGTCTACTTCACTAAGATTTGAGGAACCCAGAGTTCATTAAAGAAATAGTTTGAGAATCTAAAATTTTGCAGCCACTCTCATGGGGTTGTGGAATGATTCACCCCAAAAATTTGGCTGTGTTGGGATGATTGTCTCCTCAGATAAGAGTATGTTTCAGCTATGGGATTTACCACATTAATTTGAACTATGCTAATGGAGCAGATGTGTTCAGCAGAACACAAATTGAAGAAGTTGTTTGCAATGAGCTGTCTTTAACCTTTAGCTGAACAATTGAACTTAAAAAAAAAGACCAAGCAGACATTTTACTATCGTGAAGTATCAATGAATCTTATATAAAGCTTAGCAAGTCTTAGTTGAAAGTTTGTCATGCTTAAGTACAAGTTATCAGATCATATTTTTTGGGGGGGGAAATGGAAATCTAATGAAAATCACTTTAGTGACATGTGATTGGATCCCAGTCAAGGCAACTCAATCACTTGTAAAAAAAATAATACTTTTAATTCAAAGCCAAACTCATTATACTCGCCACAGAGGAGGGCTTTGCCCTCTCTACCACTGACTGCAAAATAACTGACTCCAGTGCATCTCAGTGTGAAGGCAAAACCTCACCAAAGTGACCTTATTCATAGAGCAAGTCTTATTCATAGAGCAAAAATGCTATTATTCAAGCACTTGGCTGTAGTTGTACTGAATACCTACCAACTTATGTAATAATAATAATATGTTTTAAATGGCCGTGAAACAAAACTGAATGAAATATCAAATCTTTAATATGTTTTTTACTAGAACTAATTGTTGTTTAAATTTTCTGCTGGCAATCAGTGGCTCTATGTTGTGTTTTTTTTCAAAGGTTTAAATACATATAAATAAATGTGTTTATTATTTGTCAGATAAAGAACACCATCATAAAATACAGCTGGAGTTCTTGAGTGAGCTCTGTCCTAGCAAAAAAAAAAATGCCTTAGTGGTCCTTACTCAAGTCCCAGTTATAGCATAAGTGGAATTACTATAGAAAATCCACAATCAAGGGTAAAGTGCCTCAAATGCAGCAACCAAACCAAATTCAAAAAACAGAGCTTGTTGAGGCAACAACATGACTATAAGAAGCTGACCATTTATTTAAATAAAAAGATGGTGAAAAACAGATACAAAAACCATTTCCAGTAAGCGCTTTCACATCCAAACTGAATGCTTCATCAGACTGTTGAATAACTTTAAGTTAATTACCTTTAACTATCTTGTCCCTCTCATTATGAAGCCAATCATGTGCTGCACTCATGAATAATAAATCAATGTAACATCATGTGGCTATATAATGATAGTATTACCATACCATCGCAATTCATACAGCTACTATCTAAAAAATGTCTCTTAGTTCATGAACTACTTTAAAAACATGAAAGTATAAATATCATGGGCATATATCATATACAAAAATAATATTATACAAATATATTAATATATGTATATCTTATAAAAAACTATAAGAATGCAAATAAGGAAACTGCATAAAAAACAAGTAAGTCGTTAAACTATATAATAGAACATATGAATCTAAAATCTTTAGTGTCTTAGCAAAATGCTGTACGAATATATAAAACACTCTATGTTACTACAAAATTTTTACTACAAAATTTTTATATGTTTAAATCATAGTATCTATTACATCTATAGATCTAATTCTAGTTTCAACTAGACTGATAAATATTTAAAAAATCATAAAAAATATATATGTCTAGAACTCATGAGGAATAAATAAATAAATATATAGTGATGTGTATATAATTTCACCTTAAAATAAATGTTTATCAGCATCCTATATTGAATGTTTAAACAACTACATTATGAAACCAAAGAATCTAAAATCTTTTGTATCCTAGCAGAGCACTGTATAACTATATAGAACATATAAAATACTCTATAATACTAAAAGCCAATGGCAATAAGGTTTAAACTATAGAGTTGGTAAATGTGGTCAGATTATTTTGCACATCAGCCATTTTTAAATGTTTAATGTTTCAGTATAATTCTGGATTATTTTGTTTAAGCCATTTTTTAAACTTAAATAGTGTCATAAAAGAAATGGGAAAACAGTAAAATTAATATCAGAACTCAAAGATCCTAATTAGTATATGAACCCTTGATTATAGCCAATGTATTTTGAGAAATGCATTATCAGGAATGTGAAACATAACTAAAATCATTTTTAATTAATGGGGGCAAATCTAGAAATAGCTCAGAAATATGGCATCTTAGCAACTTAAAGAACTTATTTTTAGACAAGAATAAATAGACTAGAAATATTTAACTACTTTAGTTCATACTTTAAACATGAGAAAAGAAACAATATACTTATAAAAAGGAGTTGCCTTTTAGATACTGAAGAAAGCTTGTGGAAGCCATCATAAGAAAACACTGCGAAAGTCTTATGGCTTCAGATAACATTCTATGTCCATTTTATTTAAAACAAAAATAAAATAATTTTACCATTACCAATGTTATTAGAGTGATAGAAATATATATATATATATATATATATATATATATATATATATATATATATATATATTTATAAGGTTCCTATTACCTGATTGAACATATAGCTAAATGTTGATCTGGTAATAGTGAAAGCAAAAAAACGCAAATGGGCGATTAAAAGCAGGGAAATAATTCCCTTGGCCGTTATGCAGATTTTGCCCCTTTGCCAACTGTACACTGATCTCAGAGGTGGTATATTTAGTTAGGGGGTGAGTGGGGGCACAGCCCCCCACTTTATTTTGGTTTATTTTATTTATTTATTTTTTTTTGGCGGCCGAGGGAATTCATTCTCTATGTTAAAGCGGCCATTTGCTGTTTTAATTTTTTTATATTACCAGGTCATATATATATATATATATATATATATAGAGAGAGAGAGAGAGAGAGAGTTAAAGAAGGAGAAAAACTAAAAGAGTGAGATTAATGGATGTGAGGGGTACTGGTTGGGAAAAATTCACAGGACATTGAGTAGAGGTTTAACAAAAGTATGACATATCAAATGCAAAAATCGAGAGAAGTTTGCGACTATGTATCTTAGCTGCTCAAGATATTCATTGCTAAGCACAGGGTGTAATAGTAGGCTGTGACTTACAAATTCACAGATCATGAAACATAATCAGCTTTGACCTCCAAGTAACTCACTTATGTTAAAAACTGGCTTCATAGTGGTCTAATGCCTAATTAACAAATGAAGGTTCTTCTGTGATTTCATATGATAATGTGCTAATCTAGAGAATATCAGAATAACTGTGCATATACTTGGTTTGTTCCATCTTGTATGTGTATATTGTTTATCAGATTGACTATGTTTATCACTGTTATCTATATGCTGCACATTACTTGTTATGTTGCAATATAGCCCAAGCAAAGCCTGCAATTGGTCATTGCTTGATCTGTGTTTTATCTCAGTAAACAAACAGACCCATAGATAAAAAAAAAGGTAAGATAACCTTGATTGCTGTTTGTTGCTTTATTAGGCCACAAAAGCCAAATGGATAAGGCATTGTCCTCTAACCCAGGGGTTGTGGGTTTCAGCCGCATTTGGGGTGGTATGATTTGTTTGGCACTTGGTGCAGAGGCTTAGGCTGTGAGCTGTACTTCCTGTGGTAACAGGACTTGATTCCCTTGGCCCTTATTTGACTATGTGTGACCTTGATCAAGTCACTTAATTGGATGGTGTTTGAAGGTAACTGGTAATTTGATCTAGGCTCTTCAGTGGTCCCCTAAACTGCCAGCCTATGAACCCTATGTAGGAAAAGCTATAGCACAGGTTAAGCAGCAGTGTGTCTCAGCACTGTACACATACATTGGAGGCTTTGCACTCATTTTACACTAATTGCATCAGTAGCCTGCTTCAACAGCTGTCTTAAAGAGATATCAGGTTCATAGGTTTGTACTAGGCTAATAGCCCTGAAGCCTTTACAAGCCTAGCCCATAGAAGTGCCCTGGCATTGTGCCACCCGACATTAGTTCCCAGTGCCTCTATCAAGTAGAGCCACTGGAGTGATCCCCGGGGTGAACTTTCTATTACCCATCCACTCATCAAAATTTCTCTTGAAGAGGGTCAGCGAGCTGCTCTGCTTGACATGTATGGGAAGTCTATTTCAGAGCACATGCAGTCTCTGGGTGAGGAACGTGTCCCTCCACCATGTTCTGTTGATTGTGGTGATGAGGTTGAGGTCTCCGGATCGTGTGGTGCTGAGGGACTGGGATTTCTTTAGATGTAGCATTTCTAACAGAGCTGGGTCAGACATGACTTTGTAAGTCAAGCAGAGATCGCCTTTAAGTAGGCGATATGAGACCAATAGTTACAAAAGCAAATATTAGACTACTACAAGAACTCCAACTATTTCGCAATATGAGATGCATCACAATTCTTCATGGACTCACCCAACCTTGCTTGCAGTTAAGTGTACGCTTGGTAGCTCTGTCCCCACCCCCAACAATCTCTTTTTTTCTGTCTCTGTCTCTCTGCTATGCATCTAAACTAAATGTTGGTGCTTCAACCATCTACATTTCAGTTCCAGGCTTACAGTCATGCTGCACCTTCCTGCATGTGCTGACTCTGCACAGAAGACCATGTGAAACCAAAGCAGAGCATTATGGGTCATGAATACTTAAGATTACTATACAGAATAAAATGGAATAAAATGAAATAAAATAATGAATTACTGGAAATTATCCTATTAGACAGTTTTAGCCCCCCTTCCCCACTACTAACTGCACCCAGTTCGGTACCTGGGTTTCAGGCCACAACTTTACAAGTGATTTCCACAGAACTGTAGATGTTTTTTCTACCTTAACACTTATGAATGCATTGCCACACAGCTTGTTAATGACTTTTTTGCTTCTTTTTTTTCCCCTGGTCTCAGTGTCCAACAACCTGCTATCTCCCCTTCCCCATACAATACATTCACTTCCCCCAGGAGGTAAGATCCCTACAGCTTATTTGTTCATCTTAAGTGCAAAGTGCAAAGTAGCAAAGAGTGTTTGCGCACCCAAGACCATAGAGATTGTAGCTTTATGACCTACCATTTATACCTATGATCATAACCACCCACCGGGTTCAGTGTTCAATGACCACTTCTTACCTTGATGCCAGTGCTCTTGTGGGGTCTGCAGACTCCATAGGAGATTCTATAAAAGGAATGGGCACTCAGATATGAGATGTAAGCTGACAAAGACACCTTAGTTCTTCCTGCGCCAAGCCAGTTTCAACAGGACCCCAAGCCACTATTCAGACTCAGACCAGTTGTATTATAATCTTGGCTTTACTAGTCTCTGTCTATCGGGCTTATCTTTTTAATGCCTTTTAACTGGAAGAGAAGGTTGAAAGAGTACTAGAGGAACAGTATACCTCACTGAACAACAAAATTATGTGAAAAAAGCTCATCATAAACTTTGTTTTCCCCAGGTGCTTTTTGCCCCATCATCTCCTGCCTATAAACCTCTGCCATCAGACTCGGTCTTTTTGCTCCAAAAAAAAGATGGGTGAATCCAATACTGTATAGCGGTGAGAGCCTTCCAGGGAAGCCAACATAGAGACATCATAAAGTTTGTTTGTGTCCTGTTAGATATTCAGACAACTAAGAGCATTATTACAGACATAATCCCAGCCTTTGCAGGGGGAAATGAGTTACCTGTGTCACCACATAATGCCATCCCCAATGCACATGTGGTATGCTGAAAGGTCACCTTATAGGGCACTCTGTGTAATGCCCCCTATTCTGAAGGACTGTGGCAGTCTTCATCCCTGCTACTCCCCACTCACATGCCCATCTTCCTCAAGGACCTGAGACACTAACTGAACTCGAATCACCTGGGCCATAGGCAGGGCACTATCCATTTACTCGCCTAGTGCTGACCCAGCAACAACTCATAATCTAAAGCCTACAATCATTGTTTTATAAGATATTTATCTGTGCATTAAAATTTTGCAAAAAAAAAAAAAAAACTTTCACGTAGAAAACAATCACCTTCAGTCTGTTAACTAAAGTTATCACTTTAGGGCTTACAGACATCAATGAATAATGCATTTCACCTTTTATACTTCTCCAGTTTTGTTCATGCTCAGTTGCTCAGTTCTCAGACAGTTGTTACAAAAATAAGCATAACCTAAAAACTCTACTCCACATAGACACTTATTAAGTGTTACGGCATTCTAGTATGATCACAGGACTCAGCAGCTTAACTTTAATCCCTTCCCACACCTGAACCCTCTTAAAGCAATATCCCCCTCACAAGTAAAGGCAGTTTTTAAGCATGTAAACCCATTAGGCATTAACATGTCTGCAGGGATAAGTCAGGTGAAGAGTGCAGTAAAGTGAATTGTTCAGAGTCTCACACTAGACATATGAAGACCAAGGGAATCAAACTTTTAAAATGGATGAGGTTTAATAGCTACCATAGCTTTAAACTTTTGTTTTAATGCTGTGAGGATAACTCTTAAAGGAAAACTTCATCTTAGAACTAAAAAAAATAATATTTTTCACTCTGTTTTTGTTTTTTGAACTATTTTAATACCACCAAATCCCTAAGTGCTTCTTTTAGAATTTTAATAAGCTTTTCTACAAATGGCTGGCAATGGGGATTAACATAACTATGTGATCTTGTTTTAATTCAATCCTTTCTCTTTCTCATAATTCATTTCAAATCTGCTTTATATGTCATGCTAGACATAAGGAAGCAATGGTGTATTCCCATCCCATTGACATATAATCGGATTAGTGTCAGTTGCTGTCAACTTATATACCTTCTGTAACAGGACCACTTCTTTTTCCTGGAATGACCTTCATTTATGTTTGTTTCAAAAGCCATTTTACACTATACTAAGGAGTTATACAGCTGCAACCAAAGAAGAATCTAAATTGCAGACCTTTGTTTAAAGTACCTTTTTGTAGTCAAAGATGAATTGACAGTCCCTCTCCCACACTATTTCTGAGGTATCAAAACTTTTATTGCACTTAGAGAGCCTTTCAGTTTCATGTATGATGGCCACTAGTGGAAAGGAAGGGATTGGAGAATAATTCTGTTCCCCAGTACTTGCAGTGGAAATATTTTATTTTTATTTATCTGAATGTTGTAGAAAATATTTTAATTTTATTTGTTTTATAACTAATTTCATGCACTTGTTTCCCCTTACTAAACAAGTTTCAAAACAAAGTCTTACCAACTTTTCTATTCCTTAACTTTGGATAACTATTTTTCTGAGGCACACACCTTGTAGCATTATATTTCCTATCTTGTTATACTGCTCATATAATGATGTGTTCAAATACAGGAACGCCTCTCATCTATAAACCTGATTACTTGATAATGACACAGTAAAATTAAGAGACTGTAAAATAATTGGATTGTTTTTTTTTTTTTTTTTGTGGTGGGGTTTCAGGAATATATGAAATTCTTTATTAGTTGCATTTGTTTTTTTTTACTAATGATATGTTTCTATGGTTGCCACCCATAACTTTTTTTGCAGGACAGTTCCTCTTTGGGCAGTTGTGTACTGAGGAAAAAAGTGGCAATTGTCCTAACATTTTAGGACAAAAATATTTCCTAAGTTTTCTTTAATACTTACGTAAAACAATTATTTTGCAGCAGAAACATGTAAATATTACATAATACAACATAATTAACTCAAATGTTACAAGAATAAGCTTTTATTTTGGAAAAAAATTAAGTTTAATGCTTTGTACTGGTTGTGGGGGGGGGTCTATATTAGATAAACAAAAGTTTATCTAATCAAACACTGACATCATCGAAAATCCAGGATCTCGACATGTTTTTTGTGAGATTGCAATATAGTGAATATGGGAATATTTACCCTTTCTTCGCTGTAGTGTGATCTTAGAGTTGGAATATATATTTAGTGGGAGAACTGGGGGGTGCAGCCCCCCACAATTGCAATTTCGAGTTCCAGGATTTTCAATGATGTCAGCATTCGAGTAGATAAACTTTCATTTATCTAATACAGACCCATTGTGGGTATGGTTTGCCCTGCAAAATCCATCATTTCCACATGAAATGTCCATTTGTGGATATTTGAAGAGGTGGCAACCCTATTTTATTCCACACTAAGCTGTTCTGCAATTCTACAGCCAAATATTAACAACTTTCTATTCCTTACCTTTGGATAACTTTTTCTGCACAAATGTCTTCTGGCATTATGTTTTTCTTTCACTATTCAGCAAAACTGACTCATTGAGAATGACACAGTATTACTTGCACTCTGAGCTCCATAAGACTTAGAAATTACTGTGTGTGCTTTTGCAAGAAACTGCACACCTGGTGGTTACAACCATCAGTGAATTAAGGCATGCAGCAACCCATTTCTGTTCTTCTAACTGAACTTGTGATACGTCTGACAGTAAATGCAGAGGACTAAAGTTCTGCTTCCAGTACTAAGAGTACACCAGAAATGCATCACTTTCTGGCAGGATGTCACAAAAAGCATAAAAGACCTTCTTATAAACAATATTCTTGTACCTAGTTGATGGGGTTGCCACTTGTCTCATTTTCTACAGAGCAGTCCTGATTTGGGCAGTTCTGTCTGGGGGTGGGGGCATGGACATGGAAAATGTGCTGATACATTACAAGAATTACATGAAAAAATATTTTCTGACTTTTCTCTGATTGTCTGTCACTGACATCTTTGATACTTCATATTAGTCATTTTAATATATAAAGTAGTATAAGCAGCCAACATTTAAAGCTTAGCATGTCAATACTGTGATGCTGTTTGTGTAAATTTGTCAGAAGAGGTGACAACTGTCATTGAACCACTGACTGATCTAATTGCTCTGTTTTGCTATGAAGCAGCTGTGAATCAGTTAAGTTATCTTTCAATATGCAATAAAGACAGTGGAAAATAGTTTTATAGCACTCTGTCTTTTTTTATTGCAGCTACTGAGTTCCTGACATCAGCAGGATTAATTGCCCGTATAAGATTTTTAGCAGTATCTGACAGGGTAAACTGCAGATTTCTCTGTGTCTGTGGTATGTCATGCATGCTGAGACAAATTCCTCTGCAAAACATGTGAGAAGTTGATATTAGAAAAAGTGGAAGGTATTTCCCTTCCTTTGATTCCAAGACAAGGAAATTAAAGTTTTAGATCGTGCAAGCAGGTTTATTGTGCCTACATAATGTTGGAGTCATATTGTAGGGATAAAAACAATCCAAGGTTGAGTTAACCTGTAGGAGAAGGTGAAGATTTTCATTAAGTTGTGAATGAGGTGCAGCATATCACTTATAAATAAAATTATTCACTTTAAGTTGCTGCAGGACTTGCTTGGCCTGTATAAAACAAAAGTACTTTAAGTATAGTTAGCAATGGCATTAGGAAGCAAGTTATAACAAATTTTGAAGCATACTTCCTCCTTCCTAATCCTGTATACCCTTTGCCTGGAAACAAGAAGGTTGTTGCACAGCTTTAAGCCAGGCAAGAAATATTACATATCATGGAAGCTTTTTTTTTTTTAATTAATAAGGTTCCATAACCAAAATAACTGAAAATTACTTTATGAAACATATCTTCCTAGTACCTCACGCAAACAACTTTGGGAAAACAGAATACAATGTAGTTACACAAATGTGCAAATAGGGAAATGCATGAATAAAATGCCAGTCAATGAAATGTTATGTTACTAGTATCTTTAATTGCAATACTAAGATAAGTAGCCTTGGAGGTTTGATTAAGTTGATGACAGGAAGAACAGATTTAAGGCTAGAAATGGCAGACCACATTAACATTAGATACATCAAAAAGAATAATTTGTACAATTCTGTTTTTACTAATTTCACTCATTTTTCACAGATCTGATAGGTCTAAACCTAAAACTGCATTTCTTGAAAAATATACTGCTAACATAAAAGGGGGCAATGCTACTGAGAAGTTAACAAACAAGGAAAATTTGTCAGTATTAAAATCTAACACATCATCAACGAGAGTATTCCCAGCTTTCCAGTCTTCAGATTATTTTGTCTGCATACTGTGTGACTTTGAGCAAGTCAGCTAACGAGACAGTGTCCCTGCTTCACCTTAAAAAGGAACACTTGTACCCAGTGGGCTCTGTTTATCAAATATATAAATAAGTAGACTCAAACATTATATTTATTTAAATACAATATGTTACATCCTAAAGGGCTAAATATGGAATTACCCTGGAAATACTTGCTTGCTTGACGTTTTGATTGACACATTTCAGTACATATATATTTCTGTAATTGTGTTCTCCCATAGGCTGCATCGTTGATGCACTAGTTGGAAGCAGTTCCGAGCTTTTTTAACCCTTTACATATTGAATTTATGTATTAGGATCATATGATCCAGCAAAAGAAATGTGTAATCTTGCAAAAATTATTAAGCTGCAAACTGTAATTCAGAAAATTACTAGTTGATTGTCTCTGTGCTAATGGATACAGCACTTCTGTTTGAAGATTATCTATGTAACAATGAAGCATTTTTGGTAATGTAATTGTGCCATCTTGGCCTGGGTCATGCCTGAAAAGGTCCTAAGACTTGTCTACTTACAAGGTCAACAGTTTTGTAAATAAATAAGGAAATAAATCTTCTTGTGATCCTTGTATTATTGTGCCATTAGGCATTTCACAGTATAATGAGTAAACAAGATTTTGGTTTGAAAAAAATTGCACTTTATTCATCTGATTTTACTGTAATTGTGTTTCTTCCCGCTTTATTACCTTATTTTGCTTGTGCTTCTTCTTAAAAGTACTCAATTTTATTATTTTGCTGCAGTTATTACTGCTTGGTAGTAGCCTGATTCAATTGTAAATGTTATTCTAAGCCTTTTGGTTTAAGCACTTGGGCTTCAGACCAGTTGTTTTACATTAAGAAGGTTTGTGGACTGCATTGTTGTGGCAGGACAGGTAGCTTACATCCTTCTAAGTTGGGAATTGCTGATTGAAATCTCAGTGTCTGTTATTCTAAAAGCGCATTAGTTCTGGTTTAAGCACTTGGGCTTCAGGCCAGTTATTTTATACTAAAACTGTTTGTGGTCTGCACTTTTGTGGGAGGACAGGCTAGATTCTACCCTTCTGAGCTGGGACTTTCTGGTTAAAGGCTTATTGTGCCTGCTTATTTGAACTGTTTCTTTCTGAAATTTATGCACCTTGTTTGCTGTAGCCCAAAAGTTAGCAGTTTATTGGCCATTTGGGGTAATTTCTATCTCTTTCATCTCCCTGCTATAAAAAACACATTTGTGCATTTGTTTGTGCTTGTATTCAGCTCAGCAAGCTCCTGCCTGGTGTCCTGCAGAGTCCTACAGCAGCAGAGAGACAAAAGAGAGACTTTGTAGTGATTAAGTATCATCTTTTGGCATTTTGTTGCTGTCTTTAACTAATTCCGCCTAAAATGCAGATTTTTTAACATTTCTGTGATTTAAAAAGCTTGTTTCTGCTACATATTGTACTTATTTGCTGCCTGTACTTGAACTAAGTCATTTTTGTGTTTAAATAATCTGTTTAATTGTTGTAGGCTACACACTAAAGTGTAATAGCCATTTCTGTGCATTTAAAGTGTTTGTTTTTTATTGTATCTGCTTTATTTTCAAAGAAAAAAAAAAACACCAAAAAATATACTTGTTTCCCGCCTTTCTGAACTAGTATAGTCCAGTTTTCAGGCTATTGCTGAATTCAGGGCTGTGTTACAAGTTTCTGTTTTGCCCATACCTTCCTTGGCTAGAAGGAAGTTTCTCTGTTCACCTGTGAGAGAGGGAAGCTTTGAGCAGCCTACCTGTCCCTGGAGGAGAGGTTTCAGTCCAGAAGTTAGAAGTTTATTGGCCATTTTGGGCTAATTTCTATCTCTTTCATTTCCCTGCTATAAAAACCGCATTTGCTCGGTATTGTGCACCAGGTAGAAACTAGAGTTAAACTATTCCCGGCTCCACGAAGTCTACTCTTCAATTTTTCCCTTGTATCTAGACAAACTTTCAACTTAAGCACTCAAACCATTCATTTCACAGCCCAGCACTTGCTCAAAACTCATAGCAAACACTAATTAACCCTAACACTAGACCCCCCTATACTTTCCAGAAGGACAAAGCTTTCTATTCGTCCCTACCAGCCAATCAGTAAAACAGCTCACTTTACCTATTCAGGCATGTCCAAAGGGCAGTTTCAGGTGCACTCTCCTGTCCAACTGGTGAATCTGGGCATTTTGAGGATATGTTACAACTGCCTCATGTACACAGATAGCCCTCTCCTCCTACCACCAAACACTAATATATGCGAGAGATGCAATTATACAGCCAAACTGTAGGCAAAGCTCTCTCAACCCAAGACTGGAACTGACAGTCAAGAGGAGAAGGGAAATACTTGCAACACACCACCAGTCTCACATAGACCTACTAAACCAACATCAGCAAATACCATACATAAATACATGAAAACATACATGGAGGCACTAAATAAAAATCTGCAAAAGCAACAGAGACCTCCAAAGCAGACATCCAAGCAACCTCCACACCCCATCACAAACCATGAAACACATACTTCACATAATCAGTGTGCCATGCAATCACAGCCCTTAAGGCAAGATAACATACCCAACACACTAAAAAAATAGGCGACTCTATAGTCAGGCACACTGATGTCCCACTAACTAGACTGGGCAAGGAGAAGGTTACAGTTAGCTGCCTGTTGGGTGCCAGGATCCGCCACATAACACAAGCACTCAGGTCGCTCCAAGTACAAATACAACTCTGTCATTGCCCATGTTGGTGTGAATGACTTGAGATGTACCTCCATGGACTACATGAAAAGAGACATGGAAGAGCTCTCTGATCACATAGCCCAGGCCAGTATGACCCTGACCCTGAGTAGCATCCTGCCCTCACCAAGAATGATGCCACAGTATAAAGAAAACAATGATCAATTTCAATGACTGACTAAGTTTCTGGTGTCATTCAAAGGGGATCCATTATTTGTCCACCTGGGATGACATGCTCGACAAGCCATGTTGCTTCGCAAGAGATGTCTTGCACCTGTCACCCTTAGGCTTTTGAATACTGGCCAAGGCTTTTGCCGCCCCCATAGTGCCTTTTTTAGGCAAGACTAAAAAGACAAACCCACTACCGTAAATAGCACAAGTAACCAAAAACTGAGGGTAATGCTACTCAACGCCAGAAGTCTAAACCTCAAAATGCATGCACTCGAGGCACTCCTCAGTATGGAGAGCATCGATATCTGTGCAGTAACAGAAACCTGATTTAAGGCTCCAGAGAGCACCCCAGTACAATCAGGCTATAACTCATACCATACGTTTTGGCCACAGAACCCAGACTGAAACACAAAAGGTGGGGGTGTATCCATATTCATGAAGGATATCCACACCTCCAGGTTAGTGGTGCAGCATGATGCCTCAGAGATCATCCATGTGCAACTAACAATGGATAAAACTGCAATTCAAATTGTAGCTTGATACAGATCACCCACCATGACCCAGTACCCCCATTTTGCATTTCTGGAGACACTAGAAAATATGAAGGTCCTACCAAATGCCCTAATATTGGGTGATTTCAATTACCCAAACATTAACTGGGAGAACTACTCAAGTACTAACTCCCTTGCCCAACGCTTCCTAGAATTTATAAACTCGAACACCCTGGATCAACTGATCAACACCTCCACCAGAGGTGACAACATATTGGACCTGGTCATCACAAACATGGGTGGCCGGTGTTCCACACTGGAGGTCAACCCCTCGCTGGTTAGACCAGACCATGGACTAATCACTCTGCATATCCACATTCTGCCCCACCCCCAATCAAGGAAACCACTGTGAAAAACTTTTCAAAAGCAAACTTCACGTTACTTAAGACCGAGGTGGAAAGGTTCACAGCCCCCATGCTAAAGGACAATGCTGTCCAAGCTGCTGAATCCCTTATAAAGGCACTTTATGAGCACCTGCAAGAATGCATGGATCATGGTATCCCAAGCAAAACCAAGAGTCACTCCTCCAAGAAAAGGAAACCAGTCTGGTGGACCCCTGCCATAAACAAGCTACACAATAGAAGGAGGAAACTAGTACAGAGAAGAGTAAAATCCCAAGAAGGAAAGCCATCCCTGATCAGCATCAGCAAGAAACTATGATCCCTCATAAAATTATCCAAGGCTATCTTCAAAAGAAAAATTGCCAAGGACTCCAAAGATAACCACAAAGTGTTCTTTAAGTATATCAAGAACCTAAGTGGAAACTCTCAGATCTGCTCTGAGGTAGTGCAGAATGGCACAAAATACACTGAACCAACTGATATTACCAACATTCTGGCAGACAGGTTTAGTGCAAACTTCACCCCCCCCTCTCACCCCCTAAAGGGCCCATAACCATACCAGAAGAATGTAGAACCCCAGCAATCACTGACACACAGGTTAAAACAGCCCAATCCAAAACCAAAAACACAGCTTCAATGGGACCGGACGGTGTCCCAGGCTGTGTCTTACACGAGCTCCAAAATGAACTAGCCCCTCACCTAAACACACTGTTCAAACACAGACTCTCTACAGGCTAGGTACCCATAGAGTGGTGCACAGCAACAGTTATCCAACTCCACAAAGGTGGAGCCACAACGGACCCCGGGAGCTATCACCCTATAAGCCTGATTAGCCTGGTATGCAAGGCTATGGAGCAAATCATCATCATGGAACTCATTAACAGAGGCATTGGGAATCTCCAAACCTTGGACCCTACCCAGTTTGGCATTGTTACAGGCAGATCATGCCTCCTAAACCTGCTGAACTTCTTTGAGACAGTTACTAAGGCTTTAGACAAGGGAAAGGAGGTCCACACAGCCTACCTAGACCTTGCAAAGGTTTTCAACACCATTCTCTAGTCTGGTATTATAGACAAGCTCACCAGCCTGAACATAAACCCCTATGTCATGAGATAGGTTGCCAATTGGCTCACGGATAGAACCCACACGGTGAGAGTTGCAGGTTCTAGGTCTGACTCTAAACCATTTACAAGTGGCGGCACCCAAGGCTCAGTCCTGAGACCCCTCCTGTTCGGTATATACTTCTCAGAGGTACAGGAGGACTATGGTTGATGAAGTTTGCAGATGACTGCAAACTGGGGGCCATAATTGACTCTCCGGCTGATACAGACATCCTCCAGAAGGGTCTCACTGAGACGGATACCTGGTGTCAAAATCATGGCCTCAAGCTGTATTCCAAAAAGTGCATAGTTATACCCCTTTGGAAAAAACAAAGTACCCGCAAACTACCACTTAAGTGGTAGTCCCCTAAATACAGAAAATGTAATAAGGGATCTGGGGACCCAAGTAGATAGTAATCTCTTCTTTGATAATCATATTGCCAAGGTGGTTAGAAAATCTTTCTATGTGGCCCACCTAATCACAAAAGGGTTCACATCTAGAACAAAAGAGGTTATTGTGCCCCTCTACTCATCACTCATCAGACCCATTATAGAGTACAATGCCCCATTTAGAATGCACCTTACAAGACACCTGCAACAGCTGGAAAGACCACAGAAGTACCTCACCAAGAGGATTACTGGCCTCAAACAGATGCCCTATGCAGCCCGACTGAAGAAACTCCAGTTGTACTTGGTTGCATACCGCCTACTCAGAGGTGATCTCTGTCTGACATACAAGGCCATGTCCAATCCAAAATTGATGGACATGCTCCACCTAAAAAAAAAAACAAATCCCGAGAGTCACACACTCTAGGTATCTAAACCTCACCGCAATGATAAATAGGACATGCTGGAGGGATAGATTCCTGTCCCAGAGACTCCCCATGCTTTGGAACAGGATTCCAATCTACATTAGGCAGAGCCCCTCACTAACACTTTTCAAGATCTAGCTCTGTTGAAACTGTCTTGTGTGTGTGTCTGAAGCTCTGCACTAGTTGTTAAACTGCTCTGAAATTCCTTTAAGTGTTAATTAGCTTGGGGGGTTTTCTGATAACTTTAAAACCTGTGTTGGTTACATCTCTGGTAATCATTTTAAGTAGAGTTGCTGCTACTGAGATTTGTCTGCATACATCAACTGGACATAAGCTGATTTAAGTATATTTCCTTCATTTTATTGTGGTTGTTATAACTTGGGGACTGATTTCTCAGATCTAGCTCTGTTGAAACTGTCTTGTGTGTGTGTCTGAAGCTCTGCACTAGTTGTTAAACTGCTCTGAAATTCCTTTAAGTGTTAATTAGCTTGGGGGGTTTTCTGATAACTTTAAAACCTGTGTTGGTTACATCTTTGGTAATCATTTTAAGTAGAGTTGCTGCTACTGAGATTTGTCTGCATACATCAACTGGACATAAGCTGATTTAAGTATATTTCCTTCATTTTATTGTGGTTGTTATAACTTGGGGACTGATTTCTCAGATCTAGCTCTGTTGAAACTGTCTTGTGTGTGTGTCTGAAGCTCTGCACTAGTTGTTAAACTGCTCTGAAATTCCTTTAAGTGTTAATTAGCTTGGGGGTTTTCTGATAACTTTAAAACCTGTGTTGGTTACATCTCTGGTAATCATTTTAAGTAGAGTTGCTGCTACTGAGATTTGTCTGCATACATCAACTGGACATAAGCTGATTTAAGTATATTTCCTTCATTTTATTGTGGTTGTTATAACTTGGGGACTGATTTCTCAGATCTAGCTCTGTTGAAACTGTCTTGTGTGTGTGTCTGAAGCTCTGCACTAGTTGTTAAACTGCTCTGAAATTCCTTTAAGTGTTAATTAGCTTGGGGGTTTTCTGATAACTTTAAAACCTGTGTTGGTTACATCTTTGGTAATCATTTTAAGTAGAGTTGCTGCTACTGAGATTTGTCTGCATACATCAACTGGACATAAGCTGATTTAAGTATATTTCCTTCATTTTATTGTGGTTGTTATAACTTGGGGACTGATTTCTCAGATCTAGCTCTGTTGAAACTGTCTTGTGTGTGTGTCTGAAGCTCTGCACTAGTTGTTAAACTGCTCTGAAATTCCTTTAAGTGTTAATTAGCTTGGGGTTTTCTGATAACTTTAAAACCTGTGTTGGTTACATCTCTGGTAATCATTTTAAGTAGAGTTGCTGCTACTGAGATTTGTCTGCATACATCAACTGGACATAAGCTGATTTAAGTATATTTCCTTCATTTTATTGTGGTTGTTATAACTTGGGGACTGATTTCTCAGATCTAGCTCTGTTGAAACTGTCTTGTGTGTGTGTCTGAAGCTCTGCACTAGTTGTTAAACTGCTCTGAAATTCCTTTAAGTGTTAATTAGCTTGGGGGTTTTCTGATAACTTTAAAACCTGTGTTGGTTACATCTCTGGTAATCATTTTAAGTAGAGTTGCTGCTACTGAGATTTGTCTGCATACATCAACTGGACATAAGCTGATTTAAGTATATTTCCTTCATTTTATTGTGGTTGTTATAACTTGGGGACTGATTTCTCAGATCTAGCTCTGTTGAAACTGTCTTGTGTGTGTGTCTGAAGCTCTGCACTAGTTGTTAAACTGCTCTGAAATTCCTTTAAGTGTTAATTAGCTTGGGGGTTTTCTGATAACTTTAAAACCTGTGTTGGTTACATCTCTGGTAATCATTTTAAGTAGAGTTGCTGCTACTGAGATTTGTCTGCATACATCAACTGGACATAAGCTGATTTAAGTATATTTCCTTCATTTTATTGTGGTTGTTATAACTTGGGGACTGATTTCTCAGATCTAGCTCTGTTGAAACTGTCTTGTGTGTGTGTCTGAAGCTCTGCACTAGTTGTTAAACTGCTCTGAAATTCCTTTAAGTGTTAATTAGCTTGGGGGTTTTCTGATAACTTTAAAACCTGTGTTGGTTACATCTCTGGTAATCATTTTAAGTAGAGTTGCTGCTACTGAGATTTGTCTGCATACATCAACTGGACATAAGCTGATTTAAGTATATTTCCTTCATTTTATTGTGGTTGTTATAACTTGGGGACTGATTTCTCAGATCTAGCTCTGTTGAAACTGTCTTCCCCACCCCCCCTCCCTGTTTTTGGATGTAGTTTAAATTTGGTGGCTTTTGCAGTGCCCCACTGTAGATTTGATCTAGGACACTCCCCAGTCCCTTCTCTTTACGCATTCTCTCTAATAAACCCTTTCTGCACTTGCTTTTAGTCCTTTTAATTTAATTACATTTTTTTCATACTGTGTGTGGACTAATATTGCTACATACTCAAGTGTGCCAGCTTGCACTGCATGTGAATTGTTTTTATAGCATTTACTGTCTGTTTTTCCTTGTCGCTGTAAAAAAAAAAAAAAAAAAAAAATTCTCTTGTTTTCCTGCCTTACTGAACTAGAGTAGTCCAGTTTCAGAGTTGCTGATCCCTGGGCTTTGTTTTTAGTTCCTGTTACTGGTCCATTGCCTTATTAGGAAGGAGGGAAGTTTCTTTGCTTACCAGTGGGAGTGGGAAGCACTGAGCGGCCTTTTTGTCCGATTTGGTGAAGTTTCAGCCAGAAACTAGTAGTCCATTGGTCGTTTGGGCCAGTTCTAGCTCCTTTCAGCCCCCTGCTATAAAACACGCTAAACACGCGTTTTCCAGCTTGTACCAACTCAGCACAGATCCTCGTGGTGGCCTGCAGAGTGATCCAAGCAGCAGGGAGCTAAAAGAGTGACTTTCTACCAGATATAAGTATTTTTGTGGCTTTCCCACTGTTATTAAGCTAGCGACTGCATTTCGCCTGTTTTACTGCTACTTTAAGTGATTTCTGCATTTTACACTGTTTATTGCACTTTAAGTTACTAATTGTTGCAAATTGTTTCTGTAGGCTACACACTAAAGTCGCTAGCCGATTTACAGCATTTATAGCATTTACTGTCTGTTTTTTTTTCCTTGTCTCTGTAATAAAACAAAAAAATCTCTTGTTTTCCCGCCTTACTGAACTAGAGTAGTCCAGTTTCAGAGTTGCTGATCCCTGGGCTTTGTTTTTAGTTCCTGTTACTGATCCATTGCCTTATTAGGGAGGAGGGAAGTTTCTTTGCTTACCAGTGGGAGTGGGAAGCACTGAGCAGCCTTTCTGTCCGATTTGGTAAAGCTTCAGCCGGAAACTAGTAGTCCATTGGTCGTTTTGGGCCAATTCCTAGCTCCTTTCAGCCCCCTGCTATAAAACACGCTAAACACGTTTTCCAGCTTGTACCAACTCAGCACAGATCCTCGTGGTGGCCTGCAGAGTGATCCAAGCAGCAGAGAGCTGAAAGAGTGACTTTCTACCAGATATAAGTATTTTTGTGGCTTTCCCACTGTTATTAAGCTAGCGACTGCATTTCACCTGTTTTACTGCTACTTTAAGTGATTTCTGCATTTTACACTGTTTATTGCACTTTAAGTTACTAATTGTTGCAAATTGTTTCTGTAGGCTACACACTAAAGTGCGCTAGCCGATTTACAGCATTTATAGCATTTACTGTCTGTTTTTTTCCTTGTCTCTGTAATAAAACAAAAAATCTCTTGTTTTCCCGCCTTACTGAACTAGAGTAGTCCAGTTTCAGAGTTGCTGATCCCTGGGCTTTGTTTTTAGTTCCTGTTACTGATCCATTGCCTTATTAGGGAGGAGGGAAGTTTCTTTGCTTACCAGTGGGAGTGGGAAGCACTGAGCAGCCTTTCTGTCCGATTTGGTGAAGTTTCAGCTGAAACTAGTAGTCCATTGGTCGTTTTGGGCCAATTCCTAGCTCCTTTCAGCCCCCTGCTATAAAACACGCTAAACACGCGTTTTCCAGCTTGTACCAACTCAGCACAGATCCTCGTGGTGGCCTGCAGAGTGATCCAAGCAGCAGAGAGCTAAAAGAGTGACTTTCTACCAGATATAAGTATTTTTGTGGCTTTCCCACTGTTATTAAGCTAGCGACTGCATTTCCTGTTTTACTGCTACTTTAAGTGATTTCTGCATTTTACACTTTTTATTGCACTTTAAGTTACTAATTGTTGCAAATTGTTTCTGTAGGCTACACACTAAAGTGCGCTAGCGATTTACAGCATTATAGCATTTACTGTCTGTTTTTTCCTTGTCTCTGTAATAAAACAAAAAATCTCTTGTTTTCCGCCTTACTGAACTAGAGTAGTCCAGTTTCAGAGTTGCTAATCCCTGGGCTTAGTTTTGAGTTCCTGTTACTGATCCATTGCCTTATTGGGAGGAAAGGAAGTTTCTTTGCTTACCAGTGGGAGTGGGAAGCACTGAGCAGCCTTTCTGTCCGATTTGGTGAAGTTTCAGCCAGAAACTAGTAGTCCATTGGTCGTTTTGGGCCAATTCCTAGCTCCTTTCAGCCCCCTGCTATAAAACACGCTAAACACGCGTTTTCCAGCTTGTACCAACTCAGCACAGATCCTCGTGGTGGCCTGCAGAGTGATCCAAGCAGCAGAGAGTTAAAGAGTGACTTTCTACCAGATATAAGTATTTTTTGTGGCTTTCCCACTGTTATTTAAGCTAGCGACTGCATTTCGCCTGTTTTACTGCTACTTTAAGTGATTTCTGCATTTTACACTGTTTATTGCACTTTAAGTTACTAATTGTTGCAAATTGTTTCTGTAGGCTACACACTAAAGTCGCTAGCCGATTTACAGCATTTATAGCATTTACTGTCTGTTTTTTCCTTGTCTCTGTAATAAAAAAAAAAAATCTCTTGTTTTCCTGCCTTACTGAACTAGAGTAGTCCAGTTTCAGAGTTGCTGATCCCTGGGCTTTGTTTTTAGTTCCTGTTACTGATTCATTGCCTTATTAGGGAGGAGGAAGTTTCTTTGCTTACCAGTGGGAGTGGGAAGCACTGAGCAGCCTTTCTGTCCGATTTGGTGAAGTTTCAGCCAGAAACTAGTAGTCCATTGGTTGTTTTGGGCCAATTCCTAGCTCCTTTCAGCCTCCTGCTATAAAACACGCTAAACACGCGTTTTCCAGCTTGTACCAACTCAGCACAGATCCTCGTGGTGGCCTGCAGAGTGATCCAAGCAGCAGAGAGCTGAAAGAGTGACTTTCTACCAGATATAAGTATTTTTGTGGCTTTCCCTACTGTTATTGAAGCTAGCAACTGCATTTCGCCTGTTTTATTGCTACTTTAAGTGATTTCTGCATTTTACACTGTTTATTGCACTTTAAGTTACTAATTGTTGCAAATTGTTTCTGTAGGCTACACACTAAAGTCGCTAGCCGATTTACAGCAATTACTGTCTGTTTTTCCTTGTCTCTGTAATAAAACAAAAAAATCTCTTGTTTTCCGCCTTACTGAACTAGAGTAGTCCAGTTTCAGAGTTGCTGATCCCTGAGCTTTGTTTTAGTTCCTGTTACTGATCCATTGCCTTATTAGGAAGGAGGAAGTTTCTTTGCTTACCAGTGGGAGTGGGAAGCACTGAGCGGCCTTTTGTCTGATTTGGTGAAGTTTCAGCCAGAAACTAGTAGTCCATTGGTTTTGGGCCAATTCCTAGCTCCCTTCAGCCCCTGCTATAAACACGCTAAACGCGCGATGAGCGAGATTAGCGAGTTCACTGTTGCACACAAGAGCAGCGGTTAAACAAGGTTAAACTATTTGGGCCATCTAAATTCCACTCTTCCAATTTTCCCTTAAAACTACCTTCCTCGAGCTGTACTGCTGATCTAACCAGCATATCCTATAACTGAAAAGTTCATCTCTACTTGATTCCCAAGTAGACTATTCTCTATCTGTAAAGCCTAGCACTTACTCCTACAGTACTTGCACCTTGATAAAGCACTCTTATTATAGATAGTACCCCACCAGCCTAAAACCCACTTCCCCGGAGTCCTTTGAAAGTCTCTTTATCTACTACTTCTAGTATGTCGAGGATCAGTTGCTAGTGTCCTCTCCAGCTCAACTGGTGAACCTGGGAATATTGAGGCAATGTTACAACTGCCTCATGTACACAGACAATCCTCTCCTTCTCCCACAAAACACAAATACATGCGAGAGATGCAACTATACGGCCAAACTGGAGGCTGAGCTCTCTCAACATAGAACTGGCAAGACCAGACAGGAGGAGAAGGTAACCACACACAATACATACCCAGTCACACATGGTACCATCACAACTTCAAATCATACACATACTCACACAAAGACATACTCGAGGCTCTGATCAAAATTTACCAAAACAGCAGAGGCCACCAAAGCAGACACCCAAACAACTACCACCTCACGACCCAACACATGCAACACATAGACCACACAGTCAGAGTGTCAAACAGTCACAGCCCTTAAGGCCAAACAAAATGCCAGACACACTTGTCATTGGTGATTCCATAGTCAGACACACTGGCGTCCGCTCACCAGACTGAGTAAAGAGAAGGTCACAGTAAGCTGCCTGTCAGGCGCTAGAATCCGCCACATAACGCAAGCACTCAGGTCTCTCAACAGCAGGTACAAGTACGACTCAGTCATTGTCCACGCTGGTGTCAGCGACCTGAGGCGTACCTCCTTGGACTACATGAAAAGGGACATCGAGGAGCTCTCTGATTATGTAGCCCAGGCAGGTATGACCCTGACCTTGAGCAGTATCCTACCTTCACCTAGAATGATGCCACAATACAGTGATAAGATGATCAGCTTTAATAATTGGCTTAAATTCTGGTGTCATTCAAAGGGGATCCAATGTCTGTCTGCCTGGGATGACATGCTGGACAAGCCACGCTGCTTCGCAAGGGACGGCTTGCACCTGTCACCCCTGGGCTTCCGGATATTGGCAAAGGCTCTTGCCACCCCCATAGTGCCTTTTTTAGGCAAGGCTCAAATTCTAAACCTACCACCCTAGAACACCAAAAAGGAAAAAACTAAGGGTAATGCTGCTCAATGCCAGAAGTCTCAATCTCAAGATGCACGCACTCGAGGCCCTTCTCAATATGGAGAACATCGATGTCTGTGCTGTGACAGAAACCTGGTTCAAGGCTCCTGAGAGCACCCCAGCACTAACAGGTTTCACCCCATATCATGCGTTCCGGCCCCAAAATCCGGACAACACCAAGAAAGGAGGGGGGGGTGTCCATATTCATAAAGGACACCCACACCTCAAGGTTGGTGGCAACGCATGATGCATCGGAGACCATCCAGGTGCAATTAACCATAGG
This sequence comes from Protopterus annectens, assembly GCF_019279795.1. NCBI lineage: Eukaryota > Metazoa > Chordata > Ceratodontiformes > Protopteridae > Protopterus > Protopterus annectens. Next base: position 678,279,280 of record NC_056751.1, on the reverse strand, counting down.
CAAGACTGCTCTGCAATTTGTAGCATGTTACAGGCCACCCTCTCAAACTCAGGAACCTCACATGGCCTTCCTGAAAACATTGGAGGGTATAAATGTATCTCCAAACACCATCATACTAGGTGACTTTAACTACCCTAATATAGACTGGGAACACTACTCAAGCCCGAACACTCTAACCCAAAGATTCCTGGAGTTCATAAACTCAAATGCCATGGAACAACTAGTCACCATCCCCACAAGAGGAGAAAACATACTTGATCTCATCATCACGAACATGGGATCAAAATGTTCAACACCGGAAGTATACCCCTCACTGGTGAGATCAGATCATAAACTAATCTCGCTGGAGGTCCTCATCCCGCCCCACCTGAAACAAAAAAGACCACAGTGAAAAACTTCTCAAAAGCCGATTTCACACTTCTAAAAACTAGTGTGGTCTCCTTTAAGGCCCCTGAGCCAGTGGTAAACATTACTCAAACCGCTGAATCACTTACAAATGCCTTCTACCAGCACCTACAGGACTGCATGGATCAGGCAATCCCAAACAAAACTAAGACTCTCTGTACCAAAGGCAAGCGTCCAGTCTGGTGGACCCCAGCCATAAACAAGCTCTACAACAAAAGGAGGAAGCTACTACAAGATAGAGCAAAATCCTTGAAAGGTAAGACACCTTTGATCATTATAAGTAAAAACTAAGAGCTCTCATAAAATCATCCAAGGCAAATTTTGAGAGAAAAATCGCCAAGGACTCTAAAGAGAATCATAAGGCCTTCTTTAGCTATGTTAGAAACCTAGGAGGAAACTCCCAGATATGCTCAGAATTAGTTCAAAATGATGTGAAAATTACTGAACCTACACACATTGCCAACATACTGGCTGACAGGTTCAGTGCAAACTTCTCCCCTCCCCAAAAAGAGAGAAATCTATTCCAGAGGGTTGTTGCCCCCCCAACATCTCGAACGCCCAGGTGAGAACTGCCCTCACTAAGGCAAAAAACACAGCATCCATGGGACCGGATGGTGTCCCCGGCTGTGTGCTTCATGAACTCAACAAGGAATTAAACCCACAGTTAGGACAGCTGTTTAATCTTAGCCTCACCTCAGGATACGTACCCAAGGAGTGGCGCACGGCGACTGTGGTCCCACTTCATAACGGCGGTGCCTCCACAGACCCTGGAAATTACCGCCCATTAGCTTGACAAGCCTTATCTGCAAAGCCATGGAGAGGATCATAATGGAACTCATAAATAAAGACATAGGGAACTTGCAGACTTTGGATCCAACTCAGTTTGGCTTTGTCAAAGGCAGATCCTGCCTCTTAAACTTGGTTGACTTTTTGAGACAGTCACCAAGGCCATTGATGAGGAAAGGCAGTCCATACAGCCTACCTCGACCTGGCAAAGGCCTTGACACAATACCCCACTCAGGTATCATCGAAAAACTCATCAGCTTGAATGTAAACCCATACATCACAAGATGGGTTGCAAACTGGCTAAGTGACAGAACCCACAGGGTCAGAGTTGCTGGAGCCATGTCAGACTCAAAGCCTGTCACAAGTGGTGTCCCACAGGGCTCAGTCCTGGGTCCACTCTTGTTCGGCATCTACTTTTCTGAAGTACAAGCAAACACAGGAGGGTTATGGCTGACAAAGTTTGCAGATGACTGCAAACTGGGCGCCATAGTCGAAAACACATCTGACACAGATATCCTCCAGAAGGGCCTCACAGAAATGGATAACTGGTGCCAGAGCCATGGCCTGAAGTTAAACGCCAAAAAATGCATAGTCATACCCTTTGGGAAAAACAAGGCTACCCCTAGCTACCATATAGGTGGCAATCCACTGAGCACAGAAAAGTCATCAGAGATCTGGGGACCCAGGTTGACAGTAGCCTTCGTTTGACACTCATGTTGCTAAAGTAGTTAGGAAAACCTTCTATATCACCCACCTGATCATGAAGGGATTCACATCTAGATCAAGGGAGGTCATCGTCCCCTGTACTCATCACTTATTAGACCTATGATTGAGTACAATGCCCGTTCGAATGTATCTGACCAGACACCTGCTGCAGCTTGAAAGGCCCCAAAAGTTCCTCACCAAAAGGATAAAGGGTCTCAAAAATATGTCTTATGCTGCCCGACTGAAAGAACTCCAGCTCTATTCAGTCTCATACCGCTTGCTCAGAGGTGACCTGTGCCTGACATATAAGGCCATGTCAAACCCAGATTTGATGAATATGCTTCACCTCAAAAATCTAGATCCCTCAGAACCACAAGGGCGGAGATTTAAACCTTGACACGGTTATAAATAGAACGTGCTGGAGGGACAGATTCATCACCCAGAGACTCCCTATGCTGTGGAACAAAATCCCGGTACATGTGAGGCAGAGCACCTCTCTGGTCTTGTTCAAGAGGAATCTTGACCAATGGATGGGAGATTGCAGATATACCCCAGGGATTACTTCAGCGTCACTGCTTGACAGAGGCACAGCAAAATGATAGGCATAGTTTTTATTCAAACTAAAGGGGTGGCGAAAGCCACATAACTATGGGCTAGGCTTATAAATGCCCTTGGGCAGATAGCCTAGTATGAACCTATGAACTTATGAACCTAAACCTTGACGAGTAGATGGGAAACAGAAAATTTACTCTGGGGATCACTGCAGTGGCTCTGCTGGACAGAGGCACAGGGAACTAAAGGCTCTGCTGGACAGAGGCACAGGGAACTTATATAAGGGGGTGGCGAAAGCTAACACAATCTGGCTAGGCTAATAGATGTCCTCAGACAGATAGCCTAGTACTTACCTATGAACCTATGAACCTATCAGATAGAGTAACTAATACGGACTATGGGATATTTGTCATGCTGAAGTCATAAAGAATGAAATCTTACAGATCACTTCTTGTCCCTCAGACCAGACCACATTAACAGAGAATTAAACTTACAAAAGTTTCAATCTGTTTCATATTAACCAGGAAGTTAGAAAAACAAACTGCTGATGCTATTCATAGAACTTCAAATTATATTTATTGCTTTTAATGCAATATCAGCACGATGGAAATGCTGCAACGTTCATTTTCATTTTCTTCATAAGCAGTCAATATTTTTCATTTGGGTTGGAGGTGGGTCAAAGGTCACAGCTGGGAGAGGCAGCATTCTGATCTTATCATATAATAAGAAGAATATAACAGGGATTTGATTTAGTTATTGTTTTATTGAACTCTTAGTACGCCAACATTGCTTTAGAGCCTGCATCAATGTCTGAGATACTATTGGAATACCTTGTAAACCTGAATAAATTAGAGGTTATTACTTTAGAGCCTGCATCAATGTCTGAGATACCATTGGAATACCTTGTAAATCTGAATAAATTAGAGGTTATTACTACCCTTTTGAATATGCTACCCTAGAGTAATGAGCATCACTTTTTAGTTCCACTGTGTTTATATGGATCTACTTTAGCACGTCTAATTAATATTACACTGAAATGCACATAATCAAGACAACATCATCGAAAGTTAAAATGACAAAAACTAAAAAAAATCAAACAGTGCAAGGTCAAATTATTTTTGCTATCTTCTCATGCTAATATATATGAACATTTTCACTGCAGTGGTTTGTACTATGTACTGGCAAAACATATTTGCGGATATTACGTATTATGCACCCGGCACTCTCGACATTGTTTGCAATACCACCAGCATTGTTTACAGTACCAACAAGTCCCAAAAATAAAAAGAAATACATGTCCTGGAAGGATTGATCTATCATTCAAAAAGGAGTTTTAAAACTTATATAAGTATTAGCCATAAAGGTATAAAGCTAAGTTAACTGTTAAGGTAGCATTACCCTTATTCGTGGTCTGACTCCAGTCCTTCAATTTAAGTTACAAAACACCTCTACCCTAATAGTACTGTCATACAATGTGTTTTGTGTTGAAAAGAAAAGTTATTGATTTAGTGCTTGACATTCTGATTACGAATGCACAAAACTGAATACAGCAGAAGTGAAACATACTAAAGAAAACAGATTGGCTTCTATTTGACAAGATTCCCTTCTTAGTGGACAAATGCAGTTTAAGTTCACCTTGCAGCTTCATTGTTTCCTTATGAAAAGGAGAAAAAAACTGTTAGAATATTTAAGCAACAAATTGTGTTATCAAGTCCTTGGTGTTAGAAAAACCTGAAGCACGTCCACCACATAATAAAAGCATAAGCACTATATTTATAAGAAATATAGCACCAGCCAAACAAACAGATGTTTAACACTGCCACTAATAAACTAAAAAAAGCAATCGTTGCTGCAAAAGCAAATGTAACATATTTTATTAAAGCTGTAACAACATTTTTGAAAATGTAAAATGGAAAATTTATAAAAATGGATTTCTATCCCTTTAATGTATGTTATACCTCATGTTGATTTATGTGGAATGCAACAAACAGTTTTTAGTTCATGATTTGTTTTCATGAATAAAAGAAGATGCTTTAGTATTTCTTTTAAAAATTGTATATAGGGTGTCAGGACTGACACATGATATCTGCAAGCACTTTATCAGTGTAATGGGTTTCGTTTTTCTTAAGTTTTACTTATTTTTACCTTTCTATGCTGTCGTCTCAATTATATGCATTTTGGTGTAGTGTTAATTTAATGTATTAAAGCAGATCTGCCTATATATATATATATATATATATATATATATATATATATATACATATATATATATATATATATATATATATATATGTGTGTGTGTATACACACACACACACACACACACACACACAGAGAGAGAGAAAGAGATAGAGAGAATTCTTTCTTCTGAGTATTGCTTTAAGAGCTCCTTTGACTTTGCTACCTTTGCAGTTCAATGGAATTACATTGAGGCTTAATGAGATACTGGCACACCCATTTAACAAGAAAGTTCAAGTGATTATGATTAATTGCATAGTTACATGATGCCTGTGTTAAAGAGAATAACAATTGAATACATGCTTTATCTCCTTTATGCAAGTAAGTGCATTTGTGTCATAGTCTTTCCTTACACACTTCTTTTCATCATGTCTGCTTGGCTGGACTGCCCAGGTCTACAAACCTCCTGTTAAATTACTGTATCATAAAATGGAAGGTAATGGTTTATTTTATGTAGCAGTATCCCTCCTCATGTGGATGGTACTCGAACTTGACTTGAATCCACAAATGATGTGCTAAATTACAGTCTCTGTCCATGCAATCCAGGAGAAAATTATTGAACTCCAGTTAAATGAATACTTTATATAGAATAGAAAATTAAATAAACTAATCAGTTATAGACACTTGCATCTTCTTTCTTTCATATATTAGTAAGTTTATATAAAGCAGTCAGATGACTTGACAGGTATAGATGGATGATTTTCATTCACCAAAAGAAAGCACTTACAATCTCAGAAGCTAAAGCATTAAGTCTTTATTAAAAAAATTCCTGAATTTGGTCAGATCATATACATCTTATCACCACCATCTCATCTTTGGAGAATAACTGACACTGATATGCCATTTATTATATTAAAGTATGTATCAAACACTATCACAGAATTATAACTGCGTGCAACAAATGGGTTTGCCCACACTTAAGTAACAAAAATACTTCATGTGCTCCTTGCAGCACAATAACTCAGCTTTATTTTTTATCAGCATTCTGCCAGCCATCCATTGTCTTTCTTACTTTATTTGTATTTGATAATCCAGATAGAGCACTGATCCATAGGGACCATCTCGGATTCCACCTGGAAGCATAGTGTGGTTTAGTGACTTCCTCACTGTCACAGAGTTAGGCAAACAATGGCCGATAGAAACAAGCTCTGTTCCACAAGAAATAAATTACTAACACTTCATAGTCTTACTCCACACTAATTCTACTGAGACTCCAGTGGCAGCAAGCTTAGCAGGATGAAACAGACTTTGTTAGCTCCAACAACAGTCACCATTTCATTCTCTCGAATCTCCAGAAGTAGCTAGGCTAGCTGCAAGGGATATGATCCCAAAAGTGTATTATGGCACTGTGCCTGGGACTCCTCCGCTGTGGAATGCCTAGTACACATTCCGTGATAGGTACCCCTAGGGACTTCTTATATGGAAAGTATACTGCATCACCTGCCATCTTTCAACCCAGAGGAGCACTGACTATGCACCAAAATCCTTCGTCATTGCCATGCCCTCTACTTTGCCACAGAAAGTTAGCCCATCCACCTTGTGAAAGAATGTGGTTTCTGCAGCTTTTATGTCTGATCCCATCCCTTTGCTTATTACTCAAAGCACAGAGCCATATGTGATAACAGGGGCATAGGTTGACTGGTAAACCGACTTTCATCTTATAGCTTAGTTCACAATTTACTTCCACAATGGTACAATGTCTACAGTACAGTTATCAACACTGTATCTACTCATTGTTCAATTTCCCAAACACCTTTGCCTTCAGTCATGTTCAAGACGCCAGGATCCTTAAACTTACCCACTTGATGTAGCTGCTCTCCAGTCACCTCTGTCCTTTTCTAACAGAGAACTATAACCTCTGATTTGTAGGACACAAGGTTAGTGTTCAATTCAATCAACAAAGAGTGAAACCCTCATAGCCCAAATCTGTATACTGTCTAGACCATGTTTGTATCTTGTGATCCTGTTAATTACAGGTCATGAACAGGACAGGATATGAGAAACTCCTTTAGAGAAGTCCTGTACCCATTTGAATATATTTAATTTACTGCTAGGAAGTCAAACACTGTTCAAACACCTGAAATGCAGGAAACAAATGGCAAACAACAGTGGTCAGAAAACATCATACTGTTCAAGGACCCCAATAATCATTTCGAGTTACATAGCCTTATGCCTTCTCCAGGTTTGCTAACCACATGGACTGTACTGGCAAACAATCATAGCCCTTCAAATATCTGTACAAAAGCAAAGAGCTGATCCACTGCTCTGTGTGCTGGACAGAATGTGCATTGTTCCTCCTGAATTAAAGTCTCAGCTATTAGATGATGTTTCCTTTCTAGCACAACATTGTAGGCAATATCAAGGAGGTTGTGGAACACGATCTTCTATACCTGGGAAAAATCCTTTTGTCCCTTCTTTGAAAATGAGGACTGTTTCCCCAATTTTACCAATACAGATGTATTTTCCCATCATAGGCATTGTTATACCTTTTTCCTTATGGGACATAATTATATCATACAGTCCTGTCATCATACTAACTGCACCATGTCTTACCCCCCCATCATCATCCACATTTCCACTGATACCCTAAGTATCAATATATGATGGGGACAGAGACTATCACTTATAGGCTCATAGGTTCATAGGTTCATACTAGGCTATCTGCCCTAGGGCATTTATAAGCCTAGCCAGGGTGTGTTTGACTTTCGCCACCCATTTTAAATTAATTTTACTATGTCCTTTATGGACAAAACTTTTGGATGTTTTTTACTTACTGGGTTCAACGTTTTTGAGTGTCATCTCAGAGAGAGGAACATAAGTGTATAAGCTATCCCATATACAGTAGCATTCTGTGTAATGTTCAGACCCTGCGGTTATCGAACTTTGCAGGTTGCAGTACCCTTAGGTCTCTGAATGTGAAAACTCCTGCAGCAGTGCTACCCAGATTCCTCCATGCCTGGAGAAGAGAGAACAGCAACTGCTTGACGTTTCCTCACCTGATTCTGGAAAACTGGATCTGCCTGTTAGTCTTTGGTTTCAGGATAGTGTCATGGGGTTAGGGAAACAACTTTATAGTTTGCATTTTTCGTCTTGTTTTCATTATTAGAACACAGACTTTACAAACAGTTCAGTCAAAGGATCATTAAAGCCTTTCCGGCAGCCACCATAGCCTAATGCCAGATGATTCTAGAAGGCCGTCAATACATATTCATTAGGAGAAATTGTGAATACCCATCCCCTTATCAAGACCCACTTTAAAGTTAGAATAGATTTCTTTTGTTTAATATAAACAGGCAATTTATTCCAGAGATGGGAATATACATTGAGAGATTAGTATGCACTGAGAGATTGATCTCTCACAACTCTGTGATCTGTTTATATATTGGTGATGGCTTAAATCCTTAGTATGGATGCCTATAGCACTGTGAATATTTTGAAAATGTAGGACATCAAGGAGGGTAAGTTCTTTCATAGACTTAAATTCTAAATATAAATCATCCTGGAGGAGTCTATAATACACAGTATAGGGATAGCGACTCACAACTGCTTAGAAGCTAAGCATCATCAGGCCTGTGATCTTTTTAATTAGAAACCTCAGAGGTCTTTTGAGTTGTATAATGTGTTTATAAAAACACATGCTAAAGGAGGCACCATATTCAATAAATGGTCTGGCAACAGAGGAGTAGAGAGATAGAGAGATAATAACTAATTTTGATGTAGATGAAATGCATTTAGATATTAGTCGTACCAGATACTGGTCAAAACACAGGGAATTGTCAATAAATTTATGAACATCTTTGAAGACTGAATCAGTCTGTAGAGTTTGTGCCATCTATGCTTTAATTATCCTCATTTAACAATACTGCATTTTTTAGCATTTCAGTTAAATCTGTTTTCTTTACATCAGTCATTTTAAGACTAGACTGGGATGCAGTGAAGTGGTATCAGAATTTAAGGAAACAACACTTAGCTTAAAATAACCAGCAAATTTACATAGACATAGGTCTGTGTTATTAGGCTGAAGATAGTGGGTGTAAATACTGAGTAGTGGGGTCACAGTACCAGAGGCATAGCTTATGTGGAACAAAGGAGGTGGCTGCCTGGGGCACATGGCATTAGGGGGTATGAAAGCAGATTCAGAAAGGAATGCTTATATTTCATCTGCAGTCACAGCTAAAGTTTCAAGCAGTTTTGCTGCAGTTTCAAAAGACAAGAGCTAAGCTTTTGTTTTGATCCTCAACTTAGAGTTGAGGAGGTACCAGAGAAAGGAAATGCACAGTCTCCAGATGTATGAAGCTCAGGGCCACATCCCACAGCTTCTGTGACCCTTCTGAGATGTAATCAGTTGAGAAGGCATGCCCTGTCCTTGACAAATCTGAACGGGTGAGGCTCTGTTGTAATAAGAGTTAAATATCTAAGTTTAAAAGTCCAATATAATGTGCTCCTCGGCATACTAAATTATTACTAATTAATTATTAATTCATTATATTAATGAGTCTATAGTTACTAGAGTCAAAGGTAGGTCCTTCTGCCTTTGTGAAAATGCATTGCAATGACCACTTTTCATACACGCTGTAGAAGCTTAGGTTGGAATGTGGGCAGTAATACTTATCAGTTTGTATAGCTACATATAATGATACACTGAGAAAAAGTATAGCAATTTTATTTCTGAAAAGATTTGCTATAAGGTCAACTTATAGATACATACTGTTAATGGTTGCTATGAAATGCATATCACTGTATATGCCACAAGGATTATCATATTTATTATATAAAAATTTGCCATGAGAGTAATTGAGTAAGCAGAGATACTCATAACAGGTGGAGATATTAGTGCAATATCATGTTGCAACAAGTTACATTAGAACCAAACTTTAGGCAAACAGGAAAGTGACAGAATAATGTAGCTGATATGTCAGCAAGGTTAAAGTTTTAATAAACTCTTTATGAAAAGCTTTAAGAAAGTGTTCAGATTATTAAAGTGGAGACAAAATATTTGCAATGGTGGGCTACATTCTGAATTAAAAAGAGAATCGAGGAAAAATACACCTTGTAAGTGTCTTTCACATTTGTGTATGTATGTAGATATATATATATATATATATATATATATATATATATATATATATATATATATATATATGGGGGTCTTACCCCATGCAAATGTTCTATCCTATATTTTTATGTTTAAATTTTGCATGCTTTGAGATGGCAGCTCAGTGCATGAGTAACATGTAGACATTTGCTAAGTCGACTTTTTTATGGTTGACTTTGTAAACGTCAATCTTTAGGTGTTTCATTCAATTTCAGTACACACACACAGATTTTTTTATATATATATATATATATATATATATATATATATATATATATATATATATATAAACTCCAACATCATGTACAAATATATATATGTATGGGTCTACTTCAGAAGACTGAAAAAAGACTGAAAATGCAAAATACTGAATGATGGAATTTGCCCCCTCTCCACTGTTGTGCGATCTTGGAGTTGGTATATATAGTTAGCAGGTGGTGTTGGTGGGTGTAGCCCCCCCCCCCCCCACATGAAGGATGCAGGCGGGCTTGTCCCCTGCGCTAAAAATGTGTT
>NC_056751.1:678228986-678266486 GCF_019279795.1 Protopterus annectens | reverse complement strand
ATTCTACCACTTCCATACTTAATATTATGCTCTTCCTGCTCCACCATGTATGTAATTGCATACCTATATGCACACATGCACACATGCACAAATACACATATACATACATACACACACACATACATACATATATGCATGCACACATACATAAATACATACACACATACACTCATACACACACATGCATCCACACATATATACATACATACATACATACATACTTCTACTAGACAGAGAAAGACAAATAAGTGTTTTCATTTCTTGATATGATCTTTACATTCATTTCAACAGCGTGTATCTGCTTTAGTTAAGGTCTTTAAGCCTATGTTAGTGATCCCAGTATTTAGTTGCACTGCATTTTTGCTGTTTCAGTGCTCTAAATGTTTGTTCAGAGGGTGGCCTAATGGTTAAGGTGTTTGCCTTACAAACACAAGATACAGGGTTTGAATCTCAGAGGGGATAATTGGCTAGAAAAATAGTTCACAAGGGCAATTAGCCTAGTACTAATCTATGGACCTGTGTTATTAAGCCTTGGTTTCATTCTTGTGTATGTCAGGCTAGATGTTCTTCATAGTGATCACTACTGCAACAGCTTTACCTATATGGATATAACAAGCAGGTTATATCCTGCCAAGGTTTTTAATGGTCAGCCAGCCGCCAAAGTTTCAGGGCTGCTTCCATGCACCCAAACTGTCAAGCAGCTCAAGATGAGCTTTCTAAAAGAGCAGTGTGGGAATGAAGCCGCTCATAGCTTTAATGACACAGTAGCATACATTCCTGTGTGGCTTTTCAGGATCAACAGTGGGCTTGTGCTTTCCTTTGCTGGACAAATAAGTTCCCTTTGGGGGAAAAACTTCTATTTTCTTATATTTACTTACTGAGGTTGTATTACTTTCCTCTTCAGGAAAGTTATTTTAAAGCTAGGAGTGTTGTGTTTAAATGGATTGTATTGAGAATGTAATATACTTTTAAACAGAGCACTTGTTTTCTTATGTCAGTTTACAAGTACTGTAAACTAACTGATAACATATTTTCTGTGGATGAATCATGTTTAATTTTCAGTTGTGGGGCTACCATAATTTTTAAAGTGCTTTTTACTGTGTTTTTTTTCTGTCAAAAATGTACATTTTGTGGACTGGTAGTTTTGCCAGCATTTACTGCTTGTCTTCCCTGAGAAAAGGCACCATTTTCGGCTTGACCATAGAAAGATTGTCATTTCCATGGTCAGTCCTTCTTCCAGTCATAAAAAAAAAAAAAGTTAAGCAAATCACCTTTGTCACCACAGTATTTGTCCTAGCCACAGATTTGTGACTTTGCTGTGGCCAATTTTTACGCATCAGACCATTTATCGTTTACCTTGAATCTGGAGGTAGCACTTATAGCCATTAAGGACCTGGGCTAACCACATTTTCTGCAGCTATTAGAGTTTCCTCAGTGGGTAAGGGAGAGACACTTTTGTCAGACCTGGGAAAGGGAACAGGGAAGGCTTCCTCTATTGTGTCAGAATGATGTGTCCAGCCTTGGGGAAAAGCAGCTGCCATTAGTAACATGGTTGACCTCATTTTTCCTGTAAAAGAAAAAACAGAAAACAAAACATGTATCTATTTTTCCTCAAAATTCTTCAGCTAGGAGTACTTTACATGTGCTAGTTTGGGGTTCAGTTCAGGCTTGGGGTTTAATTCAGGCTGCTTAACCTTCTTGTAGAGTAGTTTCTGATAAAAGAGGAGCACTTCTTTGCCTAAACAGATTCAAGATTCTGAATCAGAACAGGAAGAGTCAGGGTTTTCTTCAGCAGATGTTTGATTCAGACTTAGGGCATAGCTCAGTCTCTGAGTCTTCCTGTGTAGGTTTCTATGTATCTGAGACTGTTGTTATTTTTGTCCTAGTGTTTTCGGTGGGAGAACACCGAGGTTTCTCAGTCCCTCAGAAAATACTATAAGTTGTTACAGAAGGATTTTCCAGAAATTATACCCAGTCCTCCTGTCCTGTCTTCTATAGAAGATGTGTGTCTTACTGCCTGAAATGATCCAGCTGTCCCTAAAAAGGCAGTCAGGATGCCTAAAATTCCTCAAGTCTTCTAAATTTTTGTACAATATGCCCAAACCTGATCCAACAGCTACAACATTAGTTGTTTCAACTGCTGTGAAGCATTTAGTTAATTCCAATTTTACTCTTTCTAATAAGTATGGGTATGGGAAAAAGTGTATACTTCTGCAGCTTTGATTTTCAGAATTTTAAATTGTCAGGCTCATATGTTAAAGTTTATTCTGACGTATTATGAAAGTATGAAGAATGCTTTCTCTACATTTTTTTTCTAGTGAAGAAAATGCTTTAAATAACTGTTTTATCTATTGCACAGGTCACTACACACTGTCTGCAGTGTGCGTTTGACTCTGTTGATACATTTTCCAGGTCTATGGACACGTACTGTTTTTCAGAGGTTTGCATAGCTGCATTCACAAACCTCCCAGATAATGTAAAAAATGAGATTTTAAATTCTCTCTTGGATAGAGATGTCGTGTTTGTGCCATCTGCTGCAGAGCTGATGAAAAACTATGAGGAATGGGGCCAGCTGATCCAGGGTATCTCTAAGATCTTTCAGCCATCTTTTTTCCAAATTGTCCAAGGGATTTTCTTTTGCCTCCACCAGTCTTTGCAAAAAAACAGAATAAATAGTGTGAAGAAAATTTATGTAAACAGAGGTTTAAGAACAACTGGCATGGAGATTCCAAAAAGAATGACTATTGAAGAGAGCTTGTGACCCCCTCCTAACCTGACACATTTTCTCTTCCAGAAAGTCTGAATCTCCATTTTTTTCTTTGGCAACAGATTTTGTCAGGCAAATGCATTCTGAAGAGTACAGCTGACAATGGGAGGACATTCATCCTTTCCATGCGGTCATTATTCATCCTGAAGATCAGACTTTTTTGTTTCCACCTGTTCTTTAACACGTGTCCCTAAGAATGATAGAACCAGTTCCTCCTTTACAGGTGGAGAAGAGGTTTTATTCAAGGAAGTTCCTTAGTGCCAATGAAAGAAAATGCTTGGAGACCAGTTCTGGATCTTTCTTTTCTAAGCCTGTTTGTGACAGTACCCACATTCAAAATGATGCCACTTCACAACTTCTTACAGCTTCTTCCTCTTTCACATTTCCTGGTAACATTAGACTTACAAGATGCTTATCATCACTTCCCTATTCATCCAGTCATCCAACACTAGCATCTTATGTTGATTAAGCATGCCTTAAAGACATGTATATATGAACATTATCACTTCCCTATTCATCCAGTCATCCAACACTAGCATCTTATGTTGATTAAGCATGCCTTAAAGACATGTATATATGAACACACACATGACATTGCTATCAAAAATGAAACAGTGCTCTATTCAAACATTCATTGTATGTCAAGGATTTAAGAAGTTTTGCTTTAGTATCCTGGAAAAAATTAGGTTGGACCAAAGGGAAGAGGTTTGGTAAAACTTTTCAAAAGTGAGGAAAATGAAGTGACAACTTAGACTTGCTGCAATACCCCCCAATACCCCCCCCCCCAATTTTAATGACAATGTGCCTATTGCTCCTGTGTTAAGCATAAAAGCTGCTAAATTATAGTTTATTCAACCATCACTTACAATTATAATGTTGTTTGATATATGCATATACACAATTTATGTGTGTGCACTGCTTGTAGCAAGATTGATGTTTTCTATGCACTAATTCTCTCATATACCCGGGTTCTTTAAGAGAAAAAATATGAAAAGAACAGGTTCAACTGATTCATCAACTACACCCAATGACAATTGTTTTTACATAATATATAATGACTTGGTGTTGGTTTATAATTATTCTGATGCAATCTATTTTTTGAGATGAAAGCACTCAATGTTTTATGGTATAATATTAAATTGTTTTTAAATAATTTCTGGACCCTATGTGCATTTATTTTTACTACTTTCAAGTGCTTTTCATTAATGCTGCATGTATTTTGTATCAGCCTTATTGTATGGGTTGTCATGAGAATAACTGTTTTTTTTTCTATGTACATTATTTGCTCACATGTAATATTTTTCCTGTACAGTTGAAACCTGCCAAATCTCAATTAGGGCTTAACTTAAGCACATCTTGTAATTAAAGTATTTTTGACTAACGTATGTATATATTGTAATTAACATATTTGTAATAAATCAGATGGCATTATGTAATAATTCATAGATTAGTACTAGGCTAACTGCCCTTGTGGGCATTTTTCAGCCTAGTCAATTACCCCATGTGGGAATCAAACCCTGCACTTTATGTTTGTAAGGTAAACACCTTAACCATTATGCCAACCTCCCATGCATCATTTAATTATTTTTAATCTTTGCTTCTTGGCTGTGCATTATGTTATAGCATACTTTTTTTTCTTCTCCTTAATTATGGCTGAAAAAGGTCCATTTTGATTAATTCATCTGCCTGCTTAGCCCACAAATAAATGCAGGAAAAATATATGTTATTTTTCTAAGTTAGCTACAGAAAAATGACAAATTTGGTGTGTTGCTGTCAACATGTTATAAAAAATAAAGATACAGATAGAAAGGAGCAAAAGTAAAACACAAAAAAGCAAACAATTGGAACATGTTGCTCTTTTGCAAACCTCTAGAAAAAGATTCAGGTCACATAGATGCCTTTATTATATAAAATATTTAATTACTAAAATGTTGACAGGATAGGGAAGTTGGTCACACTTCTAGGGCTCAAGATGTAGTTGCAGTTAATATTTTGCCTTGAAGGGATCTAATGATATGGACTTTACATGAGCATGTGTTTTTTATGAAACACATATTAACAGATATCATGACAAGCAGACCAAAAAATTGAAATAAATACTGAAAGACTTAGTAGCAGACAAGGAATATCAAAACCCTAATGGCTGTACACAAGACACGTTTCACTTTTTTTAATGGTTAGTCAGTACATCATAAATGGATAGTGTGGCCATTGTCTAAAACCACACAGCATACAAAAAAAGATTGATATCTATAACATTAAGGGGAACTGTAACATTTCCCTCATAAGAACCAAACACCAAAAAGAAAAAAAAAAGTTATAGTGGAAAACCGGAGCTTCCACTGTGTAAGACCTTTAGCTGTCCTTGAATGGGGCCCAGTGAGAAATATGCAAATGACCTCCTAATATCTTCTAGAGAATTCCATCTCCATCCTTTATTAACACCTACTAAAGTGTTACTTTTTTATGCCTTCAGGTGAATAAATCCAAAGCATGCTAGCTGTAAAAATAACATGTTTCTCTGTTTTATGGACTCATCAGTGTAGCATAAGTTGGTAGTTTGATCAGTCTCTACAAACACTCAGATTATAAAAACAAGATATGCTAAAGCATTAAGAGTAACCACAAAATGTCCCAAATATGAATCAAAACAACAAGGAAATCATAACCCAAGAAAATTCACATAAGCAAAAACCACAAAACTTGAAGGTAAACTAGTGATGTTCTTCTCCTAGATCACTGCTGCAGTAGCCTTAGCTATAGAAGTTATATCCTGCCAAGGATGCTGCCATAGCCTTAGCTATATGAATTATATCCTGCCAAGGATGCTGCCATAGCCTTAGCTATACAAGTTATATCCTGCCAACGATATAAACAGCTGACTAGCTTGCAAAGCTTCAGGGCATCTTTCACTTACCCAAACTGTCGAATAGCTCAATCTGGGCTAACTAAAAGACAAGTTTGGGCATAAAGCCCTTTAAAGCTTTACTGCCACCAAAAAGTATACTGCACGGAAGCGTCTGAGGATAGACTGTCAGCTTCTGCTTTCCTTTGTTGGGCAGATCACTGCTCTTTGTGAAAAAAAACTTCCAGTTTCTTATATTTTTACTGATTTTTTTTATGCTGCTCTTCAGGATAGTTATTTTAAAGATAGGAATGTTGATTTTTGGCAGATTGTGTTGAGACTGTAAGGTACTTTTAAACAGAGCACTCATTGTTTCTGTCAATTTTAAACATTGTGTTATCTTTCTATGGAGAAAATGCATTTATTTTAAGGTTATGGGGCTGCCATAGTGTTTCAAAGTGCTTTTTACTGTGTTTTGTTTCTGTTTTAAAAAAGTAACTTTTGTGAACTAGCAGTTTTACTGGCATTGTTGCTTATTTTCTCCAGGATACAGGCATCATTTTAGTTGGTCCTTCCTCCAGCCACAAAAAGAAAAACCTATAAACATTATTTGCCACCATAGCAGGCTAGCAATTTGCCTCAACCACAGGTGGGTGAATCTGCTATGGCTATTTGTTTTACCTCAGACCACTCATCTTTTAAACAATATCCCTTTGATATACCACCTACAGCCACTATGGACCAGGGGTTTGCCACATCTTCTGTGGCTGATGGGCTCCCTTCATTGTGCAAGGGAGAGGTAACAAAGACGCTTTTTCTGTTTTGTCAGAATGCTGTACTACCATTAGTAACACAGATGGCCCCGTGTTTCCTGTCAAAAAGAAGAAGAAAACCAAGCAAGTATCTACTCCTCCTCAAACATTTTGGATAGGAGTACTTTGCTGGGACTAGCTCAGGTTTTGATTTAGGCTATTGGTCCTTCTTGTAGATTAGTTTTCAGTAAAATAAAGTGAGATGCCTTCTTTCCTGAAGAGATTGAAGATTCTGAATCTGAACAGGAAGATACAAGGTGGATTTAGTTTTTTTTTTTCCTTAGATTTCTGATTCAGTTTCATTGAACAGCTCCATTTCTGATTCTCCCTGTGGGGTTCTCATTCTCTGAAACTATTGATAGAATGTCCTAGTGTTTTCAGTGTGAGAACATTGATGTTTCTCAGTCTCCCAAAAATACTATAAGTTGTTACAGAAGGATTTTCCATAACCTACACCCATTCCTCCTGTCCTGTCTGCTTTAGAGGACGTGTGTCTTACTTCCTGCAATATTCCTGATAGTCAGACAGCTGTTCCTAAACAGGCAGATAGGATGTATAACGTTTCCCAGTCTTTTAAATTTGTATACACATTTCCCAAACCAGACCCAGCAGATACAGCCTTACCTGACTCCTCGATGATTAGCACTTGGTTAATTCTTTTCTTTCTCTTGCTAATAAGGATGGGAAAATTATAGATAAGGATGGGAAAATTATAGATAAGGATGGGAAAAAATATATACTTCTGCAACTTTGAATTTCAGAATTGTAAATAGCTGGACTTGTATATTAAAGTTTATTTCGACATGTTGTAAAAGTTTGAGGAATGTTTTATCTACAGTTTCTTCTTGTCAAGAACAATCTGTTTTAAATAACTTAGTTTCTTCTGTTGCACAGATCACTACTTATTGTTTGTAGTCTGTGTATGATTGTACTGATGATTCTTTCAGGGCTATTGCCAATGGTATGTTTTTAAGGAGGTTTGATTGGCTGCGTTCTTAGAACCTTCCAGATGATGTTAAAAATTAGATTTTAAATTCTCCCTTGGATAGAGATTTAGTGTTTGACCCCTCTACTGCAGAGATGATCAACAAGTGTGATGAAGGGGGCAAGTTAATCCAGGAAATGTCTAAGATTGTTCAGCTGTCCTTTGTCCAAGATATTTTTTCTCCTCATCCGGTTTTGAGAAAAAATTAACAGGCTCAATAGAATTCAGGTAAACACATATTTAAAAACTAGCAAGGAGCTTCCGAAATGAAGTCACAAACCTCCCAAAACCAAGGACACTACAACATGTTTGAATGAATATTCAAGAGTCCTTGTGTCCCCCTTCCACCCTGGCCCTATGTCTCTTCCACAAAGTCTTAATCTCCATTTTTCTCTTTGGCAACAGATTGTTGCAGACAAATTGGTTCTGAAAATCATTCAGCAGGGTTACAGATGGCAATGGGAGCAAATTCCTCCTTTCTAGGGGGCCATTCCTCATCCTTCAGAACAGACTATTTCATTTCCACTTGTTTTTCATGGGAGGGTGGCCTAATGGTTAAGGTGTTTGCCTTATAAACACAAGGTGCAGGGTTTGAGCCTCACAAGGGATAATTAGCTAGGCTTAAAATGGCTCGCAAGGGCAGTTAGTAGTACTAATCTATGAACCTATGAACATGCTGTCCCAAAGAATGATACAACCTGTTCCACCTTCCCAGGTGGGGAAAGTTTTTTTTTTTTTTTTGAAGGGTGTTCCTAGTCCCTAAAAAAGAAAATACTTGGAGACCAGTTCTCTGGATCTTTCTTTCCTAAACGAGTTTGTGATAGTGCCCAAATTTAAAATGATCTGACTTCACAATCTGTTACCTCCTCTTCCTCTTTCAAGTTTCCTGGTAACACTAGACTTAAAACATGTTTATCCTCACATCCCTATTCATCCAGACTTCAGGTGTTTTTTAAAGTTTTGTGTATCTAGATGACATTATCAATACTCTGCCTTAACATTTGGTCTACCCACTGCACCAGGAGTGTTCACAAGTGTCAAGCTCCAGTTATAGCTCATTGCAAGCTACATATCTCCACATTTTTATGTATTTAGACAAGTTGCTTATCTTTGCAGACTCTTTTTCAAAATGTTAGGAATCTCTCTTTTAGGTGAGAGATCTCTTGCACAAGCTGGGGTTTCAAGAGAACATTCAAAAGTCTTTCTTGACTTCAACACACAGGATTGTGCTCTTGGGGTGTCAGTTAGACACTTCAGTTCAAAGATACTTTCTTCCACATGAATAAAAATAGATCTTTATTTAGTTCTGTTTCAAAAGTATTCCAATTAGACTTCAGTCACTGTGAGAGAATACCTCAGGATTTTTGGTGTCATGGCATCTATGATTCTTATGAGACCCCTGGTACATTAGAAAGATGCAGTGCTATGTGAAATCTCTTTGGTCCCAGCATGAACACCCTTTATCTTTACAGATCCCAGTATTGGGGTCCATCAGAAGAGAAATCAGTTGGTGGAGACAACAGATATTCTTAAATCAATGTGTCCTTCTTCTCCTTCCCCCCTCCAAAGCAATCAGTCACCACAGATGCTTCAGACATTGCTTGGGTAGCAGTTTTAGGTGGGATAAAAGTGCATGGGATGTGGGACACCAAGGTAAGGAGAAAGCATATAAATATTAAGGAGATGCTTGTCCTGAATTAGGCACTCAATTCTCTGAACCATCTTTAGTCCCTGGGACCTCTTCAAGTGGTTGCAGACAATACCACAATGATGTGGTACAGCAACAAGCAAGTGGGAACCCGGTCATACCCCCTCTGCAGACTAGCCATGTTGGCTTAGGATATAGCTTTGCAACACAATCTCATTCCACAGGCATCCTATATTCTGTCAGTGTAAAACTGTGTGGTAGACAAACTGAGCAGGACCAGGGCAGACCCTCATGAATAGACACTAGATCTGGTTGTCTTCTAACATTTGATTCATCTGTAGGAAGTTTCTCAAGTAGATCTCTTTGCTTCCTTTCTGAACAATCAACTGGCAAAATTCTGTTCAAGGACTCCATGCAAGAAGGCCCAGAAGACGGATGCCTTTTCTTTTCTTTGGACAGAAATGTTCCTGTATATTTTTCTACCCTTTCCACAAATATCCAGGATAATTCTGGAGATTCATAAGGAATCCCCGAAGGTCATTGTGGTGACTCCCTTATGGCCCAGGCAACTGTGATTCTCCCTTCTTTTGAAAATGGTGAGGGGCATTTACCACAAGCTTCCTTAAAGAATGGAGCTACCCACATAAGAACAGGGATGCTTGATACATCCCAACATCAATCTTCAATTGACTGCCTGGATAATAGGGTCTTACTTCCTTTTAGGCACCTGTTTTCTGAGGATGTGCAGCAGGCACTAACAAAGGCAAGCAATCCTTTTACTAGGAAATCATATATTAGCAAATTGAAAAGGTTTTCTGTTTGGTGTCAACAATATAACTATCACCCATTCAGGACTACTTGTTCAATGGTTTTACAATTCTTCTTCTTCTTTCGGCTTTTCCCAGTTAGGGATCACCACAGCAGATACTGTCCACTCATGATTGGCAGTGGAGTTTTACAGTACTTGTGTGAATTATTATCCTAAAGCCTTTTGTATTCCTCATCAGCATTCATTTATTGGATATTTCAGCTTATCTCCCCACAGTTCCTCCTCTTTCAAGACAGGTGTATGTCAAAATGTTCTTGAAATAGGTTTTGCATAAGAGGCTTCCAAGTAAACTGGCGGTCCCACCTTGGGATCTTAATTTTGTGCTACAGAAGCTAACACTTGTTCCATTGGAACCAGCTTATCTGGCTGACTTTAGGTTCTTAACACAGGAAACAGTTTTACTTATTGCTCTGACCCCTACAAGAAGGGCATGCAAAATGCAAACTCTTATGGTGAGTCAACTCTACCTCATTTTCCACAAGGACAGGGTTTTCTTAAGAACTAATCTTTTTTTTTATACCTAAAGTAGCATCCAAATTTACTTTAAGTCAAACTATTCATCTCTCCTTATTCTTGGAAATAAAAATGAGGGAGAATGGATGCTCCATACCTTGGATGTCCATAGACACCTTCACTCTACAAGGCATTTTGGAAAGAGTTGGATTCTAAAAATATTCTAGAAACTGCTTCTTGGTCTTTTGTGCATACTTTCACAATGCACTATAAGCTAGATTCCTCCTCTAGGTCTAGATCACAGTTTGCTAGAACCATTCCTCAAAGGCTCATGGACCCTTCTCCTTCCACATTCCAAATCTAGTTACCTGTGGTACTCTACCCATATAGCTAAGGCTACTGCAGTGTTGATCAATATGAAGAACATTGTACGGTCATGTAAGTAGAACTTGACATAACAATAGATGTTGAAATGATGACTGCTGCAGTAGCTGCTCCCTCCCTCCATTCCCTTTGCTTTTTGGTGTGTTTTTTTATGCCAGGGTGTGAACATTTATTTTTTTGTTATTCTTAGCTTTGTCATTTCAGCCTTTCTCTCTGCTGGTAGAAAAGCTCTGAAGGGCTTTGCCACCAAACTTGTCTGAGTCACAGTTTGGGTGGGTGGAAGGTGCCATGAAGCTTTGGAAGCTGACTGGCTGTTATATCATTGGCAAAATATAATCCATATAGCTAAGGCTAGTGCAGCAGTGATCATTTGAACATGTACTGTTATATTAAGTTCAGCTTACACAACTGTACTTTTCCACTGTGTAACACTTTAAATCTTGTTTAAGGAAATGCATTGTAAATATTCAAATGATCCCATAAGGGCATAAAAAGAGTTCCAACTCCATGGCTTCTGGTTGCCCTCTGATGTTTTACTTTTTTGTAAGTATTTATTGATGCAGTCAGGCTAATAAAGCCAAGCCCACTATTTCAGTCTTATTGTGAGCTTATCTGTAGAGCAAAATTGGATAGATAGTTTGGCCACTCTCTGAAAACACTTAGCTTATAAAAATTTCCAAATAAAAATAAAAACAAGGGAAAAGGTCAGACAGAAAAAATGCATAAACAAGCTGAACAAAAAACACAGGCAAACTAGAGTCACCACTGCGTAATACTTTAATGTCTATTGAAGAAGACCCATGGAAAATATGCAAATGGCTCCTTAATGGCATACAGATTCTTAGCAACCATGACCTGCTGTGGCATATAGGTTCATAGGTTCATACTAGGCTATCTGCCCTAGGGCATTTATAAGCCTAGCCAGAGTGTGTTTGGCTTTCGCCACCCATTTTAAATGAATTTTGCTATGCCCTTTTTCGAGGTTAGTATACCGTGCCTCTAACAGCAACACAGAAGTGATACCCGGGGTAAACCTACTATCTCCCATCCACTCATCAAGATTCCTCTTGAAGAGAGTCAATGAGGGACTCTGCCTAACCTGGACTGGAATTTTATTCCAGAGTGAAGGGAGCCTCTGGGTTATGAATCTGTCCCTCCAGCATGTCCTATTTATTTCAGTGCTGAGGTTCAAGTCTCTTGAGCGCATAGCTCGATGGGATTTGGATTTTCTGAGGTGCAGCATGTCCATTAATTCCGGGTTGGACATGGCTTTATACGTCAGGCACAGATCACCTCTGAGCAGGCGGTATGCCACTGAGTAGAGCTGGAATATCTTTAACCGGGCAGCATATGGCATCTGTTTGAGCCCTTTGATCCTTTTGGTGAGGTACTTTTGGGGTCTTTCCAGTTGCTGCAGGTGTCTGGTAAGGTACATCCCAAAAGGGGCATTGTACTCAATTATGGGCCTGATGAGGGATGAGTAAAGAGGCACGATGACCTCCCCTGA
The DNA here is from genome assembly GCF_019279795.1 of Protopterus annectens. NCBI lineage: Eukaryota > Metazoa > Chordata > Ceratodontiformes > Protopteridae > Protopterus > Protopterus annectens. The sequence goes on along the minus strand of NC_056751.1, from coordinate 678,254,256 downwards.
TCTAGATGTGAATCCCTTCATGATTAGGTGGGCTATATAAAATGTTTTTCTAACCACTTTGGCCACGTGGTTGTCAAATGAGAGATTGCTGTCAACTTGGGTCCCCAGGTCCCTAATTACTTCTTCCGTACTTAATGGATTACCACCTATGTGGTAATTTGTGGGCACTTTGTTTTTGCCAAAGGGGGATGACTATACACTTTTTGGCATTTAGCTTGAGGCCATGGCTCTGGCACCAGTTGTCTGTTTCTATGAGGCCCTTTTGTAGGATGCTTGTGTCAGCTGGAGAGTCGATTATGGCGCCCAGTTTGCAGTCATCTGCGAACTTGGTCAGCCACAGTCCTTCCATGTTAGATTATACCTCCGAGAAATATATACCGAACAAGATAGGTCCCAGGACTGAGCCTTGTGGGACGCCACTTGTAACTGGTTTGGAGTCTGACATGGCTCCAGCAATTCTAACCATGTGGGTTCTGTCCTTGAGCCAGTTTAGAACCCATCTAGTGACATAGGGGTTTATATTTAAGCTGGTGAGCTTATCTATAATGCCCGAGTGGGGTATTGTATCGAAGGCTTTTGCAAGGTCCAGGTAGGCTGTGTGGACCACCTTCCCCTCATCAATGGCCTTGGTAACTGTTTCAAAGAAATCAACCAGGTTTAAGAGGCAGGATCTGCCCTTAACAAAGCCGAACTGGGTAGGATCCAGTGTCTGTAGGTCCTCAATATCTTTATTTATGAGGTCCATGATGATCCTTTCCATAGCTTTGCAGACCAAGCTAGTCAAGCTTATGTGGCGATAGTTTCCAGGATCTGTTGAGGCACCACCTTTGTAGAGAGGGACCACTGTTGCTGTATGCCACTCTTTGGGTACATATCCTGTAGTAAGGCTGAGATTGAACAGTAGTTTTATGTTTGGGTTTAGTTCTTCTTGGAGTTCATGTAGGACACAGCCCAGGACACCGTCTGGTCCCATTGATGCTGTGTTTTTTGCTTTGGAGAGGGCGGCTCTTACCTGAGCATCTGAGATGTCAGGGGGGCAGCACTCTGCTGGGACAGATATTTGCCCTTTTGGTGGGGAAGGGGGGGAGAAGTTTGCGCTGAACCTGTCAGCTAGGATGTTGGCAATGTCTGTGGGTTCGGTGTATTTGTTGTCATTTTGGACTAATTCTGAGTATATCTGGGAATTCCCACCCAGCTTCCTAACATAACTAAAGAAAGCCTTGTGATTATCCTTAGTGTTCTGTGCAATTTTTCTCTCGAAGCTGGCCTTAGACGATTTTATGAGTGCCCGCAGTTTTTTGCTAATACTGATCAGAGATGCCTTTCCTTTTTGGGATTTTGCTCTATCATGTAGTAGCTTCCTCCTTCTATTGTATAGTTTGTTTATGGCTGGGGTCCACCAGACAGGATGCCTAACTTTGGAGGATTGGATCTTGGTTTTATTTGGGATTGCATGATCCATGCATTCCTGAAGGTGTTCATAGAATGCGTTTATAAAGGATTCTGCGGTCTGGGCTGTATTTTCCACAGGCCCAGGGGCTTTGAAGGTTTCCACCTCGGTTTTGAGGAGTGTGAAATTTGCTTTAGAGAAGTTTTTCACTGTGGTTTTCTGGGCAGGGGCTGGGGTCGGGACGTGAATATCTAGTGAGATTAGTTTATGGTCTGATCTTACCAGTGAGGGATACACTTCTGGTCTGGAGCACAGAGTCCCCATGTTGGTGATGATCAGGTCCAGTATGTTTTCCCTTCTTGTGGGAGTGGTAACAAGTTGTTCCATAGCATTTGAGTTTATAAATTCTAGGAACCATTGGGCTAGGGTGTTGGAGCTAGAGTAATGCTCCCAGTCTATGTTAGGGTAGTTGAAGTCGCCCAATATAATGGTGTTTGGAGAGATCTTCATATTTTCCAGTGTTCTCAGGAAGGCCGAGTGGGGTTCCTGGGTTTGGGGGGGGTGGTCTGTAGCAGGCTATAAACTGGAAGGCAGTTTTACCCACTGTTAGTTGCACATGGATAGTCTCTGATGCTTTGTGCTGTGCCACCAACCTGGAGGTGTGGGTATCTTTGACAAATATTGATACTCCCCCTCCTTTTGTGGTTCGGTCCAAGTTTTGGTGCCGAAAAACATGGTATGAGGTATAACCTGGTAGTGCTGGAGTGCTCTCGCTTGAACCAGGTTTCTGTTACTGCACAGATATCGATGTTCTCCATGCTAAGGAGAGTTTTGAGTGCGTGCATCTTGAGGTTTAGACTTCTGGCGTTGAGTGGCATTACTCTTAGTTTCTTATCCCTTGTGATACCTATGGAGGTGGGTTTGTCTTTTGAGCCTTGCCTAAAAAAGGCACTATGGGGGTGGCAAGAGCTTTTGATAATATCCGAAAGCCCAGGGGTGACAGGTGCAAGCCATCCCTAGCGAAGCATCGTGGCTTGTTGAGCATGTCATCCCAGGCAGACAGGCATTGGATCCCCTTTGAATGACACCAATACTTAAGCCAATTGTTGAAATTGCTCATCTTGTCTTCATATTGTGGCAACATTCTTGGTGAGGGTAAGATGCTATTGAAGGTCAGGGTCATACTGGCCTGGGCTACATTCTCAGAGAGATCCTCTATGTCTCTTTTCATGTAGTCCAGGGAGGTATGTCTCAGGTCATTTGCACCAGCATGGACAATGACTGAGTCATATTTGTAATTGCCTTGGAGTGACCTGAGTGCTTGTGTTATGTGGCGGATCCTAGCGCCCGACAGGAAGCTCACCGTGACCTTCTCCTTGTTCAGCCTGGTGAGAGGGACGTCACTGTGCCTGACGATAGAGTCACCTGTTACAAGTGTATCAGGTGTGTTGTTTAGCCTTAAGGGCTGTGACTGTTCGACACACTGGCTTTGTGAGGTATGTGTTGCACGTGTTTTTTTTTGGGGTAGCGGTTGCTTGGGTGTCTGCTTTGGAGGTCTCTGCTTCTTAGGCAGATTTTTATTTAGAGCCTCCAAGTATGTTTTTGTGTGTTTATGTGTTTGGTTTGCTGTTGTGGTAGGTCTATGTGAGACTGGAATTGTAGTGAGTGTGGTTTCCTTCTCCTCCTGACTGGTTATGCTAGTACTGAGTTGAGAGAGCTTAGCCTCCAGTTTGGCTATATGATTGCATCTCTCACATGTGTTGGAATTTGTTGGGAGGAGGAGAGGGCTGTCTGTGTACATGAGGCAGTTGTAACATTGCCTCAAGATTCCCAGATTCACCAGCTGGACCGGAGAGGAGATTGACAACTGACCTTTGGACATGCTAGAATAGTATTGGGAATTCCTTTATAATTGAAAAAAGGGCCAATGGGGAACAAAGTACTCAAGGGGAGTTTGTGAGGGTGTAGTGCTTTTAATTTTTTAGTTCTGACTTATATTGCTTTAGTGAGCAAGTGCCAGGCTTTAGAGTGGGAATAGGGTGTTTATTATGAGAACTAGATCAGTTCTAAGGGAAAAAGTGAAGAGCAGACTTTGTGGAGCTGAGAATGATTTAAACCCAATTAAGCGGCGCTGCCCGATGCTGCGCTATGCGCAAAATCACGCAAAGCCGCACTAAAGCAGGTTTTATACAGGGGGACTTGAAAGAGCTAGAAATTGGCCCAAAATGGCCAATAGACTACCAGATTCTTGCGCTGGGAACACTCCTCCAGGGATAGATAGGCTGCTCCAAGCTCCCCACTGCCACTGGTGAACAAAGAAGCCTCCCTTTATCCAAGAAAGGAAATGGGCAACACAGGAACTTTCCAAAAGTCCAGAATACAGCAAAGCCTGTATTTGGCTACTCTAGGTCAGGAAAGACGGGAAACAAGGATAACTTTTTTTTTTTTTTTTGCAACAAACAGCAGGAGAATGCAATAAATATGTAACACAGGCTAACACACTTGAGTGTGTAGCCTCAACAGGTGAAAGCAACAAACAGGACAAACTTTAAAAGTGCAGGTGAAAAACAACTTTAAACAGTTTAAAACAGTTCAAGAAGCAGAAATACTTGCAGTTTAGCTAGATCGGACAGTCACCCAGGTAGTAGCGGGAAAGAAACACTTTTATTAGGTTAGCAGTCACTCTTTTAGCCTCTCTGCTGCTGGCACCACTCTGCAGGACCATGAGGAGCTTGGCTGAGTAGTAACAAGCGCAAAAAACGTTTTATACTGGGAGACTTGAAAGAGCTAGAAATTGGCCCAAAATGGCCAATAGACTACCAGATTCTTGTGCTGAGAACACTCCTCCAGGGATAGATAGGCTGCTCCAAGCTCCCCACTGCCACTGGTGAACAAAGAAGCCTCCCTTTATCCAAGAAAGGAAATGGGCAACACAGGAACTTTCCAAAAGTCCAGAATACAGCAAAGCCTGTATTTGGACTACTCTAGGTCAGGAAAGATGAGAAACAAGGATAATTTGTTTTATATAGTACACAGGTCTGAATTACGTATTATATGGTGTAGTATACTATTCATAAACATAAGGTGCCCCCTTGTTACTATCACAGTCAGTCCTGCTGTAGTAAACTATGTAGATTACATTTATGCAAGTGCACACTATTTTCCTGAATCCCAGGATATGCATAGCAAATTTCTGCTGTTTAAAAAATTACTTATATCAGTAGCAGAAGTATCAGTTACCAAACCATTTGTTCTATGACTAAGTTAGTCTGGGATTGCAGGATCATAATATCATAGGTTAAAAGGCCAATGGCCTTAGAGCCTTTATAAGCCTAACTATTCATGCACCAATTTTCCCCAATTATCAACACTCACAGACCAGGTTTTAGTATATGCCTGTGCCTTAGGGCATCAACAAGCTGGCTCTGTCTATAAGACACACAGTTTACAAGATAGGGGTGAATTTGAATTTTCCCATCCATTCATCTGAATTGCATTTGAACAGGCTTACGGAAGAGCTCTGCTTTGCATAAATGGGGAGTCTGTTCCAAAGAAGGGGTAGTATATGAGATGCATACCTGTTTTTCTGACATGTTTTGTTTATGTCACAGACAAAGTTTAGATCCTTAAATCAGGTAATTCTATTGCTGTTTGTTTTGCAAATGTATAGCAGATCCATCATGGCTGGATCAGAGAATATCTTGTAGGGTAGGCAGAGATCACCCCTCAGTAGTCTGTAGGGGACTGAGTACAGGGACAGGGCTTTTAGGCAGTCCTCACAGGACATATGATATTCTAGCAGTTTCTAAAATATGTCTAAAAGATAAGGAATGTACTCACTAAGGAATGTACTCACAAGCATATTAGCACTTCTGCATTCTATAGAGGTCTATCTGCCAATATTGTCCAGTGTGTGTGCCTTCCATAAAGCTCAACAGCCCTGGGTCAGTAAGCTATTGGCTGTCCAAAGTCTATTTGCCCAGCTCGGAATACCTGGGATAGCTTTGTTGAGTGAAAGCTGTGCATAACTCAATCAACTTGCCAAACATGAAAAAGGACTGCTAAACTTAATATAGGTTCACTGACATGACACAGCTTGAAAGTGGATGACATGATGGTAAGCAGGAGGCTGGACATCCTGTGTATCCAGGAGACAAGATGGCAGTGCAGCAAAGTCACTTGTGACAGACTCATGACAATCAGACTACAATGTATAGATAGGGCAGTATTCATAATCTAAGCCTGTGACACACAGCAGGGTTGTGATATAGAGGGAAAAATGTATTCAGACATCAGTTGCAGGACTTTGATGATGGTGTTGATAATGAGGGAACTGGATACTGATATTGAGAGAAATAAATTAGATATGAGGACTCTCTGGGTCCACATGGGTCATGTAGCAGGAATGTAAAGGAGAGGTAATCCTAAAGTTCTATCTGGCAAATGGCTTAATGGTGACCAACACATGGTTCAACAGGAGTGATTGTCACAACATTGCATACAAGAGTGGCTTATGTGCAACTTAGGTAGACTTTCTCTTTGTAAGGAAAGGACTTTAGGTAGAATTAGTGATTGCAAAGCCATTCCCAGTGAAATAGTTAGCCCACAGCATGAACCACTGGTGACCACAATTAGCTGCAAGCAGCGGTCAGACAAGGCTCTTAGGTCAAGAAATAATAAATTACAGACCAGGATGTTGACTAGAGTTATAGCACACAACTTCAAGGAAATATTCAGGCCTCTAGCACTTAAAGAAGAAGAGGGAATATGTGGTGATGAAGAAAAATAGTGGTGTCTCAAAACAGCAGGCGCAAGGACTATAAAACAGATATTCTGATGAGCATATTATGGAAACAATGTACATAAGGAATGCTGGTGGTGGGACAAAGATGTCCAGGAAGTTATAAAAAGAGTGAAGGATGGATGAAAAAAGTTGGATATATAAAAGGTGGACCAGGCTAAGAACAAATTCTGGTTGGCTAGCAAAAAGGCAAAGACAGTCATCACTATAAGAAAGAACAAGGCATCAGAGGAACTCTAAGAATTTCTGGAAAGTGACCCAGCAGATGGCACAAAGAAACTCAAACAAGTTTCAAAGCAAAGACAGAAAGGTAAAGAAGATATTATCAGACACCTTTTGTTTAACATTTGTTTACCAGGAAAGTCCAAGTGGGACAGACCCGATTTTCAGCAGAGGTCCAGGGTCAAGATGCATGTCTTTGGAATGTAGAAGGAAACCAGAGCACTATCCACCATACAGCATACTTGCATGTAAGGCAGGTGCAAAGGCCAAAAAGCATAACCAAACTCAAAAAAAGGAGGCCAGCACCAAAGGATGAGAACAAATAATATAAATATTATTTTTTTCTCATCCTTTGGTGCTGGCTTAGTTTTTCTTGAGTTAGGAAACCAGAACACCCAGACGAAACCCATATGAATGCAGGGGGAACATGCAGACTCCACAAAGTGTGCCCTCCAGCCAAGAATCGAACCAGAGAACCTCTTGCTGTGAGGCAGCCATGCTAACCGCTGCACCACTGCACTGCTGTTTTATAAGGAATGCCAATAACAACCAGCTCAACAGTCCACAGGACATCAAAGGCAGATGGAAAGAGTATTTTCAGCATCTACTGAATGGGGAAAAAGACACAGAATTTGTACTGCCCAGATGCAGCCTATTATGAATGAGTAGAAGACCCCCCCCCCAGAAGAAGTAAGATAGCATTAAGGAAAATGAATTCAAGAAGGTTCTCATAGCAGCATGGAGAGAAATGTGTATTCCAGGTGACTGAAGAATAAGCAGTCTAGTTCCAGTGTTCAAGAGCAAAGGGGGCATTCACAACTGTGGGTAGTATAAAGATGTCAGACTCCTGTCATAGTGCATGAAAATGCCTGAGAGGATGACAGATAAATGAATATGCATAGTAGTAAAAACTAAAATGGTAGATGAGCAGTCTGGATTCAGAGTAAGAAGTCTCTGCAGTGAGACAGGTAGCTGAGAAGAAGAGAGAGGTGTGGCTCAGATGAGATCACAGCAGATATGATAAAGACAGGGAAAACTTGCTGCTGAGGGTACTCACAGCAGTGTGAAGAGAAAGGATTAGCTCAGATGACTGGGAAATAATCATATTAGTGCCAGTGTATGGGAGCAAAGGGGACATCCACAACTGTGGGCAGTACAGAGGTACCAAACTCCTGCCACACTGTATGAAAGCTGTGGAGAGGGTGACTGATAAATTAATATGCAGAGTAATAGAAAGTAAGATTGGAGATGAGCACTTCTGATTCAGATCAGGATGCAATACAAATGACCTGATTTTTGCAGTGAAATGGATAGTTGAGAAGAAGCTGGAGATGAAGAAAGAGTCCATCTGCGGATTCCTAGACTTGGAGAAAGCATATGACATGGTCCCAAGAAAGCTGATTTGGACAAACTTGTGATGGTTCAAATTCCAGGAAACATTGTTAGAATTATTGCAGTCATGTACAAGGACCTAATAAAGGAAGCATGAACAGTGTTCATACTCAAAGAAGGGTTCCCAGTAGGAGCTGATGTGCACCGCAGTTCAACTCTAATGCACTGCTGTTCATATTGTTTTTCATTCTGGTTATGGACTACATTAGCAAACAGGTGAGAGAGGACAGAGCAACAAAGCTAATGAATGCAGACAGTGTAGCATTACAGAATCTGAACAAAAATGCCAGCAAATGATATAGGAAAGTAATGCAAAACAGAAATTGAACAGAATGGAACTGGTAATAATAAAACTGTTGTCATGGCAACAAATGGGGGAAATGAGAAAAAGCTGCAAACTGAAAAGGGGAAAACAGTCGGTCAGGCTATCATTTTCAAGTATCTGCAACAAGTGGCTGAGGAGAAGGGACATCTGAATGAGGAGGCCAAAGCTGGACTCAGAGAAGTAGTAGCCAAAAGAAAGGTGTACAAAACAGTGCTGATGAAGTCATACCTCTTAACTGTACAGATTTTCACAGATTGTCCAGAATTTTGCCTCATATTTTGGTCTGTTGTGGTTTTCTGGCAAATCATTGAAGACTGAAGTCACTAAATAATAGTAAATAATGACAGTCATTTGACTTTCAGACTTTATATCCTTCAGAAAAAAACATAATAATGCAAAACCTGTCCTTATAACAACTTTCTAAGTTTATAGGAACCATATTTAAATTATGTCCCTATTTTTGGACCTTTGCCCCCCCCCCCATTCTTTCTGTCTTTGCCCATATTTCTTGCACTGAGAGGATACACACTGTGAGACTAAGAAATAAGGACATTAGGCAGAAGCCCAATTAGTGCCAATTGCAGAAAAGGACAAAGAAAACAGATTACAGTGGTCCATGCACTTGTGCAGAAAAGCAGAAGATAATGTGGTGACAAACAGTAAGAAGGCAAGAGGAAATGAGAGTGGTCAGCAGAGAGATGGATAGATTGTGGGAGCGAAGAGCAGCAGCATTCAAGCGCCACTGTTACAGACGCCAGGAGAATAGTAGTGCATTGAGATAAATAGTGACAGTTGACATGACATCCCAACCACATGCAGAAAATGGGAAAATGGGGATTATGAGGATGATGGTTTGATACAATTTACAAAAAGAAATGTATTTGTTGTCCTCCTGTTGTGGATGTGTATATTTGTCCATTTTCTTCAGCTTGGAGGAGAGGACATTTTGTTAACCCTCAACTTCGACTTAGCATGCCATAACATTTATCTACGTTTCTGATTTACACATCTCCAAGCCTTCCTATTACCTTAGCCTCTTTGTAAATACAAGTGGTTGAGGAAGTAATCTCAGCAAAATTACCTGTTTTCATTGTAGATTATAAGCTATAATTGGCCAAACGTATACATAAATGAATGCCTAAAATCAGTCTGAGTTATTTCCCCACATTACCAGATCATCTCCTGCTAACAAACACTACTTTCACTTTTACATTTTGCACATATTCTAATGTACTTGGGGTTTCTACTATAAAATAAGCCAGGCTGACTTGCAAATAGGGTTGAGGTAGTACATGGAGTTTAATCAGTACTGGTCCATATTTCAGCTGACATTTGCCAACAGAGTCCTGTTCAAGTCCCTCATCAGTGCCTCTGTGGATTCCCCTTCCATTGAGGCAACCCAGGCTTCCTACTTTGGCCAATATTCTAGAGCAGTAGAACACAAACACAACATTTAAGACTTCTACTGGACATTTAGTATAAATTACACAAATAAGGGAAAAATTGAAGATTTGCATAATCTATTACATCCTAGCAGCCACTGTAATAAAATGTTACACTGAGATTTATCCCTAAAGAGAAGGCATTCAGACTAGCCTTGAAAAAATCAACTGGAAGCATAAAGCAATTGCCATTGCACTGTGATTTGTTACTTTATCACTTGTCATTAAAACTGTCCTCAAGAAACCTTAGTTATTTTTGTATTATTTTGTAGATTACTTGTACTACTTTTTATTTAATCACAGAAATATAATTTATAGCCCATGTCAGCTACTTGTGCTGTATTAGCCTTGTGTAAAGTTATATTAGCCCTGTGCAAACCTCTATAGCTTGTAAATTAGTTATACCGGTTATCTATAAATTTCCCTGAAAACTTATTTTTTAAAATCCCTATATATATCTCTGCAGCGTGTATATGTTATGTTTGCAATGCTTACAGTTATTAAGTATGAAAATCTATGGAGCATATACAGCGCTGTGTAGTTCTGTTCTTACTTTATGACAGTTTTTGGCACAGTTATGTATTAGGGATGGGTTTTCTCCAATGCTGTCATCTGACACCTACGCACAAATCTCACCTACATGTTCTCAAGTAGCCTTTACAACCAATGCTAGATCACATTAGAATCTCCTACATTTGCACAATAGAGATTAATGCTTCCATTCTTCTGTCTCATAATGTGTCAAGAGATCTTTTTAATACATATTGAGACAGGCAATAGGAGCTAACTATTCCCTGTATATCCAACAAGATCTTTTTCTAGCAAAGATTATGGATCCAATGTTTCTAGAACAAATGCCCCAAAACTTGACTAAAACTAGAGACTGCTTTTATCGTAACCAAACAATGAATATTCACACACATGGAGAGCCTTGTAAATGTCTATGAACTTTGCCTTGTCTATGAAGGTACAGGTCATACCTGAAAGAGTCTGTGGACCTGATCATTTACCCCACTAACAAAACATAAACAGATAAAATGTCCTAGCAGAACATTCATAGTTAGCAAATGTAAATAAACATACATTTAATAATATTAAAATATGCACATGTAAGATATATTCACATTTCAATTTTAATTGTTCAGTATCAAATTATATTACAATACATTAGTCTGACGGCACAGCTAGGCAATACATCTGTTCTTTTAAGGGGCTCAACACTATACCTCCCCTCCTGCCCTTCTTTCTTTCATCTTTCCTATCCTCTCTACAGTGCCTCTGTGAATTTATTGTTCACCATCTGCTCAGGCAGTTCATTCCATGGATCTGCAATCCTCTATTGAAAAATAATTCTTAGGATATATATATAGGGAAAAGTTATTTCCTATAAGTTGTTGCCTGCACCTGTTCAAAATGACCCCTTTGCATCTCTTTGGCATGATCTCATGTACTACAAGTCCTCTTATAGTTTCAAGTGAGAAGAGAGCTAGCTCCTTTAGCCTCTGGATGTGTTCCTTCTCTCACATCGGGGATCTCTCTGATAGCTTTCTTCTGAATTATTTATAGTAGTATGATGTTCTTTACCATGTATGCCCTCCAAAACTATATGCAATACTTAAGATGTGGTCTGACCAAGGCCCTGCAGGATAGAAACATTGTCTGTTTGCCTCTGGAATATGGCCTCCTGAGATAACCTTAGCATTCTATTTGCTTCTGCCATTGTCCCATCACCCTGCTCCTGTGGTCCAGTCTAGGTGTTATCGACAGCATGACAAATACCTTTCTTACTGTGTCATAATAAGTTATATTAATCACAGCTGATACTTCACATCAACGTTGATGTGGTCCAGGTGCAGGGCTTTCATTTTTTTTTTGCATTGAACCTCAATTAGCACATTTCCACCCATTTATTCAGCCTTTCCAAATATTTTGCTAGAACCAATTTTCCACTGTTGCACCTATATCTATGTCACCAACAAAGAGTTTGATCCTACTCACAATTTCCTCAGATATGACTATGACAAACACACTGAGGAGTGTGGAGCTAAGAACAGACCTCAGAGGTACTCCTCTAATGACTTCCCTAGTTCCCAGTAATGCCCCTCTTGATTCAATCCTCTGTGCCCTACTATTCAACCTCATTCTTGGTCCCACCTCCAACCCCTGTGCCCATCTGTCAATCTCTTGTGTGAGACAGAGTTAAAGGTTTTGATAAAGTCCAGGTAGACTATGTCTATAGGAACAGCCCTGTTAAACTGTCCTGTAAAACAGTCAGAACATTGGATCAGGTATGACTGACAACGTATTTCATCCATGACCCCGCGTTAGTTGCCATCCTGGAGATTGTTGTCCTGTTGTCCTGTAGAAATGTAACCAGCCTTCCCCAGAGAAGTTTCTCCATGACATTCTAAGCCATGGTTGCTAAATAACCAGGCATGTAGTATCTTGGATTTGTTTGCTCCCTTCACTCATTTGCAGAAGGGTGACACAACTGTTGTCTTCCAGCCACCTAGTCTTTTCCATGTCTTTTATTATCTGACCTGTATTCTTGTCCTGCCAAACCCTTCCTTTCTTCATTCTGCTATGGAACAAAAATACCCTTACTACTCTTCTTCATCCTCTTATGGTAACCCCCTATGGGCATTAGCCTTTGCTGACCTTACTCTGTTTGATGCCTCCTTGTATTGTTCTTCCTCCACTTCCTATCTCATCTTTCAACCTCTTGTAGACTCTACCTTTTGACACAATTGCTAGTCTCACCCTCTTAGGAACTTATCTTTGCCTTGTTCTCTTTTTCCTTTTGATCATCATCACGGCTTTTTCCGTAGCCCTGATTATCCCATTTCAGGCTCATTACCATAGCCTGCTTACTTGTCCATTGTGTTCTAAGTCTCCTGACTCATCCTAGAATAGCTGCCTCAGCATAGCATAATCCACATTTCTAAAATCCCACACCACTGTCACTTTTAGTTCTACTTTTCCTCCTATTCCATATCACAAAGGAGTATGATCATTGTTGGTTAATGGTACCTTGAAAAGCACATCCTTGACAAACCTTTGGAATGGTTGGAACTACATCCATAATTCTTTACTTTCTTGAACAGTCTTGCACCTGTTGGTTGAACATTTCATGGATCAAGATCTGAACCATCTCTTACTTCCTGTCTACCATGGAGTTTCCTTTCACCAAGTTTCCTTTTAGTAGATTCCCAATAAGTATTACCCTCACCCTAGTCCTTTTACCTCACTCATTTTTCTTCTCCACCAAACTGTCATCACCCTCTCTTCCTGTATCTGGTGAAAGATTCTGTTTCAGTCCACCCTCCACCTTCAATTCGCCTACTTTAACTGTCAGGGCACATAATCAAGCTTCTGTCTTTGGCTGTATCCTTTCCCGATTCTAGGTTTGGTGCTTTTCTTCCTCTCTAGCCTCATCTGACTCCCTCCTTTAGGTATGTTGTTCAAACCCATCTCTTATTTCTTTAGAACAGAGGCATAGCTTAGATGGAGCAAAGGGGGATCCTAATGGATCTTCAGTGCAGTACCAGTATGGAAGCCAGTATTGCTTTCATATACAAAACTGAAGCACTGGGCTCCCTACTGAAATGTTGGCATTTGAAATGGCAAGTGCCAACATGCCCCCCCCAAAAAAAAGACTGAAAACACAGGAGAAGAGGGAATCCTGAAGATCACTCTTTTCCTTAAAAGTTCCCCCGTACCCTCCACACCACCAACGCTTATATATACTAACTCTGAGATTGCCATATCACAAAGAAGAAGAGAATATTCAGAGAAATGGCCATTTCAGACTTTGTATATACAAGTCCAATCTTTGGTCATTGAGTGTCTGTATTTTAGGATTTGCTGTAGCAGGTCTCAACATTTCAAATGGTTACCAAAGCACTGTAGTGTTCTGTGTTTTCAGGGCATTAGTGGCATTCATAATGCCAGTATTGCATCTGCAGACAAAATTAAAGTGCTGTGCCACTCTATGTGTGGCATAAACTGAAGAGAACAGCTGTGTGTGTGTGTGTGTGTGTGTGTGTGTGTGTGTGTGTGTGTGTGTGTGTGTGTGTGTGTGCTCTTCAACTCTAAACTTGGAGTTGGGGGGGTGGCACAGGGTGCAAGAATCATTAGCTACATCACTGTTCTAGCATTCCTAAGCAACCTATACCCAGACACTTCTTTGTCCAATTCATTGGGCCATGATTACTTGATATCAGCAATGTCCATCCTCCTGTCTTACATCCCTACTTGGAGCTACTTATCTTCCTTACCAAACCTTTTGCATTGCACAATAATATTCTGAGAATCACCCCTAATCATCTCTCCTGAAATCTTGCTGCTGTATCTCAAAGCCTGCTTCCTGCCATCTCGTCTTTCCTTTTTGGCAGATCATCAGTGCACGCATACAGCACAATATAGCATCTTCTCCACCTTAGTAATCCCTCTGTTCCCCTTCTCCCACATCTTTGACTGTAAATCCTGAGGTGGGTTTCACAGAGATTTGGTATTATGTTTTCTCACTTATTCAGACTCGTTAACTTCTTTTGTGCTGGAGTCTCCAAACAATACCCTCTCCTCTTTCCACATACTCACCCTTCTCCTTTATTTTCTGCCCCATCCCATTTCTCTTCCACTCTGTAACATCACCCACCCACTCTAAATCATCTTCATTGCTTGGGCTGGTTGTATCCCCCCTGTGCTGGATATAAGCTCTTCAATATCCCTCCTGTAATATTCCAACAAAATCCCTCTCTGCTCTTCTGTCTCCTTTGAACACTGCTTTTGATTTGGCTGATTGTCCCCTCCCACACACTTCACTCTTGGGCACTCTGGGTCTTGTCTAGCCGCCTTCATCTTTGTCTCACCCTTATTAATCACTTCACTTTGCATCTTCCATCCACAGAGACATTCTTTTGCTTATTCGTCTCCCTTATATGGTTACATCACTCACATTCTCACTCTTTTCGCCTCCACTAACACATTTTCCCCATGTTTGCTTGTCCTTTGCATTTCTCCCCCTTCCTGACCTTTTCCAATATCATCCTGCTTGCATGCCTCCTGCTATCACTTCCACTCATGTCCCGTTATACCCTTTCATCCCTAACTAGTTAGCTCACTAACATCTCTGGATTCTTACATTCTGCTGTAGACCTCACATCCAGTCAAAAGGTACATGAGACTCACATGTTACTCAACACCCTGACCCCCATGAGACCAAAGTGTTACTCAACACCCTGACCCTCATGAGACCAAAGTGTTACTCAACACCCTGACCCCCATGAGACCAAAGTGTTACTCAACACCCTGACCCCCATGAGACCAAAGTTTTACTCAACACCCTGACCCCCATGAGACCAAAGTGTTACTCAACACCCTGACCCCCATGAGACCAAAGTGTTACTCAACACCCTGACCCCCATGAGACCAAAGTGTTACTCAACACCCTGACCCCCATGAGACCAAAGTGTTACTCAACACCCTGACCCCCATGAGACCAAAGTGTTACTCAACACCCTGACCCCCATGAGACTAAAGTGTTACTCAACATCCTGACCCCCTCATAAATCCCACTTATCCAGCCTGCGTTACAGTTTTCATGTCACTTTATTTGATTTCTAAAGTTTTTCTTTTGTTTTATTTATCTTATGTTTTGTGTGTGTGTGTGTGTGTGTGTGTGTGTGTGTGTGTGTGTGTGTGTGTGTGTGTGTGTATGTATGGACTGCTCAGAATAGATTGATTTTATATTGTCAAACTCTGTATTCTTGATACACTTTGGTCGACATATACAGATGTTTGACAGATGTGTTAGATCAACAGTCATTGGAGTAGGGTAATAAGTCCTTTTCTGGGGGATTGTGCAATTTCATATTTAGTGTATATAACTGGCAGTGGGAGTGAGGGGTGCAGGGAGAATTGCCCCCTGCAAAAAAACACTCTGTTTTTCTTTGCATGTTCTGAGAATTAGTCTTGGAGCTTGCACAAAAGAGTGCCCACATGTTTTTGGAAACGTAAGTGTGCTGAAATTAAGCACATCAACATCCGAGGCGGTGCAGTGGTTAACATTGTCACCTCACAGCAAGAAGTTCTCCGGTTCGAATCTCAGCTGGGATCTGTGCGGAGTTTGCACATTCTCCCTGCGTTTGTGTGGATTTCCTCCAGGTACTCTGGTTTCCTCCCACATTCTAAAGACATGCATCTGGAGCATTTCTCCCCGGGCCTCTGTTGAAAATAGGCTCTGTCCTAGTCAGACTTCGCAGTCAACAAATGATAAATAAATAAAATCCATGTGGATGAACTATGAATAGCTACTCTGGTAATCAGATATAAATAAAAAAATAAAAAATGCAAACAGTAGATCTGTGTGTGTGTGTTTGTCTGTATATATATATATATATATATATATATATATATATATATATATATATATATATGGATCCCTATCACTTTATTGAAGTTCCAAAACTCCGAAGACCATATGTTTGAAGGTTTGGAACTTACAAACAATAAGAAAACACAATAAAATAAAATAAAACAGCTTATCTTTACTATTTTGCAGTGGGCAAGCCCCACTGCACTCCCTACATGGGGGGCTGTGCCACCCACATCCCTTGCTACTTAAATATACCAACTCAGAGATCACACTACAGTGAGGAAAAAATTCAAATCCTGAGTTTCGCGCTATACAGTGATCTCAATGGAAAGTGTTCGGAGTTCCAAAACTTCGAACATATGGTCTTCTGAGTTTTGGAACTTCGATAAAGTGGTAGGGATCCATATACATACATATATATATATATATATATATATATATATATATATATATATATATATATATATGTAATTAGAAACATGTATATGTAAAGATGCATGTGTGTATGTACACACACATATATGTTAACCACTTGAAATATTGGAACTGCATTACCAAGTCCCATAATGTTGAGACTGAAAGGCTGAAACATCACCTCTCATCTATATAGATTTTTGCAGAATGTCCAAATTTTTGCTTCATATTTTTGATTCATTCCTCATAAAATTTATGATTTTGTGGAAAATCTTTTCTAAACTCTTTTATTAAATTATCAGTTAAGACATAGGCACACCTACATTAACAGGAAAAACATTTTTATGCATTATACATTGTATATGTGTTTTCCTTCTTTATAACAACTGGCATACTCTCCAATATTACATAAATTGTTCATGTCCTTCCTTCCCTTTAACCTCACTTCCTTCTGCATGTTATTCTACATGTATTGTTCCCACAGTTTCCATGCGTTTCCATGTTATTTGTATCTAAAGATCTCACTTCCATTTCTTTGATCTCTTGTACAATATTTAGTACTTCAGTTACATTGGTTTAAAATTTGATTTCCATTTTCTATTAATTGTTTTTTTGGCAGACAATAGCATTAAACATAATAAGATCTTATGTTGTCTAGGCAGTTTAGATCCTGTGTTCCAGCTCAAAATAATTATTTCCTTAGTTAAAGCAATTTGTTCCCACAATATTTCTGGGAATACATTCAAAATGCCAAATGGCTGAAACACCAAATAGCATTATACTGACCAAAAAAGGTCAAAGCTTACAATGCCAAAAAACTCAGCACCCTCTCTATACGGGGGGGGGGGGGAGGTGAGCCCCTGGCACCCACTGGTAATTATATATAGTAACTCAATGGGGAAAGGGGATAACGGGAGTCCATGCTGCATGATGATCTTGTCATCATTTTCAGTTTCAGCGTTTTTAGCTTGAGGTAATGCCGTTTGTCATTTTTGCTGTTTGTCTCTTATGAATGTAATCCTAGTTCTGACAGAGTACCCTGTAGTTTTAAAATCTACCAACTCATCATATTCCCAAAAAACATGTCTCTCTTTCCTGGTTTACTATCAAAAAATCATAAAAACCCTATTCACAAATGTTCACATCATCGAACCAACATATTAGAAGCTATCATACCAACTGCTCTGAATGTCGAATCATTCGGAAGACAGGAATCGACATTTGGCATTTTTGGTACCACTCACCATCTTGGAAAAACAGTGTTGACAAGTCATACACATTTATACTGTTTTGCAAGGGACAAGGCCCCCTGCACCCCTAACACCCCATGCTAATTATATATTATAAATCCAAGATAGCACTACAGTGAGGAAAGGGATACTTTTCCTGATCCCCTTTGTAGTGCGATACAATTGAAATAGCAAAATACAAAACGGGGAACGTAAGCTATGTGTTGATATTTCAGAGTTGACAGGATTTCCACTCGCAGTTATAAACTTTTTGCAGCTTTATCCTTGACCTTATGAATGACGATAAGGTGACTTTCAGATATTTGATTGTAAACCCTTTTTCTCATCATACCTCCAGCATTTGCTGTTTCCGTGTAGAAACATTTTGGGGGGTATAAAATCTAGGCAAACACTTCCAAGCAAAAATCCTAAACCTTCTGGACTTTGTTGCATATCTGGGAGCCACAGAGTATTAAAGTCACTAAATAATGCCACACATTCCAGTTTCTCATTTCATACCATTCTGAAAATGGATGTTATTGCAACACCTGTTATTCTAACAACTTTCCACATTTATACGAGTAAGAAGATGCCCATGAGGGTGAAAGCGCTTAGTCAGTTCAAGTTGCTGTATTTTTATTTCTTCATTCATCAAATTGTGGATTAATAAAGGTTTTGTGAGGTTACCTGTTATGTTACCTTAGTGCCTTTATGTTTACTAAGAATGATAATGTGCCCAGATTTTGGGCTTTTGCCACCTCATTACTTTTGGTTTTGTGCATAATTCTTATACAAAGAGGTTGAGAGTTATGCTTACATAGACCATGTCTGAGATGGCCATGAAACATAAACAATCACAGTAATCAATGAAAGCCCAGAAATTTCATTATCTCAATTAATGAGACAATAGCAGAAAAACTAGAACCACATTTATGTTGTAAGTTGCTCTGCCTGTATTTTATTTGACCATTTATATATATATATATATATATATATATACACACACACACACACACACACACACACACACACACTCATATAAAATAAAAACTATAGTTAAATAATAATGATATTATCATCATGTCAAACATACTTTCTCAAGTAGCAAGTAATGATTAGCACATGTAAACTCTACCTTGTTAAAGACTGGAAATTTATTTAAGAATAATAAACACTGTCAATTTAAGAATATTCATCATCATGTCACCCATCAAAATTGGTCCGTAGTGACTCCCAAGGCTAATTTTTTTGTCTGTAGCATACTGTTTTTTCCCACGCATTGAATTTCATCTTAATATATAATATCAGTTGTTCCAATCTGTTATCTAGATGAATCAGAAATACATTTCAAACCTCAAATGAAACTATATGTACCTTACTTGTCTCACCAAGACATGGCCTGCTTCCCAGAACAAGACTGCAGGATAATACAAGAGATTGTTAACATAAATACCTGAAGAACTGTACAAACGTCAGTTCTTTAACTGACACAATAAACTTGCACTCTTTACACAGTTGTAACAGAATTGTAATTGTGACAAAAGTCCTTCATTATTTTTATATGACGTTTATGATTTCACAAGGTTTTGACATGCATTCCCCATGTCAAATAAAACTAGTGGACACAATTCCCACCTTGATATAAATGCTTGTAAATGAGAACTATTATAGTTGATGAAAGTTTCTTCACTTCAGACTGAAAATAAAAGGCTACAAGTAATCATGACAATGTAATGTGCAGTTCAGCTTTAGGAGTGAACACCAGACAATTCATCCCCTGAATTTTCCTAAAGCAGTTCACACATCAGTTATTTTGCCATTATTATCAGCCACACCCTGAGCTACTTTCTGTTATCTTTTTTCCAGATAGTTTAAAGTTACTGAACTTAAGCCATTACTTTTATTTAAAAGAAATATTTAATTCTTTATTGCAATACACAGCACAGACATGCACCCTGTTCTCTTATATCGTCTTATGGCAGAATGCATACAAGATGATAACACTGCTTCGATTTAGACATAAATAGGTCTGATTCACTAAAATAATTAAACAGGCTTCACTCTGACAAGAGCTATTAATTTCTTTTCTTAAGTCGGTATTTTCTTAACTGTCTTCCCCAAACATATAGCCATGGAGCAATAGGATAGGCAACAAAGTGTAAGACACAACCCTTACCTGAAGCTATCTGTTTATCGAGTAGCAGGTGGATTAGATTTGAGTAACTTGATTTGACTTCTTGCTTTAATACTTTCTCCTGAAAATAAACAGTTAATTAGATGGCAATGCAAAGCTAGCAATGGCTGCTGAAGTAAACACAGGTGTAAACAACTCACCTGGATTACCTGACTGATGTACGGACCCTGCTATCTGAAAAAACAATAGGTGTGCCTACATCCTGCAGGGCCAGCTGCCTTGGTTACCTGTCTTTGCGCTTTGCCACGCTCTCTCTTTCTCTCTCTCTTGCTCTTTGTCTCTATTTCCTTAAAGTAAATTCTTTATCGTATATGTTCTTACAACAGTCACTCCCAAATCTCTTTTACCAGCTGGCACTAATAATTGGTTCAGACATATGAATGCTGAATTCTTAAGAAAACACCTGTGGCTTAGTATAATAAATAATATTTAACAAACCTGTTTATCATGTATGTTAAAACATAGCACTCTGGCAGCTTGCCCATATTCATCCCTCTCTCCTTTAGTTTCAACCTATACATGTGTATGCAACCTAACATAGCATCCATGCATATTAAATCTGCAAGATTATTGACTAACAGATGTAAGTTTACAGGAAGCAGAGTCAGCCTAACCTGAAGGCTGTTGACGAGGCCTCGTCTAAGTACTGTAATGACTAATTTAGCTTCTGTATCCCTGATATTTCAAAACTGTGTGTTTCAACAAGCACTATCAGACAATAAAAATATGTGCAAATTAGATGTTTAGAGGGAACAACTACCTATTAAAATATTCATGGAGTTCAGGTGAAAAATTCACAGTGAATATTCTGCTGATCACTGCACACTGACATTCTTAGTGTACTTTATTACTTTGTCTGATACTTTGCACTGACAGCTAGGTCAAAAACCAGGTTATTAGACTATATTCATACAATATTGTATGAGATACTTTCTCATGAGAAAGATAGCCATCTATTCTATCATTTTACCTTATGAAGAAACAGTCCAGACATAATCACTGGAAATGAAACTATTTTTCACAGCTGTCAAGGTATAGTTCCCTACCTGAAGTTTTATCTCCCTGTATCAGTGACTCAACAGGTAGCATTACTTGCCTTTGTTATCTAAAAGGCTATGGTTCTATTCCCACTCCAGGTGATTTAATTGCTAACACAGCAGTTTAGCATTAGGGGGTGATACATTCCTGAGCATGTCATTGTTTGGTTGAAATGTTAAACCTAAGTCCCATCTGCTTGTGTTGGCGGTAGCTCTGGTGGATGTAAATGATCCTCTGGTGCCTATCAAAGAGTATGGGGAACCTCTACTGTGCCATGGCCAAATTTTCCTAGTAATAAAATTGCTATCTCAGATTTCCACTGACACTTACTAGCCTAGTGGGACTAACCTAGCCAGCAAATGATAAATAAAATAAATTTATACATCATCTGTGTATAACATTTTGCAAATGCTGTCCCCTCAGCCCTACTTGTACAAACTCTGGCATTCATACAGAAAAAGACTTTTGCACTGAAACAGAAAACCTCTGTTCCCTCTGAATATTTTGGCGACACCAAAATGTTAGTTTTGAGTTAGCACATGCAAGGGTGGGTCCCTAAAAAAGGTAAAAGGGGGTATAGTTTGCCACGTAAGGAAGAACATTATTTTCCACTTCTCGTCATGAGTTTCAGCTATTTCAGTTCAAATGATTGTCCTTCACAAAATGTAATTGTACTGTTGCGTTTTTCATCTCCTATGCTTTAGCATAACTCTGCCCCATGGTTATAAGGCTAATCTTTCCTTAAGCACTTTAGCCTTTAATTATCTAGACACTGCATTTACTTCCGGGTGCAATGATCATTTCTTCCAATTGCTAGCCCAAAGCCTTTAAGACATCCGTTACACAAGTTACACAAGAAATGTATAGTCACTCACACAATAATGTCACAGCAACAGAACAAAAGGGATATTTCTTCCTTTTGCAGCTTAAAACAGAAATGGTACAAACCCTGCTTAACAGGGACAGCTCTGTATTCTTTCTCACAGATACCCCATGAGAAGTACAGTGAATGTGCTTTGTCTTTGTATAAGCAGCTGTTTTTTGTCAAACCTCTCCCAATACAGGAATGAGCTTATGCATCATATCAAGTAACAGTCAACTTTCACGTTTCTTTCAAACTCACATTTAAAGAATTTAGAATGACACAACCTCATCCTTATAAGAAAGTCATTTATTTATTTTATTTTATTTTACATTTGTTAACCGGGAAAGTCCGACTGGATACAGGTCCATTTTCAGCAGAGGCCAGGGGAGAAAAGCTCCAAATGTACAAAAACAAGTGTAAATACAGTGAAATTATTACAGTGAGTTATCACAAAACTGAGATTTGTTTAATGATATGCACACACAGGTACATGTTTTTCTCACATACACACAGCAAAGGTTGGAAGCAAGTAGCTGAGGAGTTAAAGATTTCATCTGAAAAAGGAAATCACATATATTAAAGGTGGTTATCATACATGGTGTATTGTTAACTTTAAATCTTTTCAGTAGGTGGGTGATTTTAAACAGTTAGAGAATCAGAGTTGTATTCCTGTAATGAGGTTCTCATTTATGAATTATGTTTGAGTGGGGGTTAGTCAGGGTTTGTACAGGGACAAAGCCACTGCATTTTTACGTATTTCCTAAGGGATTTTTTGAATTCGGATAAGGAGGGGTCAGTGGTGAGTTCAGCAGGAAGTAGGTTCCAGTTTTTATCAGCTGAGTTGGAGAACAGTGATTAACCAGCTGAATTGCTGGTTTTAACAGTTTGCACTAGCAATTTATTGGAATAGCGATGGGATTTTAGGTTACTGTAGGGGGTAATAATAGTTTTCAGTATGGGTGTACTGTCTGGTTGGTAGAGGATTTTGTGAACAACTAGTAGTTGGTTATATTGCAGTTGATAGGGTAGTTCAAACCAGTCTAACAATTGAAGGCTAAGGCAGTGATGGGTTCTATAAGCTGATCTTGTTGCAAATCTGGCAATGTTATTGCAGCACCTAGTTAATTTATTGAGGTTTGATTTGCTTAGGTTTACGAAGATGGGTGAGGCATAAAGAAGGGTCGATAGCAGATGTGTACGAGCAATAACAGTTCTAGCAGATGGCGTTAGGAATGGTTTAATCCTGTATAAAGAGCCTATTTTTTTTTATTAACTGTTTTAATAGTTTTGTCTATGTGAGCATCAAACTTGAGGTTGTTGTCGATGATCACTCCCAGTAGTTTAATACTGGGTTCTGGGGAAATGATGGTACCATTGTTAGATATTATGGTGAGAGGTGGTGAGGAGACCTTGCAAGTCAGGAAGAAGAGTAATAGCTTGGTTTTATTTGGGTTTAATAGTAGTTGGTGACCAGTGAGCCAGTTCTCTACTTTGTTGAAAGTGATTTGGGACAAGGATTGTAAATCTGTGGGGGAGATGGCAGAGCAGATTAGGGTTGAGTCTTCTGCATATTGAATACAAGTTGCATTAGGGATGACTTTGTACAGGTCATTAATGAATATGGAGAATAGGAGGGGACCTAATATAGATCCCTGTGGGACTCCAAGGGTGACTGGTAAAAGGAACGATAGGTTATTCTTCCATAGTACAGCTTGTTGTCTGTCACTTAGGTAAGAATATAGGTTCATAGGTTCGTACTAAGCTAACTGCCCTTACAAGACATTTTAAGCCTAGCCAATTATCCCTTGTGTGACTCAAACCCTGCACCTTGTGTTTGTAAGGCAAACACCTTAACCATTAGGCCACCCTCCCAGTGAAACCAGGTAATTGCTAGGTTATCTATGGAGAGTGATTTTAATGTGTTTAAGAGTAGCTGGTGATTTACCATATCAGATGCCTTGGATAGGTCAAGGCAGAGGGCTGAGGAGAGCTTCTTATCATTACAGTTTTGATTTATTGTATGGGAGAAGGAGAGAAGGGCTGAGGTTGTACTATGGCAAGGTCTAAATCCATGCTGGGAGGGGCTAGGAGAGTGTTTTGATTCAGAGAGGCAAGACATTGCTTATGGATACATTTTTCCATTATTTTAGCCAAGGGAGACAGAATGGCTATAGGCCTATAATTTGAAAGTTCAGTGGAATCTCCCCATTTATGAAGAGGAACAATGTGGGAGATTTTCCAGATGTGGGGGATATAGGCTTCGTGGATAGTTCTATTGAGTAAAATTGATATGGGTTATGCTATTTCATTAGTGCCTTTTTGGAGATACTCTGCAGGTAGTAGGTCTGCTGAAAGGGTGGTGGGTTTCAGTTTTTTAAGA
Organism: Protopterus annectens; assembly: GCF_019279795.1. NCBI lineage: Eukaryota > Metazoa > Chordata > Ceratodontiformes > Protopteridae > Protopterus > Protopterus annectens. The sequence continues at coordinate 678,230,188 of NC_056751.1, read as the reverse complement.
AGGGACTTAATAAAAGATGTTGGTACTGTACCAAGCTTAAATGGGATCTTATTATCAGGTGTGGGGGTTGGTGGTACTTGGGGCATAGGGAGATAGCTTACTGGCTAGGGATTGCACAGTTAGTTTGTTGGAGGGTAGTTAAGGGGTTAGGGGTAGTTGATTGGCCTGGGTAGAGAAGTTTGTTTATGCCTGACCAGAATTGTTGTGGTTGATTTTGGTTATTTTGTTGCAGATTACAGTAGTAATTATTTTTGTCTAGCATAATAGACTTCTTTGCATCTTTTCTCAGCTGTTTATATATAAGGTGGTCTTTTGGGGATTTAGTGGTTCTCCAGGAGGTCCACGCTTTGTTTCTGCTAATATTTTTTTGCCTTGTGTCATTAGAGAGCCATGGTGCTACTTTGTTATTGGTTCTGATAGTGTGTGGGGGAGCATGGTTATCCAGGATAGCAAAAAATGTAGAGATAAAGTATGAGACCGCTTCATCTAGTGGAAGTAGCCATAGGTTGGACCAGTCACATGCGTTAAGTTCATTCTGAAATTTAGTCTGAATAAAGTTCTTACAACCTCTAATGGTTTTAAAGGAAGATTGTTGAGGGATGGCATTTCTTTTCCTGATTATATAGGTCAGGAAGTGATCACTAAAGTCCTCAGGTAGGGTGCCTGTTTTATATATCTGTGGTAGGTTTTTTATTAATATCCAGTCTAGGATACTTTCTTTTTTGTTAGGCTTATTGATTCGAGTTAAGGGAAGATATCATCTGGGAGAAGCCATGCAAATTTATATGGGTGGAGGGGAAGTCTGAAGAACAAGTATTCCAGTCGATATTAACATCCCCGAGAATAATAGTTTCCTGGAGGCAGTTAGTGCAGAGCCATTGGAGGATGCCCTCCAAGGTATTTGTGTTGTTATCTGGGGGAATATAGATACATGCAATGTTTATAGATTTGCGTTTGTTGAGTTGGACCTTTGTCATGAGTATTTCTGCATTGTTACTAAACAAGGCATTGGGGGTACTAGTTTTTATTATTTAGATTTATACAAGATGGCTACCCCCCTCCTTTCTTAGAGATGCGATCAAGTCTTAGTATATTGTACCCTGGGGGTATAATCTCATTTTCAATAGTAGTAGGCTTGAGCCAGGTTTCAGTAAGGCATAGTATATCAGGGGAGTGGACATCTAGTAGGGCATGTAAGTAGT
>NC_056751.1:678197069-678228486 GCF_019279795.1 Protopterus annectens | reverse complement strand
TTCCACCGATGCAAGGTCTCACAGTGCAGGGCAACAAGACAGCCTTGGGTTGATTTAAGATTGGCCAAGACACAGGATGTCACTTTTGCTGAGGGGAATGCGAGCACACTACTGGGGATTCCTATGAAGCAAGGCAGAAAAGCTAAGTCAAAAAATGGCATTCATTTTGGCTCCCAGGTTTCCTCCAGCAAAAATACAATTTATTCTTTCAAACTTATTTCACAAATAATGTTTCTGGTGAAATGTATCAATCTTTATCTAAGCCAATGTGTATTAAACATGAGCCCTGACACACTGTCATTAAATTTTCCTTTCTTTTGTAGACAGTTTTCTCAGAATGAGTACAAATTAACAAAAAGTATATTTTCAGAACTGGAGCTGCAAAGAATACATGTGTTGATGTTGTCCCTAAAAGAGTAGGACATTCTGGATTGTCAACTATAAGTTTCAATCCCAGATAACATATTTGTAATAGCAAACTCTATTAACCTAAGTTCATTTGGACCGAGAAATGACTCATCTTTTAGGACTGTGTAATGCTTTATATTCAAACATAAAATGTACTCTTTTAAATCTGTTTTCCATTGTTTCATCTTTTATATACTGATTCTTTATTTTAAGGCATTACCATTTATTTCAAACTTGATTGGATATAGTTGCGTATTTCTCCCTGAAATATGTTTCCAAATTGTTTTCGTTGTATTATAGTCATCATTTTAGAGAGAAAATATTTATTTCTTTGTTTATTTATTTATTGACATTTGTTTACCAGTTTAGCTTGACTGAGACAAAGACCACCCTGTTCAGCGGAGGCCTAGAGGAAAAGCTCCAGTGCAAAAATACAATTTACAGTTAATGATTACATCTGTTAAGGGTTCTAAAACAATACAAAGCCACTAAAAAAATCATGCTTTACTGTGCAAACCATCAAACAAAATTGCTACAGAGAATACTAACAAAATAAGATTTTATGGTTTCTTTTCATGTATATAAATGCCTGTGTCATAAGTGAAGATTCAATACAGATGTTTGTTTTTTAATAGATGTTGGTTCGATTGTGTATGAGCCAAGGTTACAGTTTGTCTTTTGAATAGTACAGGTGAGGGAATACATCACTGGTGTTCTGGTTAAGCATTGCTGCAGAATGTGAAATGAAAGTGAAAGCTGAACTCTACAAAAGCTGAGAAATGATGACAAAGCTTATTAATAAATCTTGATTATGCCTCAGGTCCTTTATGCATTTCCCAAAGGAGCTCATTATTTCTATCTTCAGGTCACACCTTAGTGACAGTTTTTCCCTCATATGTGTCCTTTATAATGTGGCATATGAAAGCAGCTAGTGCAGACCAGTATATTTTATTGCATACCAGCAGTACACCTGGTTGGCTTTTTCTTTTTCTTTTTTTGTTCTTTATTTTGAGCTGAAATTAAGTATTTTGTGAAGTGAAGTTTTGCACAATAGTATACAGCCTTGAACCGCCTTATTGAATTTAGTTTACAATATAACCACCATCATCATAATAGCAATAATTGTATTTTTTTTTGTGACGCAGGAAGATGCAGAGGTGGATACTTACAGGGATCATGATTCACCAAAACTCAACGTGAATAAAATAACTCACTGAATCCATATTTTATTGGATCACAGAAGTGAGCATATGCCAATCAGACTATATTTTTATATAATTATAAGCCCCCTATATAGTTTTAAGTGTCGGGAGGATATGACGTAATACACTGCTTAACTGAAATATTATGGCTTTGAAGTTGTATAATTATGAGAAGGAGGGACAACTTTGGGAAGGTGGTTTTCTTTCTTCTCCAGATTTGGATTTCTATGAGTTGTAAGATATGAGTGTCACTTGCCCTCTGGGAAACCAATGTCCGAAAAAACTGTTCAACTATATTTAACTGATTCATTGAAATGCTAGGTCTCTCTGTTATTTTAGTGAGATGTATTTTGATGAAAAGTGGCTCTGCACAGGGTTTTTAGTTCCAGTAGTGCTGCTTTTGATACGGGATCATAGTTTTGGGAAATACTTACGTGTATATAAACACAGTGGCTCTTTTTGATAACCTTTTTTCACTTAAAATATCAGCATCAAATTTACAAACTGGAATTTTTATGTTTTTTAATGTAATTTATATGCAACAGATTTTTTTTCCCATGCTGCAACAAATCTGAGTAAGTTTACAGTGTTCTTCTCTCCTATGATATATGCTTCCACGTGTGCCATTGCTGCATCTGCTATCATCCACTCATGCCCCATTTGTGGGGATAGACAACAATCCTCATCCATGAAGGTATCAGAGAGGTTTTTACTTTGAAGCCTTCCTCTTCCCCTATGAATATCCACAAGGCCTTTTGTGGTATGTGTGCAATCGAACAGTGCGATAGCTTGTCACATGTCCTGTGAGTAATGTTATCCTCACAGTACTGAACTCTCTGAAGACAGGCAGCCCCATTCATCTTTGGTTGCCATTCAGGGATTTAAGTGGTGAGCACAGCCTACAGCCCACAGCAGTACCTTTCGGAAAAGACAAACTGGTTTTGCCTTATCTTTCCTCTCCTATCGAACTAGCTTCTCCAGCATCACAGGCAATGATCAAACCTGAGTTGTCTGGGTTGTACTAATAACATTAAATTATAAAAGCAGTTTTTAACATAGAAAATGTAGATTTAAAGATATAGCTTATAATTCACATGCTGCAGCTATGTCATCCCACTTGTTTTTGTTTTGCTGTGGCTATCTTGCTTTTTTAGCTAATTTATTTGTTGACAAAGTAACCCTACTCAGTGCAAGAGTGTATTTCTGGAGTAACAGGGGAACACTGGGTAATTAAATGACTTGTTTATAGCCACAAAACGTGTCACTGTAAATTGATGGAATCAGCAGGGGTGGAGCTTGTTGAGTACCTAATGATATTTTAACTTTATTGGCCTATGTATTTACTGGGACATTAAAAAAGTAATGGTCCTAGGTCATTCTGACTAATAAGAAAACATATACAGCATTCAGACCCAACAATCATTTTATGTCTTCAAATTGACAATCACAAAACTGCTACACTGGCAGTAAAATGGAAATCATTGTCAGAAGTATCAGCTAAGCTTGCCATGCGGCCAGCCCTGAAAAGGAGTATTCCATAGCAAGAATCAATCTTGAATGCAGTGGCTGCAGAATGTGGCTGATATAAAAATTTACAACATAATCTGTTATTATCTAGTATGAATGAAAGATTTGGAGATGGAGATCTGGTGGTGTAACTATAGAATAGGAAGCACTGGAAAAGCAGCAAATCTGTCCCATGGAATAAAAATGAAAAGGGCACAATGAGTCCCCAAGACCTACTCCTCATGCAAACTAGCTCCCAGGTAAATAATTTTCAAGCCGCTGAACTTTATAGGTTAATTGGTTCATGGATACTTACTAGGCTATTGATCTGGGAGGATCTTTAGAAGACTAGCCATACATTCCCATGAAATTTTTCACCCTTATATTTTTTAAAGACAAGTAACCCAGAGGTGAGCTGAACATTTATATGCTGTCACTGCCCATGAGGAATAAGGGTACTAATCCAGGTCTGAATTCATGCTAATCCAGGGCTGAATCCATGCTAATCCAGGCTGAATTCATGCCTACCCATTCATTTAACCAGAGTGCATTTAAATATTGTACGAGAAGTACTTTGCATTGCTTGGAGAGGATGACAATTCCAAATCGGCGGTATTCTCTGTGATGTATATCCATATCTCCAACATATTCTGTTTATGTTGCAAATTAGATTTAGATCTCTTGACTGGGTGTTTATGCCCCATTGGACTTGTGAATGTGTTGTAGGTCTGACAGCACAGGGTCTGTTGAGGCTCTGTATGTGAGACAAAGATCACCCCTCGATAGCCTCAATGATACAAAAAAGAGGGGCAAGGCTTTGAGATGGTCTGCATAGTTTTTTATGATTTAGACCCTTGAGTGTCTTAGTAAAAAAGTGTTGTGGACACCTAGTTATGTCAAATGTTTGGACAGGTATATAGCAAAGGGCACATTATTGTTAGTCTGATCAGTGTGGAAGACAGTCGAATGATCACATCCCTAAATCTGGACACCACAATCATTTTAATAAGCTGTGCAATGAAAATGCACTTTCTTAAAATAGTGTGTGCATGGTGAACAAAGGACAGTTCATTGTCTATATGGGTTCCCAGGGCCTTAACTTCTGGATCCATTTTTAGGTGTATGTTGTCAATGTGATAGTAACAAGGGACTTCTTGCGCTTGCTGAAATATACCAAGAAGACACGCAACTATTAAAAAAACTAACAAACAACAGCTTTCCGGGATAAAAATACATTTATTTAGCACTTTCATCCCAGATCGTTGCAGGACTTCATCAGAATGAAAGGAACCATGACAAGATGTATTGCCTATGCTATGTATTATCTATGCCTTTGCAGTGACCCACCATAATCATATATTCATATCTTCCAATCCTACCTTTTATTTCTCTTCCTACCCACTATTATCTCTACCTGTCAATCTTCCTCTCAACAGTCAATCAATTCCTCTCTACTATAGTCTTTCATTTGGCTGCTGTGTGCTCCTGAATCTAGAAGTACGCTAACAACACAATCTACCCCTACCTTGCAATAAGGGACCTACCTGGCTTCTAAGGACCCTCTGATCCACTTCAAGCCTTACCAAATTGGACCATTGTTTGTTTCTGCTGCCCCAGTGCTTTCTCCTGTTTGCACAGAAATTACAAAGTATGTTTCTCCATTGACCCATATTGTAAGCAAACCCATTGTATTTGTCTTGTAATTAAACTATGTAAACTAACTTAGCCACTGAGTCAGGAAAGCCAGCAGCCAACCTCCTCTCCCTGACTATACACTCCTGATAGAGTCTCCTTGCTGCTAACCTATCCTTCCCTACCTACTTTTTTTCCCCTGGTTACCTGCTGTACTTTTAATTCTGCCCACTAGGTGGCAGTGTATTCTAGCCTTTGTGCCCTCACTCACTCCCCAAATATTGCTAGTTTCAGCTCTTACTACTCTCTGTCTGCGCCTAGTCCGTACTCTTCTCATCCTCTACCTACCTACTTAGACTTTAATTCTTTTTTGTTTCCTGTTTTCACTATCCTCTTTCCCATTCCTTACCTGCTCTACTAGAAGCTACTTACCTGCTCCACTGCCTCTCCCTGGGATTCTACTCTTCACTGATTGTCTCTGCTGAATCCTCCACAACCTGCTCTTCTATTTCTTACGGCCATTACTTTTTACCTGGACCTTAATACTCCTATGACTCTCCTCCTCTGTAGACAATACTCTATCTCATCTTTACTTCCTCACCTACCCCAATCCGTTTTCCCTTTCCTGTGTACAATTTTCTAAGTTACTCCAGATATTCCCACAATACCTGGAAGGTACCTGCCATTCCTTGTTAACTGCTCTCTGCTTAATTTGTCCCTCCCTTATCTACCTCCCCCCTCTGTTACATTGCCCCCTCCCACTCCCACCTCATTTCCCGCCCTTAGGGCATATAGGAGGGAAGGTCCTCGTGGTGCCTTTCCTTTACTACCTACACTTTTTCCTTGGCTGCTGTGTGCTTCTGAATCTAGAAGTACACTAACAACAGTGAGTATCATTACGTTTTCTGAGATGCCTATTATTTGTGAGCTATCGTAACTATTGTCTTGCTGAACTGTTTTTATTTATTTACACTACCCGTGTAGCAAAGAAACAGCTACCTTAAATGTGTAATTTGCCAGTTTGTCACTGTTGCAGTTTCTCTGATGCCCATAGTCTGCTGTGCTTAGCGTTGTAAACTAGTTCATTCTTTTAGTGCTGTATAGAGTCTCAGTCTATTTAAATGGTTTAATTTAGTGATTGTATTATATGTCTGCGTCCTGTCTACCCCATTTGTAGAAATGTTAGCAGCTAGTGTTAAGCGTTTTTAAGTGGCATAAGTTTTATTTTTTCTGAATTTTCTTTTTCTTAGCGTTTTGAAATTGCTCTTTCTTCTATACTTGTTTTAGTTAAGAGAATTCATTACACTTTATGCCCTCTATCCTTCAACTGTAAAAACGATAGCAGCTACTTGGCTTGTGGTTCCTCCCACATGGTCCGTGTTGCACAGTTCTGCAAAGCGAGCATTTCTGCTTTATACAGGTGATTTTTGTAATCTGCTCAACCTCACTTACTAAATTAACCTGCTGAATCCTCCACTACCTGCTCTGGCCCGCTCTGTTCAGCATCCTGTGCCACACCCACTTAATTACTCACCCTATCACCTTAGACTGCTACCTATCAATTCCTCCCTTAACTAACCCTCTCCTTAATCATCTCCTCCCTATTCAAAGGAACCTTAGCTCATACATTAACTCTCTCTCTCTCCTTAATCATCTCCACCCTATTCAAAGGAACCTTAGCTCATACATTAACTTTATCTAACATTTTATATTACCTCGCAACCCTACTATCTCAAATGACCTTCCTACATAACTCTAACCTCAAAAACTATCTTCTTATTACTTCTTCATTAATATTCCTAGCTTTACCCTACACCCTAACCTTCTATGAACACTTCTCTCTACTTAATAATGAACCTCCCCACCAACAAACTCTACCATTCACACATTGTAGCTCCCTCTCCCATAGCAATATAACCTCTACTACAGTTTACCTACTCCCAAAGTTTCATAGATCTTGCCATGTTACTTACTTCTCCTGCAAGATAAACTTACCCAAATACTTTAAAAGCATAAAGACTTTACTTAAACATCCCATTAATCTTCTATTACATGGAGATATTCATCCTAATCCTGGCCCAAATCCACAAATTTGTACTAACCCACTAAAACAAATTTCTAATGGTGTTTCTACTTCCATACAATTAGGTAACTCTCTCAGAATAGCTCAACTCAATATCCGTAGCATTAACAACAAACTTAGCCAATTGCATGCCCTTTTACAAGCGCATGCATTTGAAATCCTTTGCCTTACAGAAACTTGGTTGAAACCCTTTACTCATGACCTAGAAATAACCCCACCTGGATACAACATCCTTAGATGTGACCGCACATCCAAAAAGGGTGGTGGTGTAGCCATCTTGTATAAATCTGAACTTCAAGTTTCATCCTATAATGTGCTACTACCCTCTAATACCAATGCAGAAACCCTTACCATCAAACTCCGACTTAACAAATCTAAATCTATTTATATAATTTGTACCTACATTCCTACCGGAAATAATATTAACACTCTTGAAAACATTCTTAGAAGCCTTTCCACCCTGCTACCTCAAGAAGCAATTGTACTAGGTGATTTTAACATTGACTGGACTACCTGTAGCTCCCCCAATCCTAACACCCACATTAATCTTTATGGTTTCACCCAAATAATAAAAACCCCCACAAGAATCCACAAACCTAGTAATAAAGAAGCCACCCTCGACTGGATTCTTGTAAATAGTCATCCTGAAACCTATATACCAGGAACACTTCCAGACGACATTAGCGACCATGTTCCTAACCTATATAACAAAGCAAAAGACTCATAGTCCTACCAATAACACTTTTATATCCTTTTGTTCAAAAAAACACTTTCAAGCAGAAAGCTTTCAAAATGAACTAAAGGCCTGTAACTGGTCACCTCTGAAGCAACTCAAACTGGATGAAGCAGTTTCCTACTTTAATACTAAATTCCTACAAATCCTAGATCTCCATGCCCCCCTTCGCTCCTCCCAACCTAGGACCAAAACAGCTCCATGGCTCACACAACAAACCAAGGAAAAAATGTTCCTACGAAACAAAATATGGGCCAAATGGAGAGCCTCTAAGAGCTCTGCAGACCACCTATTCTTTAAACAGCTAAGAAATGCAACCAAAAAGGACATTATCTTAGACAAAAAAAACTATTATTTAACCTTCAACAATCTCACGCTAATAACCCTCAAAAGTTCTGGGCAGGCATTAACAAAGTACTCCAACCAGGTTATACCAAAACTCCTGCCTCATCTTCAATTCCTCATAATAATCCTTTGCAAATAGCTGATGCCTTCAACAATTACTTCACTGAAACTATTCAAGCCCTTGCAAAGACAATACCTCCCATCTCCCCCAGCCCCTTACAAAACATAAGCAGTCAAGTGCCCTCCTTCCATATACAACCTGTACCAACATCCTTTATCTGCAAACTCCTTCATAAACTCAAACCATGTACCCCTTCTGCTGACTGCCTGCCAGCAGAATACCTTCAAATAGCTTCCAAAGTCATAACATATCCCATATCCATCCTTATAAACCGAACAATCATAGAAGGTAACATCCCATCCATATGGAAAGTCTCCCACATTATCCCCTTACATAAAGGAGGCAAATCCACTGATATCTCCAATTTCTGACCAATTGCATTACTCTCCCCACTGGCCAAAATAATGGAAAAATGTATTCACCATCAACTACTCCAACACCTGCTCCACAATAACTTACTAGCCAACTGCCAACACGGTTTTAGGCCCTTTCATAGTACAACTACCGCCCTGCTAACTTTTACTGACTGCATAAATAGGAATCGAAATAACAACTCTCTATCTTCCGCATTATTCATTGACTTATCAAAAGCCTTTGATATGGTTAACCACAACTTACTGATCAGTGCACTAAAAGCACAATCTCTTGACCCACAAGCAATAATTTGGTTTACATCCTATCTAGAAAATAGACAACAAGCAGTGCTCTGGGACAATAATCTCTCCACACCCCTCCCCGTAAACATTGGAGTCCCTCAAGGCTCTATCCTAGGTCCTCTTCTATTTTCCATTTTTATTAATGATCTCAATACTATTTTTCCTCAAGCCACCTGCATACAATATGCCGATGACTCTACTTTAATCTGTACTTCTAAATCATCAATCTCTCTTCAGACGCTTACTCAAACAGTATTTAACACTGTTGATAACTGGTTTACAGCCCATTGCCTCCTCCTAAACCCAAAAAAAAACAAAATTGTTGCTTTTTGCTCCCACCCAAAAGTCTCCAGTGATCCACTTCACAATTACCTCTAACAATGGAACTACTATTTCCCCAGATACTACCACACGTCTCCTGGGCATCACTATAGATAATAACCTCAGCTATGATGATAATATCAACAATACTATACAAACTGTCAATAAAAAAACTAGGCTCCCTGTATAGAATCAAACCCTACCTCACACCTCTAGCCAGAACCACCACGGCCCAGACTCACCTCACTTCTACCCTATTTGATGCTTCTGCTATATACACCAATCTATCAAAACACAATCTAAGCAAGCTTGAAACTAGCTATAACAATATAGCAAGATTTGCCACTAGTACCCCTTTTAGAACCCACCACTGTCACAACCTTAAACAACTTGGATGGTCAGAACTACATAACCATCTGCTGTATAATCAACTGATGATCATACAAAAAATTCTTTATCACCCAAATAATACCCCGATCCTCTCTAGCCTGATCACCCCATATAAAAATCTTGCAAGACTTCGTTCAGCAAACAAGTTACTAATTTCCAATATCAAATCTAATAATAAAGCTGGGGACTCACTTTTTACTAACATTGTGGGCAAAATCTGGAACAAGCTTCCTAGGACACTCACATCTCTCTCATCTACATCTCTCTTCAAGAAACACCTCAAAGAACACCTATAAACTCATTGGCTTTGTCCCTGTTCTAAACCTGACTGAACCTTACTTTTCCCCTTATTTTCTCTTCTTGCTATACTCCTTCCTTCTTGACCTTGTCCCCTCTGCAGCATTAATCTATAGAACCTAACTTTATTCTAGCCCTTGTGTATTTCTTTTACTACCTTTCTCACTTTTCTCCCTCTTTGACTTACAAATGACAACACTAGAACCTTAAGTGCACCTGTACTTCATTGTAACTTAAACCTGTGCAAAGACTCTATGCTACCATTCTTTTCTTAGACACAATTTTTATTTTGTATTACAAGCACTATTATTTCTCTTATGCAGCTGAACTTTAGTTAATTTTTACCTGCTGTATCTAGTAATTTTACTATGTTTGGAGCCCATCTCCCTGTGAACTTACGCATGTTTTAAGTATTGTATTTTGTAAATTTTTACTATTTTTGGAGCTTAACTACCTGGGCCTCTACTGAAAATGGACATGTATCCAGCTAGACTAGCCCAGTCAACAAATGTAAAATAAATAAATAAATAAAATTTAAATTCTACTTACTATGAATGTATATACTCCTATTATACAACAAAACAATCAGATATTCACATTAAAAATGCAAGCAGACAAGACACTTCTCAGGAGTCAGAGAAGTTAGAAACAGTAGGGCTAAGGAGCTACATACAGGCTCTGCTAATGGCTGTTGAGTTTTAGTCCCATAGAGGATTACAGTGACTAACTTGGTATTGGTGAATGGATATGAGGAGTCAGCAGTCAGAGAAGTTACAAACAGCAGGGATTAGGAGCTACTTACAGGCTCGGCTAATGGCTGTTGAGTTTTAGTTCCATAGAGGATTACAGTGACTAACTTGGTGTTGGTGAATGGATGGCTGTTAGGGTTTTAGTCCCATAGAGGATTACAGTGACTAACTTGGTATTGGTGCCTGCCTGGGAAGACATGATCGACAAACCACGATGCTTTGCCAGAGATGGTCTGCACCTGTCACCCCTGGGATTCAGTTTACTGGCTAAAGCTCTTGCCATCCCTGTAGTGTCTTTTTTAGGCAAGGTTCAAATGATAAAACCACCACCGTAACAGATACAAGCATGCAAAATCTGAAGGTAATGCTACTCAATGCTAGAAGTCTAAACCTCAAAATACACTCTCTCGAGGCACTCCTAAAAATGGAGAACATCGATATCTGTGCAGTAACTGAGACCTGGTTCAAGGCTCCAGAGAGCACCCCTGCAATACCAGGCTACAACTCTTAGCACACTTTTCGGCCACAAAACCAAGACCGAAACACTAAAGGTGGAGGAGTGTCCATATTCACCAAGGATATTCACACCACCAGGCTAGTTACCCAACACAATGCATCTGAAATTCTCCAGGTGCAATTAACACTAATCCAAATTGCAGCTTGCTACAGATCCCCCACTATGCCCCAAGATTCTCACTACACCTATCTGAACATACTGGAAAATATTAAGATACAACCAAACACCCTAATACTGGGTGATTTCAACTACCCTGCCATTAACTGGGAAAACTACTCTGGTACCAACTCCTTTCCCCAACGGTTCTTGGAATTCATAAATTCCAACACCCTGGCTCAACTAATCCATTGTCCCATCAGGGGCTCCAATATCCTAGACCTGGTCATTACCAACATGGGAGATAGATGCTCCACACCAGTGGTCAGCCCCTCATTGGTCAGGTCTGACCATAAGCAAATCACCCTTGACATCCACATCCCACCCCCACCCCCCAGTAAGGAAACCTCCTTAAAAAACTTCTCCAAAGCCAACTTCATGCTACTGAAGTCAGAAGTGACAAACTTCATGACACCCATGTAGACGGGATCTGAAAGTTCGACTGCAGAATCCTACACTAAGGCACTGTATGAGCACATCCACTCGTGCATGAATTGTGCCATCCCAAATAGAACCAAGATGCTCTTCTCCAAAAAAAAGAAGCCAATCTGGTGGTCCCCTGCTATAAACAAACTATACAACAGAAGGAAGTAACTGTTGCAGAAAAGAGGAAAATCCCAGGATGCAAATAACTCCCTCACAGCTTTAGTAAGAAGCTGGGATCCCTCATAAAATCCTCAAAAGCTAGTTACAAAATAAAATTGCCAAAAATTCCAAAGACAATCACAAGGCATTCTATAGTTATGTCAAGAATCTAAATGACAATGCTCAGATCTGCTCCGAGCTACAACAGAATGGCATTAAATATACTGATCCCAAGGATATTGCCAATATCCTGGCAGTTCAATTTAGTGACATCTTCACCCCCCTCTCACCCCCCAAAGGGCCCATCTCAATACCAAAAGATTGCCAAATTCCGGTAATCACGGCCACACAGGTAGAAACTGCACTCTCCAAAGCTAAGAATACAGCATCCATGGGACCAGATGACATCCCAGGCTGTGTACTACATGAACTATAAAATGAACTGGCACCTCACCTAAGTGTCATGTTTAATCATAGCCTTACCCCAGGCTTCATTCTCACTGAGTGGCACACAACTACAGTTATCCCACTCCACAAGGGGGATCACTCCACAAGGGGGATCCCGGGGACTACCGTCCCATCAGTCTGACAAGCCTGATCTGCAAGGGCATGGAATGCATTATCATTGTGGAAGAGAGTAAGGCAGTCCACACAGCCTATCGGGACCTCGCCAAGGTCGTCAACAACATCCCCCACTCTGGAATCATAGATAAACTTACTAAGCTGGGCATAAATCCCAACGTCACTCGATGGGTTGCCAACAAGCAATGTAAATACCAAAACCCTAGGAACAACATACAAAATCTAAATGCATGTCTTTTACACAGTATAGAATTAGCATAAATACTGTTAGTATCATCCAACTAACTCAAATGTTGCTGTTAAATATTCATATAAATACAGAACTAGAGAACAATCATTCTTAATCAGACAAACTATGAATGTCCACAAGTATTAGCAAATATTAGCAAACCAATGGTAAAAAATTATCATTACCTAGTTGTCTGAAAATATATCCCAATAACGTGATCAATAGAGAATGTGTTCAAAACCATTTGATGCCAAAATGCCCAACATCAAATGTGCAAAAGAACAGTTCCATACCATGTATTAGCTGGTTATAGATGTTCCCAAAAATATCAAACATCCATAAAAAAAATTATACGTAATTAACTGAAAGAATTAAACAAAACCAGTTAAACAAAATGATTCCTGGAGTCTTTATGAGTAGGTAAGGAATGCCCTCCCCAAAAAGACAAGCCACCGGCCAAAGAGGCCTAACCAAAAATGTGAAACTACGAAGTCATGTAGTGGAAATGAAAATCATGAAATTCTTTGTGTTACTCCACCAAGAAATGAATACAGAGACTGAATTCTAGACACATAAAACCATCGAGTGACAAATGTACAAATAATCCCCGGGATTCATGAAGCTTGCGCCAGGTGCACGCATAGCGTAGGCGTTATAATGCCAAATATGGCTGCCGAGCGATTCAGGTACGATCCAATTCCACGTGCACTACCGGCGTGCGCCAGATCTGTGCAGCCCCCGGCGTAGGTATGCAAATCACCCCATGTGCAGTGTTGCACCATGCAAATGAAGGCATATAGCGAATCATGAAGTGGTGCAGGCGTAGTGTAAGCCCACAGAAATGTAAACCAAAAAACACGGTTTACATTTTCCCAAACAGAACATCGGAGCTATGGAAGAGGGCCAGACCCAGGTATTACAATGTTAACAAATGCCAATGGCGAAATACACAGCCAATGGCATAAGAAAAGATGCACAACATGTAAATAACAACATATAATGTCATGCCCACAGTAACGCACAGCAGAACCGCAGGGCATGTGTGCGGAAGCTGTAACATAAAGAAATAATATAAAAATATCATAAAATCGCAACGTAATAGAAATCAGGTTTACAGCATAACACACAATGGTAGGCATGGAACACCACAACCAAGGTGCAAGGGTTGCTAAGGGCTTGCGATAGTGTTCGGCGCGGTAACTATGAATTAGTAGTCAATGCCATGCAAATGAGGCAGATAATACTGAATCGCAAATGTCCCACCGGAGGAAGGTTGTACCATACGGCGCAGCGGTATAACACCGAGGAGTGGCTCAGAGGAGATACATGACATCAGCAGAGGGGTGTGCCACTGTAGCACTAAGCACATTGGAGCATTGCAAATCTGGCCTGTCCGTTGCTAAGCAAAGCTGCAGGATAGGGGTGGGGAGGAATCGTTTAGCTGTGAGCACACATGGTGGCCAAAAGCGCATGTGTACGAGGATGAAAACGTGCCCGAAACCCAGTAATCTGACGCACGCGCCGCAAACAATAGCAGAAACAGGAAGGTCAGGGGAAGAAAAGAAGGAAATGCCGAAGTAGGGTAATTGGAGTACTAATGAGCAATCAACACCAATCAACCCACGAAGGCCAATCGACGGCAGCTGACAAGTCCACTTGCAGAAACCTACAAAACAGGATAGGGGAGGCATGTGAATGCAAAGAAAGGAGGGGAGGTATTGGATTGCAAAGATAGGAGACCTGACACAGCAGAGCAAAGCAAACCGACAGCAGACCGGCAGTAGCACACATAACGCAAGATACGCCAGGTCCAGGAAAGTACAAATGAAAGTAGGCTGCAGGATGCACGCCAGAAAATGGTAGGTGCAACGCGCAGAAATGTAAAGGGAAGGTCAAGAGGTAA
Source organism: Protopterus annectens (assembly GCF_019279795.1). Taxonomy (NCBI): domain Eukaryota; kingdom Metazoa; phylum Chordata; order Ceratodontiformes; family Protopteridae; genus Protopterus; species Protopterus annectens. The sequence continues at coordinate 678,214,071 of NC_056751.1, read as the reverse complement.
TCCACGGCAGGCAAATGTAATTCAACACCAAAGGCACCACAATAGTAGTTCCGGCAGTAAAACACATAACATAACCTGTAGCTACGAACGTACATACACACCCTATGACATCATCGGTGTTCACAGCACAATAGTATAAAGTGTGAAAGCACCCAAAACACACCTGTGTATTCCCAAACACCGCACCATAGGTGTAAACACACGGGGAACTTTTAAAATGTACATGTTGGGAGCTGCCATAGCTGTGATTCATCAGCATGTGTTAGAGACTGACGGTGTTGTGGAGGATGATGCCGACAACCACCGCAGGCCTCGGAGGAGAAGGAGAGTGTTCAGACCAAGGGTAACCTACCAGGGGCTACATGACCTGGAGATAGTAGAGCATTACAGGGTGGACAGGGACATCTTACAGCAAATAGTGGAGCTGTGCCGGCCACGCCTGAGAACCAGAAACAACAGAGGGGAACCCATACCAGTGGACACGAAGGTATGTGTAAGCCTGCAAATACTGGCCACAGGTACCTTTCAAAGGCCAACTGGAGATATAATGGGTATCTCACAGGCATCAGCATCCAGGGTACTACACCAGTTCCTGGATGCCATGTTACCACATGCCAATGAGCAGATATACTTCCCCAGAACTCAGGAGGAGTTGGCCAGCAATATGCGTCACTTCCACTGTGTGGCACAATACCTGGAGGTACTGGGTGCGATAGACTGCACGCACATACAAATCAAGTCACCACCCGGTGAGCAGGGTATGCGCTACATAAACCGCAAGGGATTCCACTCCATCAACTGCCAGGTTGTGTGCAATGCCCAGGGCATTATCATGGATGTGTGTGCTGGCATCCCTGGAAGCTACCATGACTCCCATATCTGGCATGCCTCACAGCTGTATCAGGTATTTGTCAGGGGGGATCTCCCACATGGCCATCTCATGGGGGATGCTGGCTATGCACTGGAGCCGTGGATGATGACTCCCATCAGAAATGCACACACACCCATGCAAGAACGCCATAATGAGGCACACGCACAAACCAGAATCATCATAGAGCATGTGTTCGGGATGCTGAAATCATGGTTCCGGTGCTTGGATACATCTGGTGGAGCCTTGCAGTACTCTCCAGGCACGTGTGCCCACATCATCATAGTATGTGCCATGCTACATAATATGATCCTGTGGAAGCAGCTGCAGCAGGGACAAAATGGTGAAGGCCCTCATAGCCCACCGCAATTGCCAAGGCCAGTACAGGCACAGAGGGATTCAGACCATGAACACACTGTGCCAGCCCCAGTAGGCAGACGGAGGCATGCCCAATATGCCTATGCCTTGGCAAAGAGGGAACGTATAGCACATACTCTGACCGTGTAGGCCCCTATGGACTGACACCTCTCCACCTGCACACACAGTAAAATGGATGGCACACAAACATGACCACCTGTAAATTGTAATGTATAGTTGGCCCAATGTGTGACTCCTACATAGGCAGCCCTCAAACATTGTAAACACAACAGCCAGTGGAACACGGAATGCCAACACCTGAACAGTACATGAGTCTTACAGCATATGGTGGTGCTGTGTGCCTGTCACGTTCCCCGCCAGATATATATATATATATATATATATATATATATATATATATATATATATATATATATATATATATATATATATATATATATATATATATATATATATATATATATATATATAGATATATATATATATGTACACATATGCATATATATAATACAGATAGAAAGGGCAATAGAGGGATATATAGTGATATAGATGGATTCAGCGATATCTGCAAATATAATAGATAGTTCAACGATATTCATAACATCTTGGAGGTACAAATAAATAGGATACCGCCAACCATGGAATGTGTAACATACCGACATGCGTAACCACGGGGCTGAAAGACCGATAGAACACAGTACCGGAACAGTACATCCGCGAGTAATAGTATGATGATATGAAGGGATGGTTAGTCACCGCTGACGGTGTCGCGGTCCACGTAGGTACTGAGTTCAACTTTGTCTGTGAGTGCCATAGTCTGTGTAAGTGTGCGTTGAGGGTGCCGTGTGCGTTTCTGTGTGACTGTAATGTGTGTGTGTGTCCGCAATATGTGTATGTTGGTGCCAAGTCAGAGGCAGATCAGTATGGTAGATGTGGGTATAGCTAGCCGTAGGCATACGGTTACTACCTGTACCACAGTAGGAGGGACATCCCCACCCTGGGCAGGTGTGTCCTGACATAAAACAGTACAAAGGGCAAATGTCCGAGATGGTAGGACATAAATATGTCCCATATATAATGTAACAGTCGTATTTAATAGTTATGACTGTATGTAAGAAACTTAAATGTTACATGCAATATGATAAGTATCCAAAGTCACACAACAATAGGTATGTAGTGAGGATAAAAGTATGTGCTACCTGTGTACTGACCGTGGCTACGTGTTGGCCTGTAAACACCGCTTTGTGTCCCGCAAGTGTCTAACAATGACCATATGATAAGGTGGCAACCCATGTCAAACAGGCTCTTTTAACAACACAACCACAATGACTGCAAATATCTGGGCCAGAAATACAAGGGATAGCTGTCACCTACACATATCCCCTGCAATTACGGAGGCATACAAGTAGCAAGCTCACCTACAGACGATATAGAAACCAATTAACAACGGCCCAACGTACAATCCCGTAACATAAGTCTACTAACTGTTAGCTCTCTAATTAGGGACGGAGCCCACACACATATGTACGGATTATGTAGAAATGCAAGGCCCACAAACCGTATATGTTACGTACAACCACCCGACATCCCCCACACTAGAATCTAAAGCAATGCAAACTGTAATAGCAGCACAAACATCCAGTCAGTCAATTACATCTGCAGAACCCTCAACATACTGTGTGAGAGACACAATTAAAGGCGACATGCAAAATTGCAGGCATTGTATAATGGAACAAACAGCCATGTTACAGGTTTTGATTGCAATACTCCGTTATCAGATGTCGGGATGACAGGTACACCCACATGTTGAACCAAATACTCTACCTGTCACACACAATCCACGGGGGACATGAATCCAAACTATACTTGTCTCCATGCATAGCAGTTGCAGTTACACATAACAAAACACAATACAGACCGTCTCCCCGAAGGTAGGGCAAATAGGCAACGCCCAAGTGGAGAATCCAATTATACCCCACTGTCGCCGCGTAATTGGCGAATGGAGTAGCTGCACAGCTGATATGCAAGTAATTAGTCACTCAGGAACACCAATTGGTGGGAAGAATCCACATGTTTCGGGTATCGACGTATATAAGGCTGACTTGCCAGACATTCAAACCGTATGCTCATACCGAATAACAGTTGAAACACTGTGAGAGAGATAGAAACAAAACGCCGTAACGACAACAAGGTATGTAGAACGCCCGATATGTAAGGTTATGTATAGCATGATCTGTATTAATTAGTTTTACTGTATGTATAGCCTGGTTTGCATTAATTAAACGTGTCTGCAATGCATAAAGTGGGGAAAGGTATTTATGTAGTGATGTCTTGCTGAGCATACTAACGCTTGTAGAATCTGTGCGTCCAGCAGTGGGACACAAGGTACACAGCACAGACACCACAAGGGATGCTACATGAGGCCATTAAACAGAACAATGCCATACAACCCGTCGTCAGTAGTAGGGTATGTCCAACAAGGACGTGCCATAGCAGGGGATAGTATATGTTGATATACTGTCACAGCACGCATGTGTATGGGCATATAACATTAATGACATATGTAAGGTGGTCCCGCTGAGCAAGTATGCTGTGCATTATGGGATACTATGTGAAATATGTGTAATGTATAGTATTATAGGTAGATATGACAGATATTCTACACAGCATAACAGGCATATCATGCATACCACAGATATCGTCTATTGGTATGTACAATAACAGGATACATATGGCCTGTAGGTATGGGACATAGTAATAGCATGATAGCTAATCTAAATGGAAGGGCTACCAAGTTACCATGCACAAAGGACATGTAATAGCTGCACAGGTGCATAGTGGGGTAGTATGCAGTCTGGCAAGTCCATGTGTAAGCACAACTACAGTGTTCACACTAGTGGCACCTCTCCAGGGTAGTGTCCTGTGAAGAGCAGAGCCAGGTGTCACCTGCACCACTGCACAGTACAGCCACTGCATTGATCCCAGGCCTACATGTGTCTCCCAACCACCAAGGGAGGTATCACATGAACAGTGCTACTGAGTGTCCCTGCGTGATGTACATAGGACTTATGTTCCACAGCATGGTGAGTGTCCGGTTTGGGAATGTAGCCCAGAAGCACATCCCACTCATTGTGGCGTGTGTGCACATATCCATGAGCATGTTGCTCACAGTGGCCTCTGCTTATGTTGCGTATGAGGAATATATCCATCAATAATGTTGTGGACATGGGCCCTGTCTGATCAGCAGAGGTCACCCCTGAGTATGTAGTATGCAAATGTGTACAGATGTGGTGCCCGTAGTGCAGCCGCATATTTAAACTGTCGGAGCTCAGTAAACGTCATGGCGTGTTAATGTTGTGGCATGTAAAGCTGTAGCTGTTGTGTAAGGTACACCCTAAATGGGGTGGTGTACCCTTGAATGTATGTAGATGTCTTGAGTTCACAGGTACAATGGGTGCCTATGTACCAGTTACACACCCAGTACAGATAGGTGTGGCAATGTAGGAGGATATCCACGTCACAGTGGCAATACGGTAACCACAGGAGTGGGTGCGACATATGTGTGTACTGCAAACATGTACAATGTGATATGTATGTAGGTGACTACCATCCATGTGATAGTCAGTGGGTGAATGGTGTAATGCAAAGGTGATGTGCATGCACTTTGTGTCATGCAGCTTGATGCCATGATAGTCATATTATGTATCTGTCTCAGCGACACCCATATGGTTGGAGTCAGCATCAGCTGGTGGAGCAATCATGGCACTTGGTATGTAGGGGTTCTAAAGCTAGGCAGGGAAAGTCCCCTCTGCCAGCCTGTTCTGCAGGAAAGCATGTACTGAACATGAGGGGCCCTATGACTGAGGACCATGATATGCCAAAGTACCTGACATGTAGTAGGTACTATGGTATGCTGGCCTCACTGTGTGTCCTGTCCATGAGCCACATAGCATAACATCCTGTGACACAGGGTACAATGTGCAGGTGGATGTGTATGTTGTCAATACCAGAATGGGGTATGGTGCTGAAAGGCAATGAGAGGACAATGTAGGATGTGTGGACTCCCGTATCATCAGCAACTGCCCTGGTAACTGTATGAAAGGAGTCCACCATGTGTAGGGGCCATGCTCTGGCCTTAACAAGCCCAACCCGGGTGGCAGCAGAGGACGGGAGACCAACAATGTCTCTGAGAATGACGTCCTTGATGATGTGCCCCATAGCCATGCAGAACAGTCCAGTCAGGTGTGTAGGACTATAGTCCCACTCTTGCAATGTGGTGCCACCTGTGTGTAGTGTGATAAATGCTGCTGTGTGCCATTCAGGGTCTACAATGTCTGAAACAAGGCTATTACTGAATATGGTGGCCTAGTGGGGAGACATGTAATTCAGAGGTTGGTGGACATCACAGCCTGGGACGTTGGAAGGTGACATGGGGCCAGTGTCCCAGGACATATAGAGTGTAGGTCAGTACTGTGTAGGTGTGACCACAGGGACACCACAATGTTCATGTATGGATTGCGGCCCTGTAGTGAGTGAGAGGGTGTACTGTCAGCATTGAATCCATCCTCCAGCATGTTGCCAACAATACCTGGGTCTGCAATTTTCCTGAGTGACTGTTGTATGTGACAGCAGATGTGGGTGTTGCCATCGAATACTGACATACCACCATAATGCCTGGTGGTACACCCTGGAATGTGTGGCAGTCATGTTTACGTAGCTAGTCTTGGAGTATGTGATGAGGGACCCTGTGGCCCCACCACGGCTGACCAGTGAGCCACCCCACACATGGGAATGTACACCAGTGTGCAACAGCCTACACCTGTTGTTGTACATCATATGTCCGTGGAACATGACCACCAGAGTGGCGTCTGTTATCTGGTGTGTACCATCATGGCTCTGTGTGGAATAGCATGATCCATGCAGTTGTGTACATGCTAATTAAGTGCACTGGGGTATGTGTCAGCATTTGTATGTGCATTGTCCATCTGCACGGGTGTCATGATGTTAACAACCGCTGTCAGCAGACGTCTGTAGTAGGTGTTGTAGTACACATGTGCTGTGTATGCTGTGATGGGTGTGTTGCCGGGATGTGGCTAACAAGGTAGATTAGCATATGTTCGGAATCCACCAATGAGGGGATAACCCCAGGTGTGTAACACCAGTCACATGGTGGTAGTGTTCATGCCAAGGGTAATGTAGGTCTTGGAGGTGGTGTGTATGTGTTGATCCAGCAGAGCGGAGGGTATGACTCATGGATGTGTCGGTACATGAATGGCTATCCCAGTGAAGTGTGGGGTAGTGTCAGTCACACATCAGTAGTAGCTGAGGCCCACTGTCCACTATACCACCATAGAAGGTATGTTACCCATGGGGTATGATGTTGACTCTGTCGCTTGTTACAATGTGTATAGCGGTCCCGGACACAGTTAGTTGCACATGGAGCACCTCTGATGCATTGTGCTAAGCAACTTGCCAGGATGTGTGCAAAACATAGTGGGATATGGGAACCCCTCAGCTGTGGGTGTGCAGGTCCAGGTATGTGCCTGAAAGGTATGGTCCGTCTATAACCTGTCATTGCAGGTGTGCTCTGCAGAGCCTAGAGGCAGGTCCCAGTCACTGCAGAGATGTTGGAGTGGTGCATTATAAGGTGTGCCTTGCCTGCGTGCGTCACAGGGGAAGATGCAAGCAATGTGTCACATGACCCCATGTCGCGCATGCCAGTTACCGCCCTGCCAGTGACAGTTATTGGAAACTGTGCAGGACAGGCAGTATAGAAGCAGCAAGAGCCTTACATGTGAGCTGTACTCCCAGGGCCGACAGGTGCAAGTCAACTGTGCCACAGCATTGTGTTTGACCAGGACAGTCATAGCGGACAGATACCACATGCCTGTGGAATGACAATAGGAGCATAGGCAACTGTTGAAGTGACACAGTCAGTCATTGTACAGTGGTATCGTGTCCGGATGAATGCACAATGCTCCCCAGGGCTAGGCCCACACCCTCAGGGCTATAAGACTGGTGAGCTATTGCATGTCCCTGCACATGTAGTCTGTGAAGTGACATCACAGGGCAGTCACACTAACATGGCAAATGACAGACATATCGTACCTGGTGAGGTGTGGCATGGGTGCATAGGTTATGTTGCAGAAGCAGTTTCCCGACAGCAAGATGTAAGCGACTAACGCCTTGTGTAGCCTGCTGTGTGGAACTGCAGTGTGACACCCTATAGAGTCAGCTATGACTGGTGTGTTGTGAATGTTATAACACACTATTGGCTGTATGTGGTGGGCACACATGAGTCTGTGGGCTATAAGCTGGTGATGTTGTCTTCCATGATGGGGGCTACCTCTGGTGCCTACAGTGAGTATGGAGATGTACTGCACAGGTTGTCCTCGCAGGTGTGGCCAGTGGTGTAGATTATGTGAGACTATGTGATGGGTGGGGTGTGTTACGAATGTTACACATCCCCAAATGACTGTCAGGTGCAGTCAGGGTTGGCGACAGCATTACCCCCAGCCATAGCTGTCAGCCTCCTGTCCCCAAAATGAGGAACATTAGCCCTCATACCGTGTGACAAATGGGCGAAACGTGGAACACTTACAACTGGCATACTAACAGCGTCAACTAGGAAGGGCATGTGATGGCTAAAATAGGCCGGTCTTACATATAAAACAGATATTCCAATGAATTAATATGATTCTCATCTATCTAGCCATGGCTAGCAGGTAAACTATGTACAACAATGAATGTGTGACAGACCCTTCCAATGTGCAACCTTGAGGAACATGCACCTTTTAGAACCCCAAATGAGGTACGTTCCCCATAATGAGTTACACCTGAGAGCTATGGGCCCAGCACGGCTGCAGACGTGCATCCCCCACAGGCTGTAGTGCCGTATGTTGGGAGGTGAGCATTGAATGTGTACATGAGACAATTGCTCTATTGACACATGTACGACATATCCCTCATATAGACAGGCAGTAGCACTGGTACGTGACAGTTGGGCATGCCTGTATATACAACCATGTCCCGCAGGATATGTGCGTTACGTGTGTACAACAGCTGTCGTATCTTAAGCAAGCTGGGAAGTGTAGGACAACCAGTGTACCTGTGGGAAATGGTGTGGAATGGGCGCTATAGTAATCAGTAGCTCATGACATGCTCACATGTTCTGAACAAGTGCCTAGCATGACCATACAATACAGATAGGGTGTTGGATAATATCAACCCACAAGTGGTGATGACAGTCATTTAGGGTGGCACCGCACTATAACCCTGCTGAGTATGGTGTGCATGTCCATGAACCATTAGCACTGTAGATGTTAGCAATACAGATGTACAAGATAGCACGGATATTTGATTACAAATACCTTTGCATGTCACAGGAGTGTTCCACCAGTGGCCTGTTGACAGACTCACAACTACAAAAGGTGCAAGAGTGACATGTGCACAGCACATCAGTGCCAGATACAGTAGAACAGGGTTAATGTGTTGTACCCCACCCTCATTGTAGCCCATACCACACAGACAAATGTTAGGCATCTGTGTATGTAAGGCTGTGAATGGCCATGACCTATCAGTTTAGCTGTGTCAGTGTTGTGAACAACATACAGAATGGGCTGTGTGTGTGAGGTGTGTGACATATGTGCACAGTCTGATGGATGATACCAGCAGTGTCACCACTAGGTGAACATCCCTGTACCCATAAACTACAACCTAGGCTGTGGTCAACATTATGGACACTGTGTAAGGGATGGTGCTGTGCAGTGCACCCCCCGACATGGTGACGTCTCCAGGCCCCTTAGGTAGTCATCTGAGGTACCCATGTCATGTCAGGGTGCCATCCATGAGCACGGAGATCACTGGCCAGGCATATACAGCACTGTGGTGACCAATATTGGATCACATACCACCTGTAAGGGGTAATGGCTATGCATGGATGTGCGATACCAGCCTTCACAATCCACACTTCCACTATGCAGCATGCTGTCTACCTTGCAGAAGGACACTTGCTACACCATGATGACGGACATGCTACATGTCCATATCCTGATCTATATGACATATGTCATGGACAGCCACCATCCTAATACTAGGATCGCCACAGGCTGGACAGATCCCAGTGCCATATATGTGACATACTCCTGCTATACCATGCAACCCTGTCCATCAAAGCTGCAGATGTCATCCCAGTCATACATGGTGTGATGGTCGCATGGTAGATGTACTATCAACTGACTGGATCAGTAATGTGGCACTGATGCAGCTTGCGGTGGCACAATGGCCGTCTGTAACAGCGTGGAAACCGTGCCCGCACATGCTATGGTTGATGACCATCCCTGCGAATGTCGTCTGACTATTCATTGTCCCATGTCTATCACATGTGTAATACAGGCAATCCATGTCAGGATGTTGAACAGTTGTACAGTGCTGTGTAGATGTATATGGCAAAACACATGCGTATGTGTGCAGTGTCACTGCTCAAGTCTATTCCGGCTGTGTCTGTGTTGATATGTGACATATACACAGCATCCAGGTCAACAGTAGTACCGTGGACACATTGAGGCATGTGCAGATAGGTAAGAACACAAGTGCAGGCAAATAGACATGCCCACAGCAAGACAGCATTTACATGGAGTATGAACATTGTAATGAGGTGACACACATATATGGTGATGATATCCAATGCATAATGGGTGTGACATGTGTGACACAAACACGTCAGTCGTGTCAGTGTCATGATGCTTTGCAAAGATAACTGTGCAGATGCAGTAGATGTCATAGAAATGTATGTGCAGCAGTATCTCTGTACATCTCTGAAACTGTGACCTGTCACCATCATTATGTTTTACAGATAATGCTCCGTACACGCCTCCCAGCATACACCCGCCAGGAGGATGATGTCCTCATCCCACAGCTCCATGACAACTATGACTTGTTGTTCAGCCATGTGCCACAGCATGCCCAGCAGCGGGATGACCTGTGGCAGGATCTACGCAGGAGGGTAAACGATGTGGGTGGCCATAACCGCACCTACCAGCAGGTGCGCAGACACTGCACGGACCTGATACAACATTCAAAACAGCGTGCCACTGCAATCGCCAGGGAACAAGGTGGAACAGGTGGTGGGCCACCAACCCAGCCCCCACTCACACACACCGAGGAGCTACTGGCCAGTCTGGGGACACCCAGGGAACAGCATCCAGAAACACTAGCTGCCATCGTGGAGGTGGGTGTCTCCCAACCAATGAGCCTGGAGTTGCCTGGTAAGTCAGTAATGCACATATGGCTATTATATCCCATGTAGTTGCATGTGTCACTGTACATTATGTAAAGTAACAACATATGCCAGGTATGTGGACACACATGCTGCATACTACAGTATGCTATGTTGTGTATGCACACATGTGCATACTATATGCTATTACACAGGTGAATGTGTGCACATGCACAGTGCAACCTGTGGCTGTCATACAGTCATGGATAATGTTCATACTGGTGTGTCACCCCTATACAGGTACCTCTGGCGTGCCGCACAGACATGGGTCCATTGCAGGTGAGACTGTCATCAGTATCAGGCATGTTACAGTGTAGATCTATTTGCCATGTGGCCAGTTAACACTTGCACACCTGATGTTTGTTCCAGTCACGATATGCAGGTCGCACCACCATGCATTCACACACGCCACCCATGTGCAATATATTCAAACGTAATTATACACAGACTTGAAACCACAGTACTTGTCATTGCGACATGTGTGGTCAGCTGTGCATACAACGGTGGAGGTGTTCTACAATGGAGGCATATGTAGTATGCATTGGAACAACATGTGTGGTACGCACACAGTACCACACAGTGAGCTATGATATGGGCAGCCCACAAGTGTCACCATTGTGTCATATGCCCCTGCATTGGGTGCACACATTGTGATGTGCCACCTGACATGTCCCAGACATGTAGTGTTCTGTCTGCAATATTGTCACACTATCGCATGACCTATACCCCACATACCAAACATACAACCCGTTGTCTGCATAGCCCTGTGGATTGTGGCATATCTGACATGTATGGGTGTATGTCATATGGGACCACACAGACATGTGGAGAAGATGCCCATCACACACAATTGGCCAACACTTGTGCACACATGGCCATGGGGGATGGCCAGAGACATGTAGCCACACAGTACTTGGGATGTGTATACACCCTGTTGCACATTGTCCACACATGGTCCATTATACAGTTGATGTGGTACACTGGACAACCTAAAAGCCTGTGCACAGCTACTGGAGGTGTCACTGAAGTCTACCATATACGATCTGTCGAACATCATGACTGTGTTGCAGTTATGGCTATGCAATGTGTACATATTATGCATTCTACAGCAACATACATGCCTCATGTTGCCATGCAATGGCACAGTGTCTGTACTTCACACTGTATAGCAATGTAGATGGCTCACACTACCCTCCCATGCTCATGCACATTTGCTAAACATGCATTCTATCTGTAGGGCATACACACAACACTGCAATGTGAAGCCCATTATGATGCTGTACATGTGTCAGGACACCATTGTGTCAAACATGTATGCATGTTAATGCACATGTCAGCAGATTACATGTCAAGGTCACATCAGCCATGTGTACTGTTATCCTGTTCTGGGCCACATGGTGTATCACGGGGATGCATGCATACTACCATGATTGCGTGAACTGCATGGCTACTGATATGACACCTGCTTGCTGTAGTGTGCACCCCAGGGAGGTATGCTTACTAACACTATTAATGTCTGAGCTGCATGCCCTCTGCTGTATTGCAGGCATGCTGCATGCCATCTGACAAATCACATGCATGGTGTGTCTGTGTGTGTGTGTGTGTGTGTGTGTGTGTGTGTGTGTGTGTGTGTGTGTGTGTGTGTGTGTGTGTGTGTGTGTGTGTGTGTGTGTGTGTGTGTGTGTGTGTGTGTGTGTGTGTGTGTGTGTGTGTGTGTGTGTGTGTGTGTGTGTGTGTGTGTGTGTGTGTGTGTGTGTGTGTGTGTGTGTGTGTGTCTGTCTGTGTCTATTGTACTTTACAGTATTTCTTTGCATTCACAGGTGATGTAGGTGCGTTACCCTCCTGTGGTCCATCTGATGTTAGTGTCCCCACAGATACTAGCGGTGATTAACATATGCATGAGGTACAGGCAGGGTTGTCAGGGGCTGAATCTGTGCCAATGGTTACCATCCCAGCTATGTCCCCCTCTTCCCCTCACACAGTTCTGCTGCCAACACATACCGCATCACCGGTGGCCATAGAGGAAGGATAGTCAGCATCTGTTGGCGTGGAACAGGAACGTGTGGTGGCTACAGAAGGTGTGTCTACACACCATGGTGTCAGTATAATGACTGCAGATATGCCACACAGGCATGTGGCCGGTGCTGCTCGTAGGAGGACCTCTGGCAGACATGCACCTGCAGGACAGAGCGCAGCAGCTGGTATCACCAGATGCATGTTCCAGACTGTAATGGTGGCACAGGCACGTGCTGAATGGCAGAACAGAGAAGGGCAGAGGCTGCAGAGGGCTGCTATCCATACCCTAAATGACAACATCCAGGCATTGGCAAATGCTCAACAGCAGATTGCTAATGTTCTGGATAGGCGACTAGGTGAAATGGTCGGAATCCTTGACCGAGGCATGGCAATCCGCGAGCGGGAGCTGTCTGTGCTGGAACACCTGGTAGGAGTGAGGCGTAGGCCACATGGATGTAGGCCAGCAACACCACCTAGTGTAGGTCAACGTGAGCGTGCCACCTCACATGCCTGCTCCCATAGTGCCGGTAGCAGTAGCAGTGCAGCTGGTGCTGCGCTGTCAACACCAGGACACAGCAGGCCATGTGGACGTGGCCCTGGACGGTCTCAGCGGGGACACAGTTCCAGCGGACATGTGTCGTCAGACAGTAGCCACTCTGTACCTCCACCTGGTAGTGCCCGTGCAACCCCAGGCAGGCACAAGTCACGTGGCCATGGACGGACACAGTGAGCTGTACAACCTGCACTGTACAATCTGGGGCTGTCAATTATACCCCGTGTAGGCATCACAAATGGCAGAATTGTGTATACACATGCACGCACACAGCAAACACAACTGTAGGGCTCCAAAATATCCACATGCATTCTGCACAGACATGTCCAGTCAACTCACCGGCCCTTACACACACACATGATGTTATCCATTGGTGCAGCCTATGCCCCTGGCAAACATATCACCCTGTGCATATGATGAAGCCTGTGCCGCATCCCTGTCATCCACACCATCGGTGCAGGGTTATGCACAAATATTCTGATGCACAGGGTGAGCAGCATAGTGAGAGGTGTATGTAATACCTGTGTATGCATAGTGAGGGATGTGTATGTTACAGTGGTTGTGTGTGAATACTGAGTTGTGTATGTGACATAGGTTGTGTACTGTCGACATGCACCAGTCACACCATGTAGTGCAGGTGCAGCATGCATTGTGATGTGTTCACGGTATGTGTCTCGGTTACATCTGTAGCACCATGTTGGTTGTGATACCCTGGTTCCCTCATATGGTGTACTTGCATGTGCCTACAGGTAGCAGTGTTTGCAGTCCCCCACGTGTAACTGTGGAGTACACACAGGCACGTCTGGCAATATCAGCATGCTACATGTACCCTCATCCTGACTGTTGGACACACCAACATGACACAAATGTCCGCACATATACTGCACCTGACGCATGTGGTCGGTGCCACAGGCTACACTGGACAGAGACGTGACATACATAGCAGGACACATTACAGGTATGGTGACATGGTGCAGGTGTTGTACACAGTGGCCTGGCTAATGATGATGATGTGAGGTGTCACTTGGTAGCTGGAGGCCACACTGTGCAGCAGTAGGACCCTGTAACAGTACGTGAACATGGCTGCATTCACGGGGTGTACACCACTATAACGCATACCCCATACTGTGCAGCTGGGGACCCTTGCCTGTGTGGTCATCACCCTCACAGTACTATGCACCCACATGATGTGCCACAGAGAAGGGACATGCACAGGTAGCCAGTATGGCTGGGACCTATGGCATCAACAGGGTTGTGCAATGCATCACCATTACGGGTTAGTCAACACATGGGGCCAGTGACAATTTCCCACCGTATATTAGCATACACACTCACACCAAGCACCAGACATACATACAGACACACACACACTGTGTGATGCCCCTCCCCGGCGAACGTCATGCTTCCCACACTGACGTATGTACAGATCTCTACAATGGTGTACAGGGATGTGTAGCAACTGGGACATATTCCCCGCGATATGTGGCATCCCTGGTCACACATTCAGACACACATGGCAGTGCTGGGAATGATACACCTGCCATATGATGACACGTTTGATGGACATGCAGCGGTATTGATTGCATTATGTGTACCAACGCTATATCTGGCAAATGTGCTGCTATATGCACACGGGAGGTTGTAGGTGTTACAGGTGCCATATGACATATAGTTGTTAACACCTGACCGCTGTGTATGCATTATGTCAGCACCATCACATAACAGCGACATAGCATACAGTTAGCACATGGCATGATAGGATGGTGTGTGACACAACTGTGAGCCACCCCCTGCACACATGCATCTAGACAGGTGGTTCACCACATTATGTACACACATCCCTCCATACGTGCTGTTTGTATGTCACCGTATACAGATGTCAATGATGGGTCTGCATTGCGTCTGCATGTCGTAGGTAGGTGCAACTATGTTACGGACATCGGCCACTGCACATGCATGTTTTCTGCATGCACAGTACAGATGTCACATCTGTCTCCTGTTTCCATGTTTGTATGCATTGTTTATTGTTGGACATGTGTGTTGACATACATAACACATGGACTGCGGTATGATATCACGGGTGTCACAGGCGACCAGTACAAGGGTATGTGTCCCGGTCAACACTGCTACCCCCTGTAGTGTGAGCATTCAACAGACATGGGCCCACCTTCAAGTTGCGTGTGTAGCATTGATTAGGTCAGTGTTATGCACGAGGTACATCAAAGGCCATGTATGTATGTGTTGTGTGTGCAGTCCATGCACACATCCACACAATCACATGTATGACATACCCAGACGTGTGTTCATTGGTGTACAGCAACAGTCAGGTGTCACAGCTGTGTAAGGGCCATGGTATGTCTTGAGCCGACCTGTTCATGTATACTGGTATCATTGCAATGCATAACACCTGTTGGATCCCTGTTGGTACGTGTGTACTCTGCACAGCTGGTGTACACCACTGTACAGCCCAGTGGTCATGTGTCACATGGTGTTGTGGGACCGTAAGGCTGTGTAGTGCTGCACCAACGACATGGTGCTCACTTGACAGCTACAGTGTACACTGCAGTGTGTACGTGTGTGACCTGCACCTGTGACAGCTGTGATGGCAGCTGTGTGTGTACAGATCACTGCATGTGTGACCGCCCTGTGCGTGAGGGCAGTTATACCTTACTGTGCCCTTCTGTGTGTACACTCCATCTGCATGAAAGATTGCCCTTTGCAACTGTTAAGTGTGTGAGCATGCCCAGTGCGCCGTTGTGTAGATGGACACACAGTATATTCCACACTGCGCCCTTCCACGATTAGACTCCGTGTGCATGCAAGATGGCCCTTTGCAACTGCAGTGTGAGCATGCATAGTATGCTGTTGTGTAGATGGACACACAGTACATTCCACACTGCACCCTTCCGTGATTAGACTCCGTGTGCATGCAAGATGGCCCTTTGCAACAGCTAAGTGTGTGAGCATGCCTAGTATGCCATTGTGTAGATGGACACACAGTACATTCCACACTGCGCCCTTCCGTGATTAGACTCCGTGTGCATGCAAGATGGCCCTTTGCAACAGCTAAGTGTGTGAGCATGCCCAGTACGCCGTTGTGTAGATGGACACATAGTACATTCCACACTGCGCCCTTCCATGATTAGACTCCGTGTGCATGCAAGATTGCCCTTTGCAACAGCTAAGTGTGTGAGCATGCCCAGTACGCTGTTGTGTAGATGGACACACAGTACATTCCACACTGCAGGAGGTCCACGCTTTGTTTCTGCTAATATTTTTTTGCCTTGTGTCATTAGAGTGCCATGGTGCTACTTTGTTATTGGTTCTGATAGTGTGTGGGGGAGCATGGTTATCCAGGATAGCAAAAAATGTAGAGATAAAGTATGAGACCGCTTCATCTAGTGGAAGTAGCCATAGGTTGGACCAGTCACATGCGTTAAGTTCATTCTGAAATTTAGTCTGAATAAAGTTCTTACAACCTCTAATGGTTTTAAAGGAAGATTGTTGAGGGATGGCATTTCTTTTCCTGATTATATAGGTCAGGAAGTGATCACTAAAGTCCTCAGGTAGGGTGCCTGTTTTATATATCTGTGGTAGGTTTTTTATTAATATCCAGTCTAGGATACTTTCTTTTTTGTTAGGCTTATTGATTCGAGTTAAGGGAAGATATCATCTGGGAGAAGCCATGCAAATTTATATGGGTGGAGGGGAAGTCTGAAGAACAAGTATTCCAGTCGATATTAACATCCCCGAGAATAATAGTTTCCTGGAGGCAGTTAGTGCAGAGCCATTGGAGGATGCCCTCCAAGGTATTTGTGTTGTTATCTGGGGGAATATAGATACATGCAATGTTTATAGATTTGCGTTTGTTGAGTTGGACCTTTGTCATGAGTATTTCTACATTTTTACT
>NC_056751.1:678166654-678196569 GCF_019279795.1 Protopterus annectens | reverse complement strand
GGTTATGCACAAATATTCTGATGCACAGAAGTGAATTAACATAGTGAGAGGTGTATGTAATATTACCTGTGTATGCATATGGCCAGGGATGTGTATGTTGCAGTGGTTGTGTGTGAATACTGAGAGATGTGTATGTGACATAGGTTGTGTACTTGCTTGATTGATGCACCAGTCATACCATCTAGTGCAGGTGCAGCATGCATTGTGATGTGTTCACGGTATGTGTCTCGGTTACATATGTAGCACCATGTTTGTTGTGATACCTTGGTTCCCTCCCTATGGTGTACTTGCATGTGCCTACAGGTAGCAGTGTTTGGCAGTCCCCACGATGTAACTTGTGGATTACTCCTGTACAGGCACGTCTGGCAATATCAGCATGCTACATGTACCCTCAACCTGACTGTTGAACACACCAACATGACACAAATGTCCACACATATACTGCACCTGACGCATGTGGTCGGTGCCACAGGCTACACTGGACAGAGACGCGTGACATACATAGCAGGACACATTACAGGTATGGTGACATGGTGCAGGGTTGTACACAGCGGACCTGGCCAATGATGATGTGAGGTGTCACTTGGTAGCTGGAGGCCACACTGTGCAGCAGTAGGACCCTGTAACAGTATGGGAACATGGCTGCATTCACGGGGTGTACACCACTATAACGCACACCCCATAGTGTGCAGGTGGGGACCCTTGCCTGTGTGGTCATCACCCTCACAGTACTATGCACCCACACGACATGTCACAGAGAAGGGACATGCACAGGTAGCCAGTATGGCTGGGACCTATGGCATCAACAGGGTTGTGCAATGCATCACCATTACGGGTTAGTCACCACGTGGGGTTAGTGATCATTTCCCACCGTATATTAGCATACACCCTCACACCAAGCACCAAACATACATACAGACACACACACACTGTGGTGACCACACATGTGTATACGAACAGCCGACGTGTGTGATGCACCACACCGGCCGACGTCATGCTTCCCACACTGACGTATGTACAGATCTCTACAATGATGTACAGGGATGTGTAGCAACTGGGACATATTCCCTGCGATATGTGGCATCCCTGGTCACACATTCGGACAAACATGGCAGTGCTGGGAATGATACACCTGCCATATGATGACACCTTTGATAGCCATGCAGCGGTATTGATTGTATTATGTGTACCAACGCTATATCTGGCAAATGTGCTGCTATATGCACACAGAAGGTTGTAGGTGTTACAGGTGCCATGTGACATATAGTTGTTAACACCTGACCGCTGTGTATGCATTATGTCAGCACCGTCATGTAACAGCAACATAGCATACTGTTTGCACATGGCATGATAGGATGGTGTGTGACACAACTGTGAGCCACCCCCTGCACACATACATCTAGACAGATGGTTCACCAAGTTATGTACACACATCCCTCCATACATGCTGTTTGTATGTCACCGTATACAGGTGTCAATGATGGGTCTGCATTGCGTCTGCATGTCGTAGGTAGGTGCAACTACGTTACGGACATCGGCCACTGCACATGCATGGTTGCTGCATGCACAGTACAGATGTCACATGTGTCTCCTGTTGCCATGTTTGTATGCATTGCTATTGTTGGACATGTATGTTGACATACATAACACATGGACTGCGGTATGATATCACGGGTGTCACAGGCGACCAGTACAAGGGTATGTGTCCCGGTCAACACTGCTACCCCCTGTAGTGTGAGCATTCAACAGACATGGGCCCACCTTCCATTCGCATGTGTAGCATTGATTAGGTCAGTGTTATGCACAAGGTACATCAAAGGCTATGTATGTATGTGTTGTGTGTGCAGTCCATGCACACATCCACACAATCACATGTATGACATATCCAGACGTGTGTTCATTGGTGTACAGCAACAGTCAGGTGTCACAGCTGTGTAAGGGCCATGGTATGTGTTGAGCCAACCTGTTCATGTATACTGGTATCATTGCAATGCATAACACCTGTTGGATCCCTGTTGGTACATGTGTACTCTGCACAGCTGGTGTACACCGCTGTACAGCCCAGTGGTCATGTGTCACATGGTGTTGTGGGACCGTAAGGCTGTGTAGTGCTGCACCGACGACATGGTGCTAACTTGACTGCTACAGTGTACACTGCAGTGTGTATGTGTGTGACCTGCACCTGTGACAGCTGTGATGGCAGCTGTGTGTGTACAGGTCACTGCATGCGTGACCGCCCTGTGCGTGACGACAGTTATACCTTACTGTGCCCTTCTGTACTGTGCCCTTCTGTGTGTACACTCCATCTGCATGCAAGACGGCCCTTTGCAACAGCTAAGTGTGTGAGCATGCCCAGTATGCTGTTGTGTAGATGGACACACAGTACATTCCACACTGCACCCTTCCATGATTAGACTCCGTGTGCATGCAAGTTGGCCCTTTGCAACTGCTAAGTGTGTGAGCATGCCCAGTATGCCGTTGTGTAGATGGACACACAGTACATTCCACACTGCGCCCTTCTGTGATTAGACTCCGTGTGCATGCAAGATGGCCCTTTGCAACTGCTAAGTGTGTGAGCATGCCCAGTATGCCGTTGTGTAGATGGACACACAGTACATTCCAGACTGCGCCCTTACGTGATTAGACTCCGTGTGCATGCAAGATGGCCCTTTGCAACTAAGTGTGTGAGCATGCCCAGTATGCAGTTGTGTAGATGGACACACAGTACATTCCAAACAGACGTGTGATACTAAGCGTGTGGGCATGGCCATTGACATCCTGTAAAGCCATGGTGGTCATCCATGCAACCGATGTCCATTTTCAATGTCACGATGGATGCCTACATTGAACACACTGGTTGCTCTCTCGAAGGGTGTACTGTCTGTGGCGCATCCCGTATCTATTTAGTGTTGTAGTGCTCCATAGATATTTAGTTGGCCCGATGACAGTACTGCCGTGTTTGTGTACGTCTACCTTGGGACAGTAATATGCTTTCAGACTGCTCACTCTCTAAACATTCCCTATCGGCATCTTTGCCTTTGCGGATGATGTCACCCACCTAGAAGTATGCCTCTGGGAGTGCTGTGTTCAGTAATCTCGGTAGCGCATTCTGTAAATGCGTAATGCTGTAGTGTGTTAAAGTAGTTAGGTGTATGTTCAACTCCCGGCCCTTCCAAGTGTGTGTGTGTGTGTGTGTGTGTTTCCAGCTGCCTGGGGACACAGTAATGCTTTTAGATGCCTCACAACACATACATTACCTATCGACGTCTTTGCCTTTGCGGATGATGTCACCCATCTAGAAGTATGCCTCTTGGAACGCTGTGTTCAGTAATCTCGGTAGCGCGTTCTGTAAATGCGTAATGCTGTAGTGTGTTAAAGTAGTTAGGTGTATGTTCAACTCCCGGCCCTTCCAACTGTGTGTGTGTGTGTGTGTTTCCAGTTGCCTGGGGACACAGTGCTGCTTTTAGATGCCTCACAACACATACATTCCCTATCGGCATCTTTGCCTTTGTGGATGATGTCACCCACCTAGAAGTATGCCTCTGGGAGTGCTGTATTCAGTAATCTCGGTAGCGCGTTCTGTAAATGCATAATGCTGTAGTGTGATAAGGTAGTTAGGTGTATATTCAACTCCCAGCCCTGCCAAGTGTGTGTGTGTGTGTGTGTGTGTTTCCAGATGCCTGGGGACACAGTGATGCTTTTAGATGCCTCACAACACATACATTCCCTATCGGCGTCTTTGCCTTTGTGGATGATGTCACCCACCTAGAAGTATGCGTCTGGGAGTGCTGTGCTCAGTAATCTCGGTAGCGCATTCTGTAAATGCGTAATGCTGTAGTGTGATAAGGTAGTTAGGTGTATGTTCAACTCCCGGCCCTGCCAAGTGTGTGTGTGTGTGTGTGTGTGTGTGTGTGTTTCCAGCTGCCTGGGGACACAGTAATGCTTTTACATGCCTCACAACACATACATTCCCTATCGGCGTCTTTGCCTTTGCTGATGATGTCACCCACCTAGAAGTATGCCTCTGGGAGTGCTGTGTTCAGTAATCTCGGTAGCACGTTCTGTAAATGCGTAATGCTGTAGTGTGATAAAGTAGTTAGGTGTATGTTCAACTCCCGGCCCTGCCAAGTGTGTGTGTGTGTGTGTTTCCAGCTGCCTGGGGACACAGTAATGCTTTTACATGCCTCATAACACATACATTCCCTATTGGCGTCTTTGCCTTTGCGGATGATGTCACCCACCTAGAAGTATGCCTCTGGGAGTGCTGTGTTCAGTAATCTCGGTAGCGCGTTCTGTAAATGCGTAATGCTGTAGTGTGTTAAAGTAGTTAGTTGTATGTTCAACTCCCGGCCCTTCCAAGTGTGTGTGTGTGTGTGTGTGTGTGTGTGTGTGTTTCCAGCTGCCTGGGGACACAGTAATACTTTTAGATGCCTCACAACACATACATTCCCTATTGGCATCTTTGCCTTTGCGGATGATGTCACCCACCTAGAAGTATGCCTCTGGGAGTGCTGTGTTCAGTAATCTCGGTAGCGCATTCTGTAAATGCGTAATGCTGTAGTGTGTTAAAGTAGTTAGGTGTATGTTCAACTCCCGGCCCTTTCATGTGTGTGTATGTGTTTCCAGTTGCCTGGGGACACAGTAATGCTTTTAGATGCCTCACAACACATACATTCCCTATTGGCATCTTTGCCTTTGCAGATGATGTCACCCACCTAGAAGTATGCCTCTGGGTGTGCTGTGTTCAGTAATCTCGGTAGCACGTTCTGTAAATGTGTCATGCTGTAGTGTGATATGGTAGTTAGGTGTATGTTCGATTCCCAGGCCTGCCAGATGTGTGTGTGTGCATGCTCCCGTCCGCCTGGAGACTCAGGTTATGCTTTTAGACACTTCGCAACACAGATATATCCTGCTGACGTCTTTGTCTTTGCGGATGTTGACACGCACCTAGTAGAATGCCTGTGTGTCTGCTGTGTTTAGTAATCTCGGTAGCATGTTCTGTAAATGCGTCACGCTGTAGTGTGATAGGGTAGTAATGTGTAAGTTCGATTACCAGCCCTGCCACATGTGTGTGTGTGTCTGTGTGTGTATGTCTGTATCTCTCTCTCTCTCTCTCTCTCTCTATATATATATATATATATATATAGAATCTATTTTCTGCCCATAACTCTGCTCTTGAATGGACAGCTGACTGTTTCATGTATCGCATATTTGCATAGCTTTCACATACCAATGGGGTATGTTGCAAATCCCAGCATTGTCCATGCAACGTCCGTGTTATGGGCAGTGTTACACACCCTTACAGGCATTTGCTGTATATCTTGGCAGACATATATCCTTGCTGTACTCTCACTGTACTCATACACACCGGAGGCTTCATGTATCATGGCCTAGTTTTGCTGTGTGTATGTCTATTTGTGCTGTGTGCATGGCTGTGGGTATGTCCCACTATCATCATTTGTAAAGGTGACAGCCCTATAGGTACTTCATGTAGACTGCTGTGTCATTTGACATGTCAGCACATACCTGCGGACAGTACTGAATGTCCTACTGCAGCGCATTTCATACCTTCTGCGTTATCTTGCAGTCGATATTGCTGTTTCCTCACACATGTATCTGTTTCTGATCATACCACTCCACCTCCTAGAGCAAATTTCTGGACAAGGCCTTATCTGATAGTGGGACACATAGGGGCAGTATTGACATGTTGCTCTTACAAACATACATAGTTGACACAATAATAGGTTTTGCATTAGTATGGCTTTTCTGTCGGATTTGGTGTCTTAATCACATGTTTCTCATTATTTCATGACTTCAGTTATCAGGAATGTGCCAGAATGTTACTGATGTTACGTGGAACACACCAAGCATATGAGGCAGAACTCTGCACATTCTGCGTAAATCTGTACAGTTGCGGAGTATGTGTCTGATACAAGATATCAACTTTCTGACACCAATACACACACTGTATGGCGGCATCACAGGCCACATACCATTACATTTATATTGCAGGACACACCCACCCAGACAGTTGTATTCCTCACACAGGCCAACAGCTGCTTATCCACACTAATTGGTCTATCATGTACCGTATGTGTGCGCCGGTATTTGCGCTTTCCGTCCGTGGCAGAGCTCATGTACGAGTATGGGTGACTGGACATTGTTACGGTGACACTGCATGACACCCTGAGGGACACATTACTTTTGTGTCTATTAACCTTCCACATTGACATTCACAGGGCATACGTTGCCATTCACATTTGTCGGAGTACATGCGTATGACTTGTACATGTTTTCTCATTTGTCCTGATGTCTTTCTTTTCATCTGTCCACCTAGTATCACTAGTTCTGTACATGTATTTTGGACAGGTTACCTTCATACCCCCTAACCTGTACACATTATGGGTAAACACCCTGACATTTGACCTTTGCCCTTGTTACATTTGCATAGTAATGTGCCTTTCAGGTAAATTGCTGGCAAGGCATTACGAACTGTGCGGTTAGATAATAGTGACTGACATTTCCATTACATGATTAGTAACACTCATAACATACGTATTCCTGGCTACGCCAGTATTCTCACAACGTTCTGACTTTGTCTAGGGTATATCTAATATAGTCCCTATTTGTATTTCATGTACTATGCCTTAGTGCAGCTGTGTTATTCTGACAGTTTGCCAGTTATGGGTACCATCTTGGTCATACGCATGTCCATCCATGATAATCGCCTACATGACACTGATATAGGGCCCTACATATTGCCAAAATGGTTTATGCAATATCCAGTGGATGGTTTGCCCCATTATTGAGAATATAGGTGTGTGCTATACCCACATCACTCCCACGGGGCGGGCCTACGAAATCTCTGCCAAACAACACCTAGGCCCATTTCTGCATACCCATGATTCCCATACCTGACAACCCTCTACAGTACCCATTACACACGTTTAATGTGTGCGGTACTGAAGTGTGGAGACACTTATATGCACTCCCCACTCTCCGGATATCAGTTAAATGCGTCATACATTCTATCGACACATGTGTCACCACCCTTGCACCTGCTACTGTTGCATGTACAGCTATATTGTATTTGCTGAGGTCACTTATTTTGCATCAATGTCGGTTGACACTATGTATGGATCAATTTTTGGGGTCCTGCAATGGACACCTATCTGCATGTTTAAAGTGTAGAACTTGCTGGACTGTCACTTTCTGGCCAATGGTTTGGAATGCAGCGGTTTATTCACCTTTCGTGCATGTCTGTTTGTCTACCCATATTAGCCATAACGTGGCCTATTTATGTACATATGTCATATCAACGGGACATATGTCTGTTGTGTATACATATATACATGTACAATCCTCATTTCATAACTTGCTTTGGTTTACGTCTGTGGATTATGTGTATACACATATATCTATATCCATACCATACCTTTCCACTGTACAGATTGTCGCAGAGTGTACAGCTGGTTGCCTTTTTATCTTCGGTGTGTTTTACATAAACCTGTGTCTATCTGGCAATGTAGTGGCATTTCATTTGAGACTTACGGTGGGGAATACTGGCAAGCAGTTCAGGTTACGACTGCATACCCTTCAGAGAATCCATGCTACTGACACACCCGTTATTCTATCCACTTTCTATGTTTGTTCTGGCACATATCTGGGGTTTGTCCCTATTTGTACTGGTAGTTTGCATGCCTTTGTCCGGTTTCATACTTTACGGGGTTAACAGGTTTGAGCCATGTATATCTAACGTGGGGGAAACAGCATTCATTTACTATGCTGTGAGCGGATCACACACGCACAGGCACTTGCATTTCCTTATTGTGGGTTACGCGCAGGCGCACATGCATATCCTTATTGTGGGTTACATATGTTTACTAAGTCTTTGTGCTTACGTGGGCTTTATTACTTGTGACAGTACCAGTAAATTATCTGTAATCCGGTTAACGGACGATGAAACACACGTTCACCTTTACATATTTAACTGTCTGTACAGCGCAGACGCATTCATTACACATTCACATTATATGTGCTGTAGTTGTAGTTGTACCGGGACTGCATTCACGTTGGCCGGATGCTGTAACCACTATACTTTTGGTGTTCTGACTCATTTATATGCATACCCATAGTACATAGCTACATTAACATATGCCTCACTGCTTCACTTACGACACAGGCATCCATTCTCCTGCTGGGAAAAATGCGGTACTACATGTTACACATTCCCTATTCCCTACTGCTCTGGACCCAAGCTGCATATTTAATCACTGCAGGGATATTCAGAACCCCAAGGCTTATAGTCCTGACACATACAGGTCTTTAATTGTCAGGGTGTTCATGTGGTGATCTGGGTTTAGGCTTGTCCGCCTGGTGAACTGAACTGCCCTGACCGTGTTCAAATGTCAGACAAAGCACATGGACAGGGTTTGTCCATTTTAAACATTTTATCTGTGTTTACAGACACAGGTGTTTGGGCACCTGTCAGCAGCTTATAATGTTGGCAATACATAATATGGGTGGGGGAGGTTACAATACATAATCCACGGTAAGTGGTGTTCCCATTCACATTTGACTATTTCCTGTATTCATTCTTACGAGGATTATTATTTTGCACATGACTTAACTATGGATTAACTACAGGTATGCAGTAGTACAGTCAACATATGTGACGGTTTGTTACAGTATAAATGTACGGACCTCTGTAATACTGGGGACTACCCCACATCCTTCACAACATTTCATGCTTATGTACATACTATTATTCTGTGAACTTTCGAAGTTTGTGAGAACAGTAATTACATCTGTCCCTATTTGTCCACCCATCCTTTTAGGCTTTGTCCAGATTTTGTTGCTGTAATAGGTTGAGAGGTGGTGTCGGTATGTGATTGAGTTGAATATATACTGTCGATAATTCAGTGGGGAGTAGGGTTACCACCTGTTCCTCTTTGCGAGGGGAAGTCCCACTTTGGACAGTTGTGTCCTGCGACGAAACCTAAGACATGGCAAATGTCCTGTGATTTTAATACAAATATATATTTCTTATTTTCTTTACTAGTTGCATGATACAGGTATTTTGTATCTGGAACACATAACTATTATTTGGGATAGCATAAGCTACTTAAATGCTATGGAATAAGCTTTTATCTTGGCATACAAGTGTAATTCTGTCCTTTGCACTGGCCGGGGGTATGTTTTATTCTGCAAATTCTCACATTTCTACAAGGGATGTCCCACCTTGGGCATCTGAACAGGTGGCAACCCTAGTGGGGAGACCTGCATGGTGGACAGCTGTTCCATCCTGCGTAGTATGTTTTGCATGTCTGTGTAGAAACTGAACAGTACCATGACTACACATACATGTTTTGTCCAGATGTGTACAGTACTGGACACCGTGGTGTGTAAACAACTCTGAGGTTTCAACAGGTTACTTATCCCACGTGGGATGTACACACATTTTGCCGAAACATGAACGCGCGGGCATTTGGATTTACATAACTGTGATGGGATGTTTACAAACGTGGGATACATATTTGCAATCCTGACACTGCCTAGGACGATACTTCCTACTACATATGGGGAATACTCGCTATGTGTAGGTGTACGGCTGCACAAGGCTGGTAGCTGGATTTGGTGGACATTCGGACATGGGTGCGGGTTATGTGCTATACAGAGGTTGTTGCGTATTGCATTTGCATGCATGGGTTCTGCTTTTGGATATCCCGGTTCCGCATATAGCATCCTATGTGTATGTGCCGGTTACGTTCCTGTACATGTGTATAGCACATTTTAATATACATATGTTTGTGTGTGTTTTGTGTACAATTTGGACTGTCAGGTTTCTTTATGGTTGTTATATAGCCACAACTGCCCAGCTGTGTACTATCACTACCACTGTGGGACTGCTGGTGACCATGCCCATGGGGCTAGACATGTGTATTGGCGGTGCGCTGACATGATGCGCTTCACTTCCACTGGGTATAACTACTGACAGTGCAGTACATTACGGATACACGATTTTAAATATCATTTGTTCCATGGACGGAAACTCATATTGTGTTGCATGCATTTCTGTTTGGTTCTCCATTTTGTGTGGCTGGGAACTGTCTTGCATGCTTTCCATACATTTCATTATCCACGGACACTGATAGGTGCGATTACTATTGCAGGCAGGCTATAATATTCAGCAGTTTCGGTTGCTCATCGCCAGCCGACATTGACATGCCTCCGGGCGCAGCTTAGTAATGCCCCATGCACTCGTGCACGTGTCCTATGCACGTGGATATGGTGGCAGTGCACCTTCATTAATATGCATATGGTGCTACTACACCATATATACGCTGCACGGCCGGCGCAGGCCTTACACCGGCCTTGCGCCGAGCTTCATGAATCCGGGGGAATGATTGCATTTCATAGTCTGTCTTCAAATATTTTCTTTTTAATGTAACTGTGACCACATTACATAAAAAGAGGATATATATCAAAATCTGTAAATAATACAAGCTGCATCCAATGCATCGATGTCTACATTACAGTTAGATTTTTGGTATGTCAGTAAAATTTATGAGCCCTCTTATTGGATACAAACTCTTTGATGGTCTCCTTGGAGGTGATTGAGTTTATTCCCCAAACTTATTGTAAAGTTGTGTTATTCCTTTTAATATATTGTAAGTTGTGTATATCTTATAAAATGAGTCACTGTACAATTAACTGTTCTGTAAGATGCCATGATTTAAATTACAATTTAAAAGCATTAAATAGTTGCAAGCCAACAGGCAAACTGAAAATCATAAATTTCTTAGCCCCTCCATGTTGGGGGATGTTGGGGGGGGGGGGTTGCTCCCTGCAAAAAATACTCAGGTTTTACTTTTTTTTCCCTTTTCTGTTTCAGGCATTCGTTGGTAGCTTGTCTAATATTTGATATTTGCCGCTAGACACTTCATTACAGAACTCTTAAAAACAAAATGATTGGTTACTCTGAAACTTTAAATATGTATTGACTTTAACCTTAACTTTGAGATATTCAGTCATGGCAGAAAATGATGTGTGAAGGACCAGTCACTTGCACAACTGAAAAAAATTAATTAATCTGGAAAAGCAAATACAAGCATTTTTTTTACCAGAACGTGCTTTTCTTTTACTTTAACCCAACACTAGTAATGTGACATAGAAAAGAAAGATCATATAATAATTATTCAATATGTTTTATGTCTGGCCATGCATTTCTTTGGTTTTGTATGAAATCTCACATTATCTCTTTATTACAGTAACCTCATTATCTGTTATATCACAAAGGCAAGGAAGAGGAGGAGGCATATCTCAAGAAAGTATTACTACAAGAAAACAGAATAATTAAGTCATCACAAATTTTAACTACAGAGACAATAAAAGTCTCAAACTTAGGCAGTCCAAGTGTATGTTATCAATCACAAATGATCAGCATTATACGTCCAAGTGATACAGTGTCCTGGGGCTACATGTGTAATCTTAAACAAAAAGAAGTGTCTCAGCATTGCATTCAGGAGGAAAATCTTTACTCGCTTGTGTTTTAATCATCGTAAATTACTGTTCCTTCACTTTCATCTATGTCCCAATGTGCTGTATATAAATAAAAATATTTAAATATTAGTATCTTGTTTTTCTGTTTGCATTTGTTTTTCAGTTTCTCTCTTCACAATTTTCTGTAAAAGTGCATGTTGTTTCCTTCTGTGCGTGTTACTAGCCAGTTTGTCACTTGTATAAGTTATTTGTCACACTGTAGTTAAAAACTATGAGTTTGAACTGAAGGTCTGAATCTGAAAACTAGCCCTGATATTTGTTCAAGTCCAGTAATCAAACATTCCTTAAAATGCTGTGTCAGGGATGGCTATTAATACAAAAATGCAAAAAAAAGTCAGAAAAAGCAAAGTTATTTGAAAAGTAGAATATTATCAGTGATGGTTCAGGAAAGAAGAAAATCACAGTACTATCTTTGGAAATCATTGGACAGAAAGGATAATAGTAAGTCATCCGCTCAGCACATTGCACAATATCTCCATAAAATGAAATTAACAAAGTCAAATTCTCTACTGCAGAAGGAAATCATGCAGTGGCAGCCCACTAATCAGACTATTTGGGGTTATAACAAATTAAAAAAAAAACATTAATAATCATTTAGAGTGATGCAACCATATTAGCAATTGTGATCCTTTCAATATATTAAAATGTGTTCCTTTCTCAGTTGTTGAACCTTAAAGGAAGTCAGGATTAATCACTGTGCCTGCACCACAGGTGAAAGATATAATGAGGTGAACAGGTACATGAGATGGAAGTGACCTCCTTAAGTTGCAGTGTATTCGAACAGAACCTGCAATGGATGCTGGGAATGGATAAGCAGGAGAAATGTATGATGTATTCATATGCCACAAAGGGCTACATGAATTAAAAGAGTGTAGGCAAAGAATGAGCAGAAGAAGGTCAAGGAAATGCATGCAAGTGCCAGTCAATTTTTCAATCACTAAAAAAATGGAAGGTGGAAAAGTGGTGAACCGGCTAAAAAGCAAGAGAAAATAAACCTGCAAGGAAGAAGCTAATAACAAGAAAAATACTAAGGAGACATTATTAGAAAATGTTGGGGTACCATCTCAGAAAAAAGAAGTACTAGTAATGACTCATTAAAAAGAATTACCAAAAATCTTTCAATACCAAGAACATGTTAAGTGCATAAATCTACTTTTAGTAGAATTTGAATCAAAACGTTTTTTGTTGTGGGGAGGAGATGCCTTCACCCCAATGTAAGAGGATACCCTACACACTACCTAATTTACTGTAGCTAACTCCACAGTAACACAGCAGAGGGGGAAATGGATAATTCCAGGTTAACTGAAAGTGGGTTTCATTGTAACCATTTTAGGGCTTTTTGACAAGATGTTTTCGTCACTGAGCATCTGTAGCACTCTCAAAAAGAGTAAAAAGAGCTAAACATCAAGTGGTGGGTATATTTCTTCAGTAGAATTGGTTAGAGCTAAGTGATTAGCACTCATACAAAATGGGATTAAGGAAGAAATGTAAAGGAAAGATAGACGGATATTGTAACCTAAGGGAGTAGACTGGGTGGAGCTTATGTGAACATTCGGCCTTGACACTCAGCATAAAAATATCAGAAATGATTAGGTATTTAATTCTCGAGCAATGACTGCTCTCAAATGTAACACCATGGATTGTAGGATAGTGGTGTCTCAAAGTGGTGCCTTTGAGAGACTTTTATAATACTTGTTTGTATTTCAAGACTTTGGGTTAAAAAGATGAAGATGTCTAACTTTGTTTTCTCTTTTTGCTGATTTATTCAACAGAGATGTACTATTACATGGCACTGCACATGAAATTGTGATTTCGTTTTTAGATCCAATGCAAAGGTATAGAAAAGTAAGAAAAAAAACTGAAGCAACAAGGACACTGCAATTTATGGCCCTTTCATTAATTTAATTAAATAGTGCAGAAGGAAGGTAAAATAATTTCTCTAAATATTTAATGCGAGACTGCTGTGCATGTCCCTCAAATCATAAGACAATATGATAAACACATTGTCTACTCAAGAACAATTACTTAGAATTCAAAGTATTCGAGACTTCAGTTTTTAAAACTGATTTCATCACAGTAAGCAGAAGGTGCCTGCAATGTTTTTCACTGGCACTTCAGGCTGAAGGAGACTGCACAGAACAGAAACGGGTATTATGTTTTCCAGGGCAATGAGCTAATTTGTACAAATACACCATAAGCTTTGGCAACAATGAGTGTAATAACATTTGTGGTTATGTTGTATACTTATGTTATACATATTCTGAGTGGGAATGACATCAAATAATTTAAACTGCTTTAATATGTAAGCCTTGTTACATCCTGTAAGGTGTGTCAGTGGTGAAGAGGTTCAGGGACTACAAGGTGAAGTATGCATCAAAAACAGCTAAATGCATGTAGTAGTGGCATGAGTGTTACAGTTGTTACTGGAGGAGAACTTGTATAACATCTCTGTCCATATGAAGGCAATAGGTAAAAGGACAGGAGATGAACTACAGGGTAAGAGCAAGAGGTTTCTTGTAATGAGTTGTGGTGCAACAGAAGGACAGTTTTTCACTGAGGGTGTGATCAATTGAGAGAGGATTTATAACAGAATTACATGAGAGCAGGGATGATATAATCCAAATGTAAATGTACTAGGGGCTTCCAGCTGTGGCAGGTGTGCAACACCGGGGGATATGTAGGTAACAATAAACTGCTAAGCAGAGAACTAGGAAGATCAAACTTTTGCTGTAAGAGAGGTTTAGATAGTACTAATACTGATTCAATAATATCTAGCTCACTGATAAAAGCAGCAGGTGAAGACAGGCCAAACCTCAGCAGTATAAAGTTAGCAGTATTTCTGGATGAAGTGCCAAGGGGCTGAGAATGATATATAGACAGCTGCAAATAACTGGAGATATTTAGGAGATAGCATGGGAAGCAGAGAGTATGCTGGACAGGTACAATGAAGATAATAGTAGAGGCAGGTCAAAGTAGGAGCAGATGATAAATAACTGGGAGAGTTATCAAACAATGGGTTGTGCAGGAACGATGAATAAGTAGGTTTGGATAGGGTGGATAATGGTAAACAAAAAAGAGAAAACAGCAGATCTGGAGATAAAAAAGGGTAAGAAAAGATAAAGCAGTAAGCTAAATCCTTTCATAATGTTGAGGAATAGGAATTGCACTTTGCTTTACTACATTGCTTTTGAATCTTATTGTGGGGGAAATTTGAAAAAGTTATTCTAGGTTTAGCAGCTTAGCTTCCAGAACTGATTACCTATAAGGGTGTAAGAACATCACCCTAAAGGCAAAAATAGAAAGAGTCATGAATGGGAGGAGGCTTGTATTTTCAGTGTAGTAGGGTAACAGAGATGAGGAGGAAGGGAGAAAATGAAAATAGGTGAACGGAATTGTCTGTGTACGATGGAAAATATCATGCTGAGAAAAGAGCTGGGCAAAAATGTAATGCAAAATGTCAGATTAATAGAGAGAGAGATGAGTTGAGCAATTTGAAAAAAAGGTGTTTTTAATAGACTGATTTGAGGAAGAGAGATGTTATGATAATATTGTTGAATAAAAGGAGCGTGATGACTGAAGGAAGAAGTGAAAAGAAAAAGAGCTAAAATGGTAGTTTGAAATGTGATTTAAGAAGATGAGAAATTTTATTTAGTATCATTATTATTATTTTTTTCATAACTTAGATGAAGACCTGGTTTCTTTCTTTTAAGATGGCAGAGTTTAGTTGAGCTAAAAGGAAAAGGGCTCTAGGGGTGCTGCTGGGAAAAACTTTAAATTTGTATTGAACTACAAACTTGATAGACTGGGAGGAACATGAATGAAATATATGAGAAATTAAATGAAGGCTGGATGAGTTAAGGCTGGTAGCTGCATAGAGTGAACCCTAAGAAGAGAAAATGCATGAATTTGATGAACTATGAAAAGAAGACAAGCAGAAACAGCCTAATGTTGTTGGAGAAAGAAGTGTTAGAGTAGGCAGAGTATGTGTAAATTGGGGAAATGTGAGTGTATGTACACTTACTTGTGATATACACGAGTTGATATCACTTACTCGAACTGTAGGAGTTTGAATGGCTGATGTGTGAAGTCACAGTTCATATGGGGCAGGAAATCGACTGACGAGTGGTCGAATGAGGTTAGTTGAGAAAGTGCGTACTGAGACTGTGGAGGGAGGTCACGCTTCATTGAGGAACACAGAAGTAGCCCATTTCCTCACTGTAGTGCGATCTTGGACTTAGTATATTTAGGTAGGGGGATGTGAGGGGCAGAGCCCCCCACATGGGGGGTGCAGGGGGCAAAGCCCCCCCTTCAAAATAGTAGAGGTGAGGTAATTGTCATATCTTAAAGAGGGGAAGGTCGATATTATGGAATACACTTCTTAGTGCAAACTATTTTCGACATTCCGCTCTTTAGATATGTTAGGTTTAGATGTTATTTTTCGGTCGAATGCACATTTGATGTTAGTGCATTCGACCTTATCATGGTAAACCATATACACAATAACAGATAAACAGAAGAGTTAGAGGTGGAAATGGTAAAGGTGAAAAGTAGAGAAAGAAATGAAAGAAAACAGATATAGAGAAAAAAAGGGTTTCAAAGTCCAGAATTATATGGAGTGAAGGTTATGTCGAGGATAAATATATATGAAAAGGTTAGGAGGAGAAGCAAAGAAAAACACTAGGTGTTGGAGGCTCATCTGCAGGAATGGCAGTGGGTCAGTAAGGGAAGAAACATGGATTGGAATATGCATGAGATTGAAGAAGTAGGTAATTTACAGGAATTTACAGGACCCTGAAGGTCAAATAGATGCCTCCACCTCAGATAGCAGACCTGTTACTAGAAAGTTCCCCAGGGATCTGTCCTGGGACCCCTACTGTTTGGCATCTACTTCTCAGAGGTCCAGGCAAAGACAAAAGAACTGTAGCTGACCAAGTATGCGGATGACTGTAAGTGGGTGCTGTCACTGACTCCTCAAATGATGTTAACATACTGCAAGAGGTTCTCACAGCAACTAATGACTGGTGCCAAAGTCATGGCCTCAAGCTAAATGCAAAAAAAAAATTATCATCATTCCATTCAGCAAAAACACAGCCCCTACTGATTACATCAATGACAACCCCCTATGCACACAACCTGTGGTGAGAGACCTGGGTACTCAGGTTGATAGCAATCTTACATTCAACCAGCATATAGCAGCAGTGGTCAGAAAAGCTTTTTACTTGGT
This sequence comes from Protopterus annectens, assembly GCF_019279795.1. NCBI lineage: Eukaryota > Metazoa > Chordata > Ceratodontiformes > Protopteridae > Protopterus > Protopterus annectens. Next base: position 678,179,783 of record NC_056751.1, on the reverse strand, counting down.
TCATTTCATAAATAAAAGGAATTGCATCCAGAAAAAAGGAGGTTATTACCTCTCTAAACTCCTCCCTCATTAGACCAATAATGGAGTATAACGCCCCATTTGGCATGTACCTCTCCAAACATCTGCACTAACTGGAAAAGCCATAGAAATACCTCACAATGAGAATCCATGGCCTCCAAAACCTGTCCTATGTGGACAGGCTCAAATTTCTGTCACTCTACTCGGTATCATACAGATTGCTCAGAGGTGATCTGTGTCTCACCTACAAGGCAATCTCAGACCTACTAGAGATGCTCCATATCCATAAGTCTAACTCCTTGCACAATACCCACTTGAAAGGCCTGAATCTAATATGCGACATCAACAAATCTGGCTGGAGAAACAGGTTTGTCTCCCAGATGCTGCCCCATCTCTGGAATAGACTTCCCATACATGTCAAACAGAGTACCTCACTGACCTTCTTCAAATGCAACCTTGATGAGTGGATGGGAAAACACAAATTTGTCCCAGGGGTTCCACCTATGTCCCTCACTGACAGGGATGACAGGTGCAGACTGAGGTTTCTTTTTGGGGATAAACTCTTGGCTAGACTTGTAAGGGCCTCAGGGTCATTAGCCTAGTGACCTTCTTTGATCATTTGATCCTCAGATTTAAGTGTAGAGGAGGGAAGAAATAGTTTACACCAGCATGGATACTGAAGACTAAAATACACCTTCTTAATTCCATCAACAGTACCACATTATTGTCTATGGAAGAACTATCTGGGGTTTAATATGCCAAAATCCCCATCAGACCCATTTGACCTATTACTCTGTATTGCCTACAACTTACTACTTAGGATGCAACAAAATATTCACTTCTGAACCGTGGCCAGGAACAAAAGATGAATGCAATACAGTACAAAATGGCCAAGAGAAAAATTACTGAAAGCACTAACAGAAAATAGTATTGTTAACTGATAATCAGTTTCAAGAAGCTGCACTCCAAAGGAATAATAATAACATGCTGGAAACAGTAAAGAAATTTAAGAATGAAACTAAAATACAAGGAAGAAAATTCATATTACTCTTCATGAGCAGGCACTGGAAATGTCAAACATGCAGTACGTTCAAAAGATAAGGGAGTGGGTTCAGACAGCAAAATAATCGCAGGGTAAAGATCATCAAGAAAGAGACATGAATTCATGGACAAGACAGTAACAACAATAATGCTGCCCAGCAGTGCAGAATACAGCTTTTCTCTGCATGAAGTCATATGGTATACCAGACATGCTTCTAAATGCTTTTTAAGATGTATCTTTAAATGCTGTACTTTAATGAAAATGTTTTCCCTGTGAATCAATGCCTTCTCTTCTGCAAGTCATATGAAAGTTTAATAAAGCAATCTAGCTTTCAGAATCTACCATCACTGAATCTCCTACTGTCTTGCAACTTCTCTTTTCCTTCTTCATTGTTACTTCCCCACTACCTGACATCTATATAATACAGATTCATGTCCTTAATTATGCGACTCTTCAGCTTATCTTCTATTCTTTTCCTCCTACTATGCCATCTTTCATCCTACTATGACTCAATAATACATCAAAACATTTCTCCAACTCTGTCCCAACCACCTATCCATATTTCCTCTTTACACTCTTCACACATTGCGCCAAATCTATTTAATATTGCCCCACACCTTTATTCCAAATATAGGCTGATTAACTGCACTTCAACTCAAAACAAAATAAAATTATTGCGAGAATCCTCTCCAAAAAAAAAAAAAAAAAAAACAAGTAAGCATAATTATCCAATATACTAAAATAATCCTGGCCCCCACCTACCACAATGAACAGAAAGATAATTCTCTGCTACACACTTCAGAAACCCAACAACAGCTAATCCCCAACCCTGGTGATCTATTTTTTTGCTGCAATAAATGTTGGAAGTATAAGAAATAAAACTGCTGAACTACATGCCTGGATTACCTAACATAAGCCTGATGTTCTCGCTGTAACTAAAACTTAGCTTAAATCAAGAATAAACTACTCTGAAGTTATACCTCCTGGCTATAATATTACATCTCCACAAGAAAAAATATTACTAGGTGATATGAATGCATCTAGCATAAACTTATATGGTTTCACACAACTAATTAATAACCCCACTCATTATAGCAAGACATCAAAATCTCTATTAGACTGGATCCTAGTATCAGACCCTAGCAAATACTCCATCACAGGCACAATGTCAGACTCTCTCAGTGATCATCTCCCAATTTCTGTGACTAGACATATCCAGTCAAACAGCATATTTATAAAACAACACGTGACCTTTCCAAGTTTATCCCAGAAAGGTGCATTACTACACTATCATCTATTAACTGGAACTTTCTAAACATCTTCCCCTTAGATGATGCTGTAATTGAATTCACTGCCACTTTTCTAAATATCTTAAACAACCTTGACCTCCTAAAAAAAAACAAATAATGCAATTTGGCTATCTAAAAAGAATAGAATGCTAATGCTGGATAGAGAAAAAGCATGGAAAGAATGGCAAAATATAAAACACCTCAGTATCTTGAAGATGTCAGAATGCTTCACAATTGTATTAAAAAGCAAATAAATGAAGACAAATTATACTATAATAACTTTCAGAATAATACTCAACACAATCCAAAAGATTTTGGACATCCATTAAAAAATCTTAAATCTCAGCCAAAATTGAACCTAAACCCCTCTTCTGATAACTCACCAATACAGTTCAACTCTTTTTTTCATAGATGGTATAGCATCTTTAACCAAGGATTCCTCAACATCTAATACTAGCCCTGCCCAACAGCCACATATCACCACATCCACTTTCACCTTCAAACTTGTGCCCACATCCTATATAAAACTATTCTTAAACAAACTTTAAACTGTACTCTTTTTCAGCTGATGACCTAAGTGAGTAGCTAAAAACAGCAGCCAATAGCATTGCCTATCCTGTGTCAGATCTTACAAATAGGCCAATCCAGGAATCCCATGTTTCCTCTTTCTGGAAAAAAGTCACACATTATCCATCTGTACAAAGGAAGAAATTCAACAGACATTAAAAACTTTAGTCCTATAGCAATGTTATCTCCCTTCTCCAAAATATTTGAAAAAAATGTATTCAAACACAATTGCTAGACTCTGTCCTGCAGGAAGAACTCTTATCCCCTACACAACATGTCTTCTCTATTTCCCATAGTACAAGCACAGCCCTTCTAATTTATATGGATACTACCAATAAAGCTCGAGTTAATGGCAAACTAGTCTCTCTCTTATTTCTAGCCTTGTCTAAAGCATTTGACACAGTTTATCACAGAAAACTTCTACTTCAAAAGTCCAAAGTAGGTCTCTCTCAGCTCACCCTTCTGTTGTTCAAAAGCTACCTGCCCAATAGTTATCAATCAGTTAAATGGCACTCCACACTCTATCTCCATGCTTCCCAGTCACCACTGGTGTACCACAAGGCTCTATCCTTGATCACCTCCACTTCAACATTTTCACCAACACCTTCTAAACTTCCACACAACTGGCCACCCTAATACAATATGCAGAAGACTCCACCATCGTTTGCACATCTGACAACATTGTACACCTCCAAAAACAACTTACTCAGGAAGCTTTAACAGCCACTGAAATATGGCTTTGTAACTTACATCTCATGACCAACCTATGCTTTTTCCCCCAAACTCTTCTGTCATAAAAAAAAAATTAAAGTCCTCTCTCTTGATAATACAACCAGTGAAGTCACTTCTCATAGGAAACTATTAGGGGTGACACTGGATGATAATCTATACAAGATTGTATAAGAAAAACTCATAAAAATCTAGAGATGTTTTACAGAGCCAAAAACTTTCTCACTAACTAAAACTGCACTTGACACTACTTATCTCCTAGCCACTCTTTTTTATGGTGCTCCCATCCTTACTAATCTCCAGGACAAAAATTAACACTTGAACAATACTATAACAAAGCTGCTATATTTGCAACATATACCCCTTCCACTGTATAGCACAGAAAAGCCTAAATTGGTTAGAACTGTCACATCAACTAACATATACACATCTTATAACCTACAAAATTATCCAGCATCCATCTGCCTGTCCAGCACTAAAAATCATTCTATACAATTGTGTTCCCAGATGGTCATTATGATCCAAATACAGATTTAGAAAATCTGATGAGCATTGTCTGTACTTGTACAAGGGTGCTAAAGCATGGAACTCCTTACCTGCATCAGTCAGGTCTATACCCTCCCTCCCATCTTTCAAAACCACTCGGAAAGTCTTCCTAGCTGAACTCTGGCTCTGTTCATGCTCAAAACCAGAATAACTTATATCCCTAAATGTGAACAAGCACCTTTCCATTTCTTACACCTTCTTACTCTCCCTTCTTTGCTTACTTCCTTACTGCTATCTAATTCTCTAACCTGACTTTCTCTCTAAATATACCATATGCCTGTTTTCCCTCACTTCATATTGCTATTCCTATCTGTATTAGACTAACTTTACCTTTAATTTCTCTACAAACTGTTAAAAATTTCTCTAAATATTAAATTATTGTCATCTAGCTTTTTTACACTATGTCTAATGTGTTACAATTATTTAAACTGCAGATGTTTTTGTTTAATTTTTGAAGACTGTAAAATTATTGTTCTTAAAATGTTTTGTAATACTTTGGAGCTTTTCTCCCCAGGCATCTGCTGAAAATGGGCTTCTACCCAGTTGGCCTTTTCCAGTAATCAAATGTCAATAAATAAATAAATACAATTTATGTAAATGATTCATTATGTGTCTGCAAGAAAAATGGCATTACCAAGTGACGAGTGTTTTACTAAAGGTATTTTTTTTTTATATTTTTGTTGCTGATTTGTTGGTTTTGTTAAGCAGGCAAGATCACTAGGTAGGAATAATCTATCAGTGTCAAAGCATTACATTTAATTACAATTTACACCAGATGCACACTGCTCCTGGTGAGAGAAGGAGCAAAGAGACATTATTTCCTAGCATTCCCATAGATTACCAGTCACGGAAAAGCCGGACTATTCATAGAAACCAGCCTTTGATTAATACTACTGTTCTTTCCTAATGAGAATAAGGACAGAGGATCATTGGTTCCTGCTGGTCTCTGACTGGAAAATGTATATAGGCTTCAGTGAGTAGTCTGGTTGCAGTTTTGGGGAGAACCTCTTCAAGGTTTTTGTGCAACTCAGCTTTCCGTTGTGTCGGACTGTTGTAGGTTCCATTCAGAGTATTTCCTGAGAGAAGAATATAGTAAGTGCACTGAGCCCATAAGCATCTGAGTTAATACTACTTCCCAGGAAACAACTTGGGATTAATGTTACTCTTTTTCTTATGGTAAGAGAAGGAGCAGAGGAGCACTGATTTCTAGCTGGGTGCAGCTGTGTTAAGATTAGACTATCTCCACTAGCAGACCAATGGCACTTCCAGAAAACAGGAACCATGGGCAAGCACTCTCCTGCAATTGCTGTAATCAGCCTGATTGAGATGGGTGCTGACAATCACCTACTACCCAAACAACACAATGCAGTATGTGAGAAGTGTATGTAATTGATGTCACTGGATGCTAAAAGTACATACCTTCCCACAATTCATATAAAACACAAAGTCCATTTTATGCCAAAGTTCTAAAGCATAATTGCCCCAAACCACAAAGAAAAGACCAATAAGTAAATGACGAACAACCGAGTAAAACTGTGAAAAACCCAAGGCAGTTGACTTGTCTGGTACGACTTTTTATTAATATAACTGAAAAAATTAAAACTTGAGCAAGAAACAAATGTAATACCTCAAAAACACTAAGCGCTTTCACCCATCTCGTTAGTGGGTTTCATCAGCCACTGACCTCTGAAATGACACAAGAACACCCTCAGCAACATTCCAAGCCTGCAACATGGGCAAAGACTACCACCTGACATAGTAACTGGGATCACATTCATTGTCTCAGATGTCAAGCCCATAAGGCAGGCATCCACCCAACCGAATATTCTAGTCATAGGTAGCTCCATAGTAAGACGCACTGATCTATCACTCACCAGGATCACTAAGAAAGGGTGATGGTCATTTGCTTGTTTCATGCTAGGACTCAACAGATCACATATTCTCTTAAGGCCTTGAACAGCTACCATTAGTCATAGTACATGCGGGTGCAAACATATTGAGACCTACCCAGACTATATGAAGAGAGACATGATGGAGCTCTTAGACTATGTCACTGAGTCAGGTAAAAACCTAGCATCGAGCAACATTTGATATGAGGATGATACCTCAACAGAGGCAAAAAAAAAATATATATATATATATATATATAAAAATAAATATATACATATATATATATATATATATATATATATATATATACTTCAACAAATGGTTTTGGTGACACAGGGGGCAAAATACCTGTCAGCCTGGGAAGATATGGTTGAAAGTCTGAACGGCTTCTCCATTTATGATCTGCACCTGTTCCATATAGGCTTCTGAATATTGGCTAAAACATTATCCACCCCATAGTGGGTTTTTTTTGTTTTTTTGTTTGGCAATGCTAGCAATATCAACCTACCAATGTAACAAAACAAACTCAAGAGAATGTTAAGATTACTGATCAATGCTGGGGCCATAAACAAAAAGCTACACTCATTGCAAGCCCTCCTCACCCTAGAGAGCATAGCCATATGTCTAGTGACAGAGAGATGGTTCAAATCATTTAAGTGCACTCCAGCAGTGCAGTACTGCAATGCCTTACATACATTTAGACCAGCAACTGAGCAGGAATGGAAGAAGAGTGATGGCATCTCACTGTTCATCCAAAATGACTCATCAAGGCTGGTTAGGCAGCATGATACTCTGGAGATTCTTCTTGTCCAATTCACAATCAACAAAGTCCCCTACCATAACCTGGTGAGCTAGAGAATTCTCTCCATGACCCAGGAATGTCATATTGCATACTTTAATGAACTAGAGTGACTTAGCATTAAATAAAATACCATATTCCTAGATGACTTCAGCTATCCAGCTATAGACTCTGAACCATATACCATCATTAATGTGAAAACTCAGAGATTCCTGGACTTTGTCAATACAAACACCCTAGAACAACTAGTAAAAGTGCCCAAAGGGGAAATAACATGCTTGACCTTATCCTCACTAATATGAGTGAATTATGCTTCATCTATTACTAGGTTCAACCACAAAAATATTTCCCTCAAACAATTTAAAACCTAACACCTCCTAGACCCTGATACTTTTAGAAATGTCTCCAAGGCAAAATTCCAACTTCCAAGTCTGACTAACATACAATGTCAATTTATACCAACATGAATACAATTGCAGAATAGCTGTACCCACAATAAGCAATCACAGAATAAACCCTAAAAACAAACTTCCCTTGTGAAATCACAACATTAATAAGCTTTATAGCAAGAGGAAAATTTATAGCCAAAACTAAGTAGTCGGATACCCAGCAGAATATAAATATGATCATAAAATTGAGCAAGCAATTTAGGAACCTAATTTAAACAAACAAGGCCAAAAATAGCCACCAAGGTCAAGAACAACCTCAAGGGCTTTTTCAGCGATATCCATAATCTCAAGGGCAATACACAACAGTGTACTGAGCTGATTGTAAATGGCATCACCTATACTGAAGCTGTGGATATAGCAAACCTACCAGCTGATAAGTGTGGCTCAAACTTCACCCCTCTCTCACCCACAGTAATCTCACAAGAAATATCATAATCCCAAATGCACCAATGATCATGCAGGACCAAGTCCTGGAGGCACTCTCAAGGCTCAAAAATACGGCATCTGTGGGTCCTGACAACATCCCAGGATGCAGCCTGAAGAACATAAAGAATAATATTTCTATGCCCTAACAACACTATTCCACCTCAACCTCCAAACTAGTTTTGCAAAAGTGAATGGAGAACAGCAGCAGTCCTACTCCTGCACAAGGGAAGGCTATTCACAGACCTGGGCATTTGCTGACCTACAAATAGGACCAACCTCATATGTAAAGTCATGGAAATATTTTTATCATTGCACTAATCAATAAACACATAGAAAACCTCTAAACACTGGACGCTACACAGTTTGATTTTATCAAAAGCAATTCATGCCTACTCAGCTTAGTGGGCCTGTGATGCCCCTGCACTGGTCCAGTAATCAAGGAGCCTCAATCCTCACCAATAGTAACAGTGAGGGATATACACAATGGGAGGATGACAAGTACACACACACACAGTAAAGTACAATTTCCCTTAAGAGCACAAAGAGATCACAGTCAGTATGGGGCTGGTTTCTCCCTCTTTCTCCACATCCTCAATAAGACTCCTCACTGGCACAGCTATATGGTTGAGATCTCAGCCAAGTAGCCAAGCTAAGACCTCCAGCACCCTCTCTGTCCAACGAGTGCTTCATGTCTCTGCCAAGTAGCTGACACACACAGACATTTTGAGATATGATTTATATACAAACACACGCATACACCTGGTGAAGGCTGGCACAGGTTTACTAGCTATGCCCTCTTTTGCCCAGACTATAAGGTAGTACCAGCTGCCGCCAGCCACCCTTACTTATCAGCTACTATAAGGCCCTTACAAAGTGTGTCCAATCCTACTGTGTAATGTTAGTATTATCCAAATGGTAGTTTTAACCAAGACTTGCAAGGCTATTTAGGAGTGGCCTGTACATTGTCACCAAATACACATGCAAGTACGCTAAGAGCTTATACATATATATATATATATATATATATTATATATATATATATATATATATATATATATATATATATATATATATATATATATATATATATAAACAAAACAATACTGCAAACACAAACACAGTTACTTCAGAGTTCAAAATCACAGGAAATCACAGGAAATATTTTAAACCAACATTGCAGGGCAGTCTCAAATAAATACAGAAAACATCTAAGCTAATCTTTACTATATTCCTATCTATACATAAGGGAGATACTATGCTCTAAGTCTTACTTACAGACAACAAGCAGATAGAAGTGCTGAGTGGATGTTTCTAGTTTCCGGGACAGCTTGGATGACATCACTCTTTGTCACCTGACTTCAGTTCCCAGGCTAAAACAGAAACTAAGAATTTTAACATCTCTTTGTTAAAAATGTATATCACTCAGATACTTGCTCAGAACTGAATAGCTGCTAGGAAGTCATAAAGCAATCAACCACTTTACATTTTAAACCTAGTAATTACTTTTCTTTTTAGACAATAGAAAAACTTTTAGCTTTAGACATTCCCCCGGATTCACAAAAGTTTGCATGGAGTGCAAGATTGGTGCAGGAGCCCATGCAGGCAATATGTCTGCCGTGCGATCCAGGAACAGCCTGCAGGGGCATGCACGAGCGCTCCCACACTAATCTTGCATGGACTAAGCCCTGGTATGCAAATCAGCCCATTTGCAAGTGAAATCCAAGCAAATGAGGTGGTTTTGCAATCCAGAAAGCTTGCAACAGTCTGTGCAAGACTAGTGCTATCCGCAGAAATGTACTCGGTTAGTAACCAAGTACATTTCTGCAAAATCCAGAACGGAGCTATGACAGCTCCAAATAAAGGCTGCATATCATTGAGGAAGCATGCTAATGGCCAAGTATAAAGACATTGGCATTGCAAACAATACAAAAAATAAAAAAATCAACTTTTATTTTTTTCCCAGATCTCGGCTGTTTAAGCATAGGGCAGTGGCACGCAAACAGGATCGGGGGGAAAATAAGAAAATAAACCTAAAATAAGCATTCTAACTAAAATTAATATTCTGCCATGCAAGTCAATGGCAGGCAGAAGACAAGCTGGCCAGTGAGTAGTGGTTGCTAAGGGGGGGTGGGGGGGAGCCTCAGTGTCAAATATGTAACTATGCATTAGCAGACAATCCTATGCAAATGAGGGGAAGGATAGTGAATCCCAATTTTTTCCCAGCATGTGTGGCAGGTCCCAACAGTGTAAGTGTATGAATAGCTAGGTGCAAGACTAGGAGGTAGGTGACATCATGGGGATATGTGTCAGGCATACTGTAAGCAGATTGGAGGCCTGTGGCTCAGGTTTGCTCCTAGCTTAGCACAGCTAAGCAAGGGGGTGTGTCTAAACCTGTCTAGCACTCTGTACAAAGTGTAATCAGGTGTGTGCGCCATGCACCAGGTTTTACAGGAAGAAAAAAGAAGTTAAACCAGGAAATAGTAGCAGTGTGCACATTTGAGCAATCTGTGAGGTGTGCACACGGGCTTAAACAGGGAGGCAATGGGAAAGGAAAACAGCAGTAGGAAGGTATTCAAGGAGAACTAGCATAGCTGGAAGGTGAAGTGTATCAGAATCAGCCAATTACACAGGCAGCAGACCAGCCCAGTCCAGAACACCACTATAAACTATGCAAACACATTCCCCTTTGTTTTTCCCATACTCTAGACCATCGGTGTATACAAGCGGGGAACTTTTAAGAAACAAACCTACAAAATGAGAAGGGCTGCAGCAGGCAACATAGAACAACATGTGCAAGAGGCTGAGGGTGGTGAGAATGTGAATGCTGCCAAACAACCCACAGTGAGGAGATGAGGAAGAATGCACAGACGCAGGGTAACCTACCAGGGACTACATGAGCTGGAGATAGTGGAGCGCTATAGGGTGGACAGAGACCTCCTACAGCAAATTGTTGAGCTGTGCCAGCCACATCTGACACACCAAACCAACCGAGGGAAAACCCATCCCAGTGGATACCAAGGTATGTGTAGGCCTAAGTATACTAGCCACAGGTACCTCCCAAAGCACAACTGGAGATATCATGAGGCTCTCACAGGTATCAGCATCCAGGGTATTCCACCAGTTCCTAAATGCCATGTCAGCACATGCCAGTGAGCACATATATTTCCTCAACACCCGTGAGGTGTTGACCAGCAATACGTGTCTCTTAAACCAAATAGCAGAATACCCTGGGGTAGTGGGTGCTATAGACTGCATGCACATATGAATCAAAACACCACCTGGTGAGGAGGGTGGGGCCTACATCAACCGCAGGGGCATCCCCTCCATCAACTGCCATGTCGTATGTGATGCCCAGGGCATTATAATGAATGTGTGTGCTGGCTGCCCTGGAAGCTATGACAATTCCCACATATGGCATCTGATGCAGCTGTACCAGAGATTTGCCAATGGGGGCATCCTCTACAGTCACCTAGTGGGGATGCTGGGTACCCACTGGGGCAGTGGCTGATGACACCCATCAGAAATGCACACACACCTGAACAACAATGCCATAATGAGGCACACACACAGGCCAGACATATAATAGATCATGTGTTTGGGATGCTAAGGTCACGGTTCCGGTGTCTGGACACATCTGGTGGAGCCTTGCAGTATTCACCAGCTACATGTACCCAAATTGTTATGGTATGTGCTATGCTACACAATATGATCCTGCAGAAACAGCTGCAGCAGGAACAGCATGTGGCAGGGCCACAAGCCCCCACCAATGCCAAGGCCTGCACAGGCACAGAGTGATCCAGAGGAGGAACAACCTGATCCTGCCCCAGTTAGCAGAAGGAGGCATGCCCAGTATGAGGCAATGCATAGCACATGCACTGACACAGTAGGGACCTAGGGAATGACACCTCTCTCTGACTCACACATACAGTAAAAGGGATGCCAAATATGACACTACCTGTGCTCAACCATGTATAGGGAGTGTACTATGTGCATCCGACATAGGCATCCCTCCATCACCATGCACAAGTTTGGCACACCCTCAAGGTAAGTCAATGAACCTACCAATTGCCAAATGGAGTAGAATGTGTTGCTACCTGTAGCTATGGTATGGATGTGAGCATGAAAGGGAACTGGGTGGTTGAATGTTATGGCAGCAGACAGTAGACACCCATAGTGGCACCATGACATCTGTAACGCATACTGGAGTTACCATAGTAGCCAGCACTAGACAGGGTGACAAAACCCACTGCAGGATATGTGCTGAGTGACATGTGTGTCCATGTGACCCACACATGCCAGTCAGGATGGTTTACATACCCAACAACAGTCTCAGCCAGCAGGACAGGTGTAGACAAACCCAAACAGAGCCTGTGCCATGGCCCCAGAATGATGACTATGGTTAACCCCCCCCCAGGCCTACACAGACAGACCACAGCAGGACAGGCAGTGGGATGTAAGTTTTGAAGGGTAGAAAGTCAGACAATAATATGTAGGGCAACCAAAGCCACAATCTCTAGTCAGCATGATAGTTAGCAATACAAAATGAAATGGAGTACCTGACATACCAGTACAATCATAGCAAATGTGTACAAGTTTCACGTGTGCCCTCCACATCCTACATAGTAATGTAATAGCAGTCAGGTGTGTCCCCCAACCCTGTGTAGAAATATAGAAATAGTCCGGTGTGCCCCCCCATTCTACATAGTAATGTAATAACAGTCAGGTGTGCCCCCCAACCCTGTGTAGAAATGTAGAAATAGTCATGTGTGTCCCCCCATCCTACATAGTAATGTAATAATAGTCAGGTGTGCCCCCCACTCCTGTGTAGAAATGTAGAAACAGTCAGGTGTGCCCCCCCATCCTACATAGTAATGTAATAACAGTCAGGTGTGCCCCCCAACTCTATGTAGAAATGTAGAAATAGTCAGGCGTGCCCCTCCATCCCACATAGTAATGTAATAACAGTCAGGTGTGCCCCCCCCCACTCCTGTGTAGAAATGTAGAAATAGTCAGGTGTGCCCCCCATCCTACATAGTAATGTAATAACAGTCAGGTGTGCCCCACCCACTCCAGTGTAGAAATGTAGAAACAGTCAGGTGTGGCCCCCCCCGCTATGCAGAAATGTAGTAACAGTCAAAGCCAAATGATCGATGGATACCCTACAGAGACAGCATGCAACCTGTCGGTGTACAACACAAAGGTCAGCACTGTAGCACAAACTACCTGGACACGATCCACACATTCAGCACAGATGGCCATACTGGGTATGCTCACATACTTAGAGAAATGAAGGCAATGTCAGTCAACAACATACTGAAAGGTCATACTGGGCATGCTCACACACTTCAACACATGAAGGCCATGACTGCAAACC
>NC_056751.1:678149728-678164728 GCF_019279795.1 Protopterus annectens | reverse complement strand
TGTGTGTGTGTGTGTGTGTGTGTGTGTGTGTGTCCATGTCCATGGTGTGTGTGTGTGTCCATGTCCATGGTGTGTGTGTGTGTGTGTGTGTGTCCATGTCCATATCCATAGATAGTAATGATGATAATCCATAATCCATGGTGTGTGTCTATCCATGGTGTGTGTGTGTGTGTGTGTGTGTGTGTGTGTCCCAGCGTGTGTGTGTGTGTGTGTGTGTGCGTGTGTGTGTGTGTGGTAGTAATCTGATGTCCATGTCCATGGTGTGTGTGTGTGTCCATGTCCATGGTGTGTGTGTGCGTGTGTGTGTGTGTGTGTGTGTGTGTGTGTGTCCATGTCCATGTCCATGGTGTGTGTGTCCATGTCCATGGGGTGTGTGTGTGTGTGTCCATGTCCATGGTGTGTGTGTGTGTGTGTGTGTGTGTGTGTGTGTGTGTGTGTGTGTCCATGTCCATGGTGTGTGTCTGGCCCATGGGTGTGTGTGTGTGTGTGTGTCCCTGTGTGTGTGTGTGTGTGTTATGTCCATGGTGCGTCCCGCTGCATGTGTGTGTCCGCGTCCTGGTGGGTGTGTGTGTGTGTCCATGGTGTGTGTGTGTGTGTGTGTGTGTGTGTGTGTGTGTGTGTGTGTGTGTGTGTGTCCATGGTGTGTGTGTGTGTGTCCATGGTGTGTGTGTGTGTGTGTGTGTGTCCATGGTGTGTGTGTGTGTGTCCATGTCCATGGTGGGTGTGTGTGTGTGACAAAATTATATAATGCAATTACTTAAGCTCTGCTTCCAATCAGATGTGTCTCATTTGTAATTGTCTGACCATGAACTGTGAGTCCCGGTTTGGGAACATTACTAAACCATTGTACAAAAAACCTTGTCTTGTGTTGGACCATGAGAACTGCGACTCCCTATTTGGGAACATTAATAAAACAGTGTGCTAAATGCATTGTCTTATATTTTCTAATGTTCTATAACTTGTGTAATCCATGTAATGTAATACAACTTAAGTAATCTATGTAATTTCTTCTGTTGAAGATTTTCTCCCTGGCCCTCTGCTGACAAAAGGACATGAATCCAGTGTGACTATCCCAGTAAACAAGTGTAACATAATTAAACGTTTTTGGCCTCATGCAATGTTGCCATCCTTTGTCTGGATGCTTGGTAGCGGACATATATCTATGTAGTCATTTACTGTCAAGTTGATTCAAAACTGCTTATGTATTACGGATGCATTGTGATATTGTGGTGTGTGTCCCTGCTGTGTGTGTGTCCCTGCTGTGTGTGTGTGTGTGTGTGTGTGTGTGTGTGTGTGTGTGTGTGTGTGTGTGTGTGTGTGTGTGTGTGTGTGTGTGTCCCTGGTGTGTGTCCCTGGTGTGTGTGTGTGTGTGTGTGTGTGTGTGTGTGTGTGTGTGTGTGTGTGTGTGTCCCTGGTGTGTGTGTGTGTGTGTGTCCCCGGTGTGTGTGTGTCCATGGTGGGTGTGTGTGTGTGTGTCCCTGGTGGGTGTGTGTGTGTGTGTGTGTGTGTGTGTGTGTGTGTGTGTGTGTGTGTGTGTGTGTGTGTGTGTGTGTGTCCTGGTGTGTGTGTCCCGGGGTGTGTGTGTGTCCCAAGGTGTGTGTGTGTGGGTGGATCCCGGGGTGTGTGTGTGTATGTGTGTGTGTGTGTGTGTGTGTGTGTGTGTGTGTCCCTGCAGTGTGTGTCCCTGGAGTGTGTGTGTGTGTGTGTGTGTCAGGGTGTGTGTGTGTGTGTGTGTGTGTCCCGGTGTGTGTGTGTCCCGGTGTGTGTGTGTGTGTGTGTGTGTGTGTGTGTGTGTGTGTGTGTGTGTGTGTGTGTGTGTGTGTGTGTGTGTCCATGGTGTGTGTGTGTGTGTCCATGGTGTGTGTGTGTGTCCATGGTGGGTGTGTGTGTGTGTGTGTCCATGGTGGGTGTGTGTGTGTGTGTGTGTGTGTGTGTGTCCATGGTGGGTGGGTGTGTGTGTCCATGGTGGGTGTGTGTGTGTGACAAAATTATATAATGCAATTACTTAAGCTCTGCTTCCAATCAGATGTGTCTCAATTGTAAGTGTCTGACCATGAACTGTGAGTCCCGGTTTGGGAACATTACTAAACCACTGTACAAAAAACCTTGTCTTGTGTTGGATCATGAGAACTGCGACTCCCTATTTGGGAACATTAATAAAACAGTGTGCTAAATGCATTGTCTTATATATTTCTAATGTTCTATAACTTGTGTAATCCATGTAATGTAATACAACTTAAGTAATCTATGTAATTTCTTCTGTTGGAGGTTTTCTCCCTGGCCCTCTGCTGACAAAAGGACATGAATCCAGTGTAACTATCCCAGTAAACAAGTGTAACATAATTAAATGTTTTTGGCCTCATGCAATGTTGCCATCCTTTGTCTGGATGCTTGGTAGCGGACATATATCTATGTAGTCATTTACTGTCAAGTTGATTCAAAACTGCTTATGTATTACGGATGCATTGTGATATTGTGGTGTGTGTCCCTGCTGTGTGTGTGTGTGTGTGTGTGTGTGTGTGTGTGTGTGTGTGTGTGTGTGTGTGTGTGTGTGTGTGTGTGTGTGTGTGTGTGTGTGTGTGTCCCTGCTGTGTGTGTGTGTGTGTGTGTGTGTGTGTGTATCCCTGCTGTGTGTGTGTGTGTGTGTGTGTGTGTGTGTGTATCCCTGCTGTGTGTGTGTGTGTGTGTGTGTATCCCTGCTGTGTGTGTGTGTCCCTGCTGTGTGTGTGTCCCTGCTGTGTGTGTGTGTGTGTGTGTGTGTGTGTCTGTGCATCCCTGCTGTGTGTGTGTGTGTCTGTGCGTCCCTGCTGTGTGTGTCTGTGCATCCCTGCTGTGTGTGTCTGTGCATCCCTGCTGTGTGTGTATCTGCTGTGTGTGTGTGTGTGTGTGTGTGTGTGTGTGTGTGTGTGTGTGTGTGTGTGTGTGTAGGTGTGTCTGCTGTGTGTCTGCTGTGTGTGTGTGTCTGCTGTGTGTGTGTGTCTGCTGTGTGTGTGTGTGTGTCTGCTGTGTGTGTGTCTGTCTGTCTGCTGCTGCATGTGTGTGTCTGCTGCTTGTGTGTGTGTCTGTCTGCTGCTTGTGTGTATGTGTGTCTGCTGCTTGTGTGTGTGTGTCTGCTGTGTGTGTGTGTGTGTGTGTGTGTGTGTCTGTGTGTGTGTGTGTGTGTGTGTGTGTGTGTGTGTGTGTGTGTGTGTGTCTGCTGTGTGTGTGTGTGTGTGTGTGTCTGCTGTGTGTGTGTGTGTCTGCTGTGTCTGCTGTGTGTGTGTGTGTCCCTGCTTGTTTTGACCATGGCTTAGAATAGGAATTTCATGTTTGACCTTTCCTTACGCTAGGGCCTTAGCAAGTGACTGTCACAACTGAAGGACATTAGCTTGGACATCAGTGGAACCATGGGTTGCAGTTAATATGGACAATACGTGCTGAAAGAGCAGACTAGCAGTTAGTGAAACCTATGTCACTAAGTCCCTATATGCACTACTTGTCCGAGGACTTGTGAATACTTGTATTGGTATAGACCTGGTGGTTGTGTTGTACTGAGGTCATTAGTTGGAGAAGCTATGCTAAACTGTTGGTGAGAAGTAATATCACATTAACTGTGGTGGACCATGTGTGTAATGTTGTGGTGTGAGTGGACGTCTGAGGCTGGCTACCGTGAAGTGGTGCAGTGTAGTGGCGCTTGTTTGGCAGCTGCAGTTGTAGGGACTGGTCTTTCTGGACAGAAGTGAGATTAACATAATGCATAAATGGCAAGAGGAGGCATGTTTGGGGTAGCATGCATAGCTGCAGGAGTGTTATGAAAGTGGTGAGATGAGTGGATCTGACTGCAGCTGCAAGTAATGTTGTGGTGCGAGTGGACCTCTGTGAGGCTGGCTACCGTGAAGTGGTACAGAGGCTTGTCACGATAGTGCAATATGCAGTATTTGCTCCATATGCACATTGTAACCAAAAGCCAGCATGTGAATACATCATGTAAGTACTGACCTTTGACTGCTGCTATATAGTTAGGTGTATGCATTAATCTTCTCCTGTATGGACAGGTATTGCACAATAACAGGCAAATTGGGATGTCACGTGGCACTATGATGTGGATAATGCTAGCTCAAGAATGGATGAACATGAGAAATGAGTGGTAGCTGCTGTATTTTACGGGGTGTGAAGATATTTGATTGCTGTCCCGAAAATAGTAAGGTAAGAAACTTTAAATCAAACATTTTGATACTGTCTGATATAGGAACTGAACATAGCAATGGAGAAGTCATATCTGCCTTATGCAAGATATGCAAGGCAACAGTTAAGGGACTACAGCTGGAAACGTTCATAGTGTGCCCATTCAAACTAACAGGTAAACAAAAGGATAAAATATTAACTGCAATTTGCTAAGAAAGAGCAAACCTACAGGTAGCCAGTTAAGTGAATGAAACCAAAAAGCCAGAGAATCATGGAAAATATTTATGACAGGAAAAAAATCTTAATTATAGGTTCATAGGTTCATAGGTTCATACTAGGCTATCTGCCCAAGGGCATTTATAAGCCTAGCCCATAGTTATGTGGCATTCGCCACCCCTTTAGTTTGAATAAAAACTATGCCTATCATTTTGCTGTGCCTCTGTCAAGCAGTGACACTGAAGTAATCCCTGGGGTATATCTGCAATCTCCCATCCATTGGTCAAGATTCCTCTTGAACAAGGCCAGAGAGGTGCTCTGCCTCACATGTACCGGGATTTTGTTCCACAGCATAGGGAGTCTCTGGGTGATGAATCTGTCCCTCCAGCACGTTCTATTTATAACCGTGTCAAGGTTTAAGTCTCCGCCCTTGTGGTTCTGAGGGATCTAGATTTTTGAGGTGAAGCATATTCATCAAATCTGGGTTTGACATGGCCTTATATGTCAGGCACAGGTCACCTCTGAGCAAGCGGTATGAGGCTGAATAGAGCTGGAGTTCTTTCAGTCGGGCAGCATAAGACATATTTTTGAGACCCTTTATCCTTTTGGTGAGAAACTTTTGGGGCCTTTCAAGCTGCAGCAGGTGTCTGGTCAGATACATTCGAGCGGGCATTGTACTCAATCATAGGTCTAATGAGTGATGAGTACAGGGGGACAATGACCTCCCTTGATCTAGATGTGAATCCCTTCATGATCAGGTGGGCGATATAGAAGGTTTTCCTAACTACTTTAGCAAAATGAGTGTCAAGCGAAGGCTACTGTCAACCTGGGTCCCAGATCCCTGATGACTTTTTCTGTGCACAGTGGATTGCCACCTATATGGTAGCTAGGGGTAACCTTGTTTTTCCCGAAGGGTATGACTATGCATTTTTTGGCGTTTAACTTCAGACCATGGCTCTGGCACCAGTTATCCGTTTCTGTGAGGCCCTTCTGGAGGCTATCTGTGTCAGATGTGTTTTCGACTATGGCGCCCAGTTTGCAGTCATCTGCAAACTTTGTCAGCCATAACCCTCCTGTGTTTGCTTGTACTTCAGAAAAGTAGATGCCGAACAAGAGTGGACCCAGGACTGAGCCCTGTGGGACACCACTTGTGACAGGCTTTGAGTCTGACATGGCTCCAGCAACTCTGACCCTGTGGGTTCTGTCACTTAGCCAGTTTGCAACCCATCTTGTGATGTATGGGTTTACATTCAAGCTGATGAGTTTTTGATGATACCTGAGTGGGGTATTGTGTCGAAGGCCTTTGCCAGGTCGAGGTAGGCTGTATGGACTGCCTTTCCCTCATCAATGGCCTTGGCGACAGTCTCGAAAAAGTCAACCAAGTTTAAGAGGCAGGATCTGCCTTTGACAAAGCCAAACTGGGTTGGATCCAAAGTCTGCAAGTTCTCTATGTCTTTATTTATGAGTTCCATTATGATCCTCTCCATGGCTTTGCAGATAAGGCTTGTCCAGCTAATGGGCGGTAATTTCCAGGGTCTGTGGAGGCACCGCCCTTATGAAGTGGGACCACAGTCGCCGTGCGCCACTCCTTGGCTACGTATCCTGAGGTGAGGCTAAGATTAAACAGCTGTCCTAACTGTGGGTTTAATTCCTCGTTGAGTTAAATGAAGCACACAGCCGGGGACACCATCCGGTCCCATGGATGCTGTGTTTTTTGCCTTAGTGAGGGCAGTTCTCACCTGGGCGTTGGAGATGTTTGGGGCTACAATCCTCTGGAATAGATATCTCTCCTTTTGGGGAAAAGTTGGCACTGAACCTGTCAGCCAGTATGTTGGCAATGTGTGTAGGTTCAGTAATTTTCACATCATTTGAACTAATTCTGAGCATATCTGGGAGTTTCCTCCTAGGTTTCTAACATAGCTAAAGAAGGCCTTATGATTCTCTTTAGAGTCCTTGGCGATTTTTCTCTCAAAATTTGCCTTGGATGATTTTATGAGAGCTCTTAGTTTTACTTATAATGATCAAAGGTGTCTTACCTTTCAAGGATTTTGCTCTATCTTGTAGTAGCTTCCTCCTTTTGTTGTAGAGTTTGTTTATGGCTGGGGTCCACCAGACTGACGCTTGCCTTTGGTACAGAGGGTCTTAGTTTTGTTTGGGATTGCCTGATCCATGCAGTCCTGTAGGTGCTGGTAGAAGGCATTTGTAAGTGATTCAGCGGTGTGAGTAATGTTTACCACTGGCTCAGGGGCCTTAAAGGAGACCACACTAGTTTTAGAAGTGTGAAATCGGCTTTTGAGAAGTTTTCACTGTGGTCGCTTTTGTTTCAGGTGGGCGGGATGAGGACCTCCAGCGAGATTAGTTTATGATCTGATCTCACCAGTGAGGGGTATACTTCGGTGTTGAACATTTTGATCCCATGTTCGTGATGATGAGATCAAGTATGTTTTCTCCTCTTGTGGGGATGGTGACTAGTTGTTCCATGGCATTTGAGTTTATGAACTCCAGGAATCTTTGGGTTAGAGTGTTTGGGCTTGAGTAGTGTTCCCAGTCTATATTAGGGTAGTTGAAGTCACCTAGTATGATGGTGTTTGGAGATACATTTATCCCTCAATGTTTTCAGGAAGGCCATGTGAGGTTCCTGAGTTTGAGAGGGTGGCCTGTAACATGCTACAAATTGCAGAGCAGTCTTGCCTATGGTTAATTGCACCTGGATGGTCTCCGATGCATCGTGCGTTGCCACTCAACCTTGAGGTGTGGGTGTCCTTTATGAATATGGACACCCCCTCCTTTCTTGGTGTTGTCCGGATTTTGGGGCGGAGCGCATGATATGAGGTGAAACCTGTTAGTGCTGGGGTGCTCTCAGGAGCCTTGAACCAGGTTTCTGTCACAGCACAGACATCGATGTTCTCCATATTGAGAAGGGCCTCAGTGCGTGCATCTTGAGATTGAGACTTCTGGCATTGAGCAGCATTACCCTTAGTTTTTTCCTTTTGGTGTTCTAGGGTGGTAGGTTTAGAATTTGAGCCTTGCCTAAAAAGGCACTATGGGGTGGCAAGAGCCTTTGCCAATATCCGGAAGCCCAGGGTGACAGGTGCAAGCCGTCCCTCGAAGCAGCGTGGCTTGTCCAGCATGTCATCCCAGGCAGACAGACATTGGATCCCCTTTGAATGACACCAGAATTTAAGCCAATTATTAAAGCTGATCATCTTATCACTGTATTGTGGCATCATTCTAGGTGAAGGTAGGATACTGCTCAAGGTCAGGGTCATACCTGCCTGGGCTACATAATCAGAGAGCTCCTCGATGTCCCTTTTCATGTAGTCCAAGGAGGTACGTCTCAGGTCGTTGACACCAGCGTGGACAATGACTGAGTCGTACTTGTACCTGCTGTTGAGAGACCTGAGTGCTTGCGTTATGTGGCGGATTCTAGCGCCCGACAGGCAGCTTACTGTGACCTTCTCTTTACTCAGTCTGGTGAGCGGGACGTCAGTGTGTCTGACTATTTACATCTGATAACAGGTTATGCTACATTTCAATATGTTCCTTTTATTCAGTAGTAGTGTAGTAACAGCGATGTTTTGAAACACAGAAATTTGGTATGTATTAGTTGTACATTCTCATCCCGCCCCCACCTGAAACAAAAAAGACCACAGTGAAAAACTTCTCAAAAGCCGATTTCACACTTCTAAAAACTAGTGTGGTCTCCTTTAAAGGGACAATCCCAGCGTTTAAAATTCGGGTCTACTCTAAAAGCTGACCAGAGTCACACCCACTTTATCACGTCACTCACATTCCCACCCACGGTATCCCTTTTCTTTTACATATCCGGTAAATATTCAATTCCAGTCCTGTTTTTGCTCCCAGTGTCAACTACACTTTGTTTTTACTGTCCTATTGTTGAATGCCCATAGTTTTGGTCCCTTTTTATAAAATTGTGTTACGATCATTCATTGTGATAAGGATGCCAGCGTACGTTACTAGTGCTGCCCCCATAATGGAAAAGTACCAGAATTAGATTGATCATTCATTGTGGTTCGTTTTTATAGTAACCACAATGAATGATCTTAAAAAGAAACTTTTACTGTCCAGAGCTGCTCTTCCCCCCATTATTTTAGACTTTGTTGGGATTACTTGCTTTAAGAGGCTGAGAGGTAGACTAAGGGTCTTCCTGCCTTGCAACTATTCTGCACATTAATAGTTTAGTTTTTAGCGTGATCGTTCCGGATTATTTTCACTAAGAGGCTGACAGGTACGCTAAGTTTTCTCCTGCTCTGCAACTAATTTAGTTTTAGCGCGATCATTCATTGTGGTTCATTTCTGTAATAACCACAATGAACGATTGCAAAAAGAAACTTTTACTGTCCAGAACTGCTCTTCCCCCCATTATTTTAGACTTTGTTCGGATTACTTGCTTTAAGAGGCTGAGAGGTAGACTAAGGGTCTTCCTGCCTTGCAACTATTCTGCACATTAATAGTTAACTTTTTATAACGATCGGTCCAGATTATTAACACCGAGTACCGTCACACAGCGCCTACATGCTTACATCCGAGCGTGCTGTGTGACGGTAGTAATTGCATGGAGTTACACCCGAGTGACTTCCATCGGCGTATCTAACTTCACATTCCTGCTGTAGCTCCCATGTTAAAAAAAGTACCTGAACTTTTTCAGTTACTTCCTCAACTTAGTTTTGAGTGTGGATTTGCATGATGTCAGTATTTGAATTTTCATAGAAAATCAGCTTAGTATGTATGCTGTAATTCCAGTAAGCCGATTTTCTGTGCATTGCAAGAAGGAAGTGTCGGCAGCCAATCGGATTCCAACAGCCAAGCTGCCACTTGCATAACACCTCCATCCCCAGTGTATGGTTACTTTGGCAGGTCCAGCATTAGCAGTTCAAGTTGCTGCATTCACCAGAATAGCTGCCAGATCCCTCTATTTATTTTTTCAGACCATTGAGTTATGTTTGCCACTTTGTCAGTTTGCATTTACTGCCACTTAGGAAAAGACAACTGTTTACGGAGCTCCTCACCATGAAACAAGCCGTTCATCTTCAACTGAGTTCTGATTTAGAAAGTAGAGGTGGTTTCTCTCCTTCACTTCATCCTTTAGTAGTGGGGAAGCAGCTTTGTTTTTCTGTTGGTTTATATTTTGGGTTCTAAAATGCAGGTAAATGAAACTGTTACTCATATAAACTGTTTCTCCTTTTTCATGTGAGAGTTGTCGGTTGGGATTTACTATTATCTACTGCGTCATCTGTGTTGGTATAAGAATGTGGCTTTACTTGAGGGCCGATTTCAGAGTAAAGCTGTGTTTATTTTTTTTTTTTGCATGTATGCTTGTTTGTTCATTGCAGAAAATTGGGTTTGGTTTCCTTAATGCATCTACTGTTTACTTTTTTTCTGTTTTAGTACTTCTGAGGGTGTGTTTTACTTTATCTATTTTATGTAGCATTTATTTGCAGATTGTGACTTCCGTTAATTCTGGTATGGGAATTAAATAGTGTGCAAGTATTGCTTGACCACGGCAGTGCGTCCTGATGCAGGGGCACTTCCTTCTAAGTCAGACAGTTGGTGTGATGATCCTATTTTCAGACTGCTGAGGTGTATGATGTAAAAGCGTACCTTTGTGTGTTCTTGAGATAAGTTAACCTGGGTAAGTGGCCATATTCCTTGGTATTTTAGGATTGCTGTTTTTTCTGCAGTACTTTCATTAATTACTTGACTTTTTTTAGGAGTTGGGGGGTTTAGTCGTGGGATACATTCCTGTCCTGTCCCTGAGAAAGGTCGTGTAGAAGTGAGAATAGCCAATAACCGCTGTTTCTGAAGATTACTTTCAAAATTGTCTGAATATTGACATTTCGTGAGCATTTCTATATATTGTCTTTAGTTTCTTTTGAAGTGTGGTGCACTAAATGACTAAACGTATTGTTGCTGCTCATAAAGGAAAGAGTTGTCCTTTTACTCTGTATGCTAAAACTATTGTGATTTTTGTTTGCCTTTTGTGGTAAACCTCTGAATATTATAATCAGTAACGGCAGGTATTAGAACATTACAGGTTTTTTGTGACAGTAACGGCTGAATGACGGTTCTGTTTCCATATTTGCGGTTGCGGTTAAGCTGTTTTTAATCAAACAATGATTATAACTGCAATCCTTATGAACTGTGACATTTTGTGTGTGATTTTGTGGAAGGATTACTGTAAACCTCACCTATATTGGAGTATTGCTTCTTTCCCAAAGTAAATGGATGTATAAGAAACATCAATGTAAAAAATAAAAGACCCCCACCTACTATTTAGGGTGTGCTCGTGACTTACCCTCTGCATAAAACACTTGAATGTGTAAAAGGGACTTTATGAAGTGGCTGTTATGAGAGTTAATTTACACATACATTTTTATAGTTTCAGGACTTGCATTATTGAGTGAACATCTGATAGGAGTCCTTAGAAGAGCATGCCTGCATATTAAATATTTATGAAGTTCTGATGACATGAATAAAAAGTATGATTGGCACAGTGATATAGAGGTTGCTTTACAGCACTTAATTATCTGGTTTGATTCTCATCTGGTGTACCTGTCCTTGAGTGTCAACATGTTCTCCCTGTATCTGCATGGCTTTTGCCGTGGTCTCCAGTTTCCTCCCACTTCCTAAAATATGTCAATATGCACTAAATTGTCCATAGGGGTGTGTGTGTGTGTGTGTGTGTGTGTGTGTGTGTGTGTGTGTGTGTGTGTGTGTGTGTGTGTGTGTGTGTGTGTGTGTGTTTCTATCTGTGTATATGTAGGTATTTATGTATATCTGTGTCTGTGTATGTATTTGAGCATGTGATTGTCTTATACCCACTGTTTGCAGGAATAGGTATAACTTTAAACATAAATAGGATAAAACTATGTATTGAAAAATGTGCAAATGAATAAAAAGAGCTTTATTTCTTTAACATATATATTTACCTTATTTATTACATCATTGAATTCTTTCACACTTCTTTCCTGTCCAGCTTCTTTCTTTTTTGTCTTTTAGGATGGGCTCCCTCCACCTGCCTTTGATGCGCTGTGGACTGGTGAGCAGGTTGTGGTTGGCATCCCTTATGATGGTTGTCTATCTTATTTATCTTTCTGTCATTACCTTGCAACCCGATATATAGTTTATTTATGCCAGCTACCGAGTCACTGTCCAGAAGCTCATAGAGTGCCTCCAATGCCTTGTTCTTTGCTATTACAATTCCTTTCTTAGTCTTTTTGTTAGCCAACAACTATTTCTTCTAAGCCTGACCCATCTTTTCTTTTTCCTTCTTTTTCATGCAGTCCTTTCTTTCTTTGGATGACCTCCTGGGTTTCTTCATTCCACCACCAGCTTTCCTTATGTACCTTATTTCTGTACCAGGCTCAGCTGCACATCTGTTCTATAGTCCTCACACATGCTGTGTTGAGGCACTGCCATCTTCTTCTTTCCTTACTAGGAGGATACCTGAGCTGCATTTTGGCAACTCTTGTATGTGATCTTGTGACTCTCTCTCTCTTACCGAACCATGTGTTGGCAGCCATCAAGCCACTTGCTATGCAGATCTGATGTATTCCTGACTGTGTACAGATTTATGAGAGAGGGTGAGTATATGCATTGAAGGAGAGAGAATGAGTGGTGTATGAGAGAATGAACGGTGCGTGCATGAAAGCAGTTTGTATGTGTGTTTGAATGCAGCCTAGGGACAGGGACACATATACACATTGGGTGGTATTTTGCGAAGAAGAAAGCATTGTGAAGCAGTGGTCATCATGCTGAGAATGTATGTCCTTGACCGGGGGATTTAGGAACTCTCAGAGCTTATGCATGCCACCTTGAGGTACCTTCACATATGGACAATATTGATGCTAACAGAGTGAAACAGAAAAATGAACAGGTGAATTAACCAATGTTGCTTTTCATGTCTTCCCTTGTATAACTTGTAATATGACTGTAAAAGGACTGCATAATGAACTTAATTGTTAAGACTTGCCTCTTTAACTCCATTCTAAATAACGTACAGCTTTCCGTGTACTTGACTAAAGGTCATGGTTTTCTATAACTGAACTCCTTTTCAAGTAAGAAACATCGGCATGCATTATCGACATGCACAATTTCTCATAGCACTTCACCAGTCCAATCTGTCTAATTCAGATTTAATGTTATAAATAAAAACACGCAGATTTTTGCTTGCCTCTCATGGTAAATCCTGCTTTATGTAGTCATTCTGAAAGGTACAAGAAGATATGGCCCATAAAGGAGAGACTGGCATGATTCTGGGTAATTAACAGACGGACTGTGGGCAGAGAAGGGTTCAGATGGTTTAGGGCTATAGACTATATATTGTACATATGCAATTAATGCGGCTTTGAGAAAGCTGCTGGATTGTGTTGCATGAATGGAGGAAAGGGGAGTATGATCACCAAGAAAGATGCCACAATATGAAGACAAGATGATTGTTAAATAAAATTCAGAATTCAATACACAGGAGGTTCAGATACAAAAGTTTACTAGTGTACACCAGGAGGCAAAAAAACATACAAGTACAGAATTTTGTCTGACATGAAACAGGAAGCACACAATTTTATATAGGTTTAACATTCAAGCTATGCCCACCTTTCTGACGTGATATGTCACAGGGCATCTACATCACTTTAGCTTACAATTCTTCATTCATTAAGTTTGCTGATGCTGTACATTTAAAAAAAACTTTTCCTTTAGATACAATACGGCCTTGCTATCCAGCTGGTCAGTCATAATGTCTTTCTGTAAAGTTATTTATTCAAGGTTTCATATCAGTTCGAATACAATAGCAGCTTCAGTCTTTTAATGCATGTCTTTGTTCTGTTACACTTTCTCACACAGCTGCGTGATATCTAAGTAACACATATACAAGGCCATCTCATTCCGCCAGGAAAGAGCAGAAGATTTCATTATTTCACACATTTAATTTCCTGACCCAGCAGATAATCACTTGTGAAAAACATAAACATTAAAACTTGCTAAGCTAGCATTCTGTCAGGGTCAGGGATCAGCTTTTGTTTCAAGCCACACTGCAGTTTCAAAACGACTTCACATTTAGACATGAATTCATTTTACTACTATATGATTAATAGAATAAAATGCATTATATACTACTTTGCTTTTAAACTAGCATTTCTCATGTATTCAAATACACATTTTTCTAACAATGATCAATTTCAACAATTGGCTTAAGTACTGGTGTCATTCAAAGGGGATCCAATGCCTGTCAGCTTGGGATGATATGCTTGACAAGCCACGATGCTTCGCTAGGGACGGCTTGCACCTGTCACCCCTGGGCTTTCAGATATTGGCAAAGGCTCTTGCTACCCCCATAGTGCCTTTTTTAGGCAAGGCTCAAAAGACAAACCCACCTCCATAGGTATCACAAGGGATAAGAAACTAAGAGTAATGCTACTCAACGCCAGAAGTCTAAACCTCAAGATGCACGCACTCGAAACTCTCCTTAGCATGGAGAACATCGATATCTGTGCAGTAACAGAAACCTGGTTCAGGGCTCCCGAGAGCACCCCAGCACTACCAAGTTATACCTCATACCATTCTTTTTGGCTCCAAAACTTGCACCGAACCACAAAAGGAGGGGGAGTATCGATATTCATCAAAGATACCCACACCTCCAGGTTGGTGGCAAAGCACGAAGCATCAGAGACTATCCATGTGCAACTAACAGTGGGTAAAACTGCCTTCCAGTTTATAGCCTGCTACAGACCACCCTCCCAAACCCAGGAAACCCACTCGGCCTTCCTGAGAACACTGGAAAATATGAAGGTCTCTCCAAACACCATTATATTGGGCTACTTCAACTACCCAAACATAGACTGGGAGCATTACTCTAGCTCCAACACCCTAGCCCAAAGGTTCCTAAAATTTATAAACTCAAATGCTATGGAACAACTTGTTACCACTCCCACAAGAGGGGAAAACATACTGGATACTGGACCTGATCATCACCAACATGGGGACTCTATGCTCCAGACCAGAAGTGTATCCCTCACTGGTAAGATCAGACCATAAACTAATCTCACTGGATATTCACATCCCGACCCCACCCCCTGCCCAGAAAACCACAATGAAAAACTTCTCTAAAGCAAATTTCACACTCCTCAAAACCGAGGTGGAATCCTTCAAAGCCCCCGGGCCTGTGGAAAATACGGCCCAGACCGCAGAATCCTTTATAAACGCATTCTATGAACACCTTCAGGAATGCATGGATCATGCGATCCCAAATAAAACCAAGACCCAATTCTCCAAAGGCAGACGTCCTGTCTGGTGGACCCCAGCCATAAACAAACTATACAATAGAAGGAGGAAGCTACTAAATGATAGAGCAAAATCCCAAAAGGAAGGCATCACTGATCAGTATTAGCAAAAACTACGGGCACTCATAAAATTGTCTAAGGCCAGCTTCGAGGGAAAAATTGCACAGGACACTAAGGATAATCACAAGGCTTTCTTTAGTTATGTTAGGAACCTGGGTGGTAATTCCCAGATATGCTCAGAATTAGTCCAAAATGACAAAAATACACTGAACCCACAGACATTGACAACATCCTAGCTGACAGGTTCAGCACAAACTCC
>NC_056751.1:678134088-678149228 GCF_019279795.1 Protopterus annectens | reverse complement strand
AAAACATGTTTAAATAGGAGAGCTTGATTGGAAATGGCTGCTGTAATTAAGTGTTTTTTTAATTGTTTTATTAGAATAGTTTTTTACTATAAAAAGGAATGAGAAATGGGTTTTGTTATACTCTGTTTAAAGGCTTATGCCGAGGCGCAGGAGAACATCAATTGTTGGTACTATAAAATAAATTCTTTGGATATACTGGCTGAGTCGTTTCTTGGACTATTTTTCCTTCTTGGTGGTTTAATATGGTATGAGGTATAACCTGGTATTGCTGGGGTGCTCTCAGGAGCCTTGAACCAGGTTTCTGTTACTGCACAGATATCAATGTTCTCCATGCTAAGCAGAGTTTCGAGTGCATGCATCTTGAGGTTTAGACTTCTGGCGTTCAGTAGCATTACTCTTAGTTTCTTATCCCTTGTGATACCTATGGAGGTGGGTTTGTCTTTTGAGCCTTGCCTAAAAAAGGCACTATGGGGGTAGCAAGAGCATTTGCCAATATCCGAAAGCCCAGGGTTGACAGGTGCAAGCCGTCCCTAGCGAAGCATCGTGGCTTGTCGAGCATGTCATCCCAGGCTGACAGGCATTGGAACCCCTTTGAATGACACCAATACTTAAGCCAATTGTTGAAATAGATCATCTTGTCCTCATATTGTGGCATCATTCTTGGTGAGGGTAAAATGCTACTCAAGGTCAGGGTCATACTGGCCTGGGCTACATGCTCAGAGAGCTCCTCTATGTCTCTTTTCATGTAGTCCAGGAAGGTACGTCTCAGGTCATTCACACCAGCATGGACAATGACTGAGTCATATTTGTACTTGCCTTGGAGTGACCTGCGTGCTTGTGTTATGTGGCGGATCCTAGCACCAGACAGGCAGCTCACCATGACCTTCTCCTTGTTCAGCCTGGTGAGTGGGACGTCAGTGTGCCTGACGATAGAGTCACCTATTACAAGTGTATCAGGTGTGTTGTTTAGCCTTAAGGGCTGTGACTGTTCAGCACACTGGCTTTGTGAGCTATGTGTTGCACGTGTTTTGTTTTGGGGTAGCGGTTGCTTGGGTGTCTGCTTTGGAGGTCTCTGCTGCTTAGGCAGATTTTTATTTAGAGCCTCCGAGTATGTTTTTGTGTGTTTATGTGTTTGGTTTGCTGTTGTGGTAGGTCTATGTGAGACTGGAATTGTAGTGAGTGTGGTTTCCTTCTCCTCCTGACTGGTTACGCCAGTACTGAGTTTAGAGAGAGCTTAGCCTCCAGTTTGGCTATATGGTTGCATCTCTCACATGTGTTGGAATTTGTTGGCAGGAGGAGAGGGTTGTCTGTATACATGAGGCAGATGTAACATTGCCTCAAGATTCCCAGATTCACCAGCTGGACCGGAGAGGAGATTGACAACTGACCTTTGGACATGCTAAAATAGTATTGGGAATTCCTTTATAATTGAAAAAAAGGGCAAATGGGGAGCAAGGTACTCAAGGGGAGTTTGTGAGGGTGTAGTGCTTTTAATTTTTTAGTGCTGACTTATATAATTGCTTTAGTGGGCAAGTGCCAGGTAACTTAAATGCAATGTGTTACAGGTAACTTAAATGCAAAAACAACAAACAGTAACTTTTCTCCAAGTTAAACAAGGAAATAAGTACAGTAAGCAATGCAGATATCACTAGGGACCCACAGAAGTGCTGAAAAGCCGCGTTTTAGGTGGAATTAGTTTTCAGGGAAATAACAAGCAAACAAACAACAAGCATGCAAACAAAGCTAGATTCAGCAGGCCTGGATCTAGTCTATGCTACAGCAAACAAGGTGTACCAATTTCAGTAAGAAGCAGTCCAAATATGCAGGCACTATAAGCCTTTAACCAGAAATTCCCAGCTCAGAAGGGCAGAGTCCAGCCTCTCCTC
Source organism: Protopterus annectens (assembly GCF_019279795.1). Taxonomy (NCBI): domain Eukaryota; kingdom Metazoa; phylum Chordata; order Ceratodontiformes; family Protopteridae; genus Protopterus; species Protopterus annectens. The sequence continues at coordinate 678,147,342 of NC_056751.1, read as the reverse complement.
CCACAAGAGTGCAGACCACGAACCTTCTTAATGTAAAATAACTGGCTTGAAGCCCAAGTGCTTAAACCAGAACTAATACACTTTTAGAATAACAGACACTGAGCCCTCAATCAGCAGTTCACAACTTAGAAGGATGTAAGCTACCTGCCCTGCCACCACAGTGCAGGCCACAAACCTTCCTAATGTAAAAAAACTGGTCTAAAGCCCAAGTGCTTAATCCAAAAGACTTAGAATGATAGCTACACTTTAATCAAGTTACTACCAAACAGTAATACATACAATTTAATACTTTAAAGAATGCCTGGATTAGTGCTCAAGTTATACAAACAAAGCTAGATTCAGCAGGCCTGGATCTAGTCTATGCTACAGCAAACAAGGTGTACCAATTTCAGTAAGAAGCAGTCCAAATATGCAGGCACTATAAGCCTTTAACCAGAAATTCCCAGCTCAGAAGGGCAGAGTCCAGCCTCCTCCCACAAGAGTGCAGACCACGAGTCCTCTTAATGTAAAATAACTGGCCTGAAGCCCAATTGCTTAAACCAGAATTAATACACTTTTAGAATAACAGATACTGAGCCCTCAATCAACAGTTCCCAACTTAGAAGGATGTAAGCTACCTGTTCTGCCACTGCAGTGCAGACCACAAACCTTCTTAACGTAAAACAACTGGTCTGAAGCCCAAATGCTTAAACTAAAAGGCTTAGAATGAGTTACACCAACCAGTAATAAATACAATTTAGTACTTTTAAGATGATGCAAAAGCAAAATAAAGTAGGAAGAAACACAAATACAGTAAAAGCAGATACATTTTTTTTGAGTGAGCAAATGAGATGGGCCCAGGAGTTACAGGACAGAAACAAGTGCAAATGCAGGCCTTCAAATTAGAAAGTTGATAGAGATGGAAGACCGCCCAAATGGCCAGTAACTACAAATTCTGGGCCAGAACCATTCCCTATGTGGTAGACAGGTTACCTAATGCTTAACACTCCCACTGATAACCTAGAAGGCTTCCTTCCAACACAGAAAGGCTTGGGGGGCTCAGAAGCTTACAATCAGTCCTGGATACAGCAAATCTGTATCTGGAACACTAATTATAGAAAAGGGAGGAAACAGGCTTACCATTTTTTTTTCAGAAAAGTGGCAAAAACAGTAGTAAAAAACAATTCACAAGCAGTGCAAGCTGGCACACTTGAGTATGTAGCAATATTAGTCCACACACAGTTTGCAGAAATGCAATTAAATTAAAAAGGACTAAAAGCAAGTGCAGAAAGGGTTTATTAGGTAGAATGCAGTAAAGAGATGGGACTGGGGGAGTGTCCTAGATCAAATCTACAGTGGGGCGGGCACTGCAAAAGCCACCAAATTTAAACTACAACCAAGGACAGGGAGGGGGGATGGGGAAGAAAGTTCCAACAGAGATGTGAGGAATCACAGTGGAAATTTTAAAAGCAAAAAATATATACTGTTCTCTGTATATTTGCAGAACAGTAAGACAACAGATATCTAAGCAACAATTTAGCTATATAATACAGAATAATACAGAAAAATATACTGAGCTCTACATATTTACAGATAGTCTTGTAAAGCTGTCTCTCAGTACACAGGTTCCAATTTAAATGAAGATCAATTTACTACTCAGCCCCTGCTATTATCCAGTCACTCATACTACAAAAGGTCAGGAGGCCTTATTACTCTTAATAATAATGAAGACAGAGTATCAGCAGAAAATGGCTGCTAGAAACACAGGAAACTCAAACAAAACTATCAGGGCTAGACAACAGGCCTCTATCAAGAATATGCCACCTGAGCAGAACACAGAAACCTCACTTTAAAAGCATAGAAAGAACACTCAGAAAGAGAAAATACTAGTCTCAGAATGAAAAAGCAGTTTACAATTTAGTAATTAAATAAAAATGCAATTATAGTAATGCACACAGTATTACAGTTCCTAGCTGTAGCCACTAAATGAAATGTTTAAACTGATCAAGGAGCCAGCAGACTCTAGAGAAGGTTTTTAACTGTAAAGAGACAATTATAGTAATTCATACTATTACAGTTCCTAGCTGTAGAACACAGAAACCTCAAAAATCAAAACTGCACAGAAAAGCTCAGATAGAGCAGTCACAAACAGAAAATACAACTCTCAGTATGAAAAAGTAGTTTACATTAAAGTAATTCCATAGAAATGCAATTAGAGTACTGAAACAGTGTCTAGCAATGATAAATACAGTTAAAACAGTGCATAAATGCAGTGAAACAATAAAAAAGCATTATAACAGTGCAAAAATGCAACAGATCAACAGTATAGCACAATTATAAGTGTTTCAAAAGTGCAGTTCAGTGAAATAAGTGTAAGAAAAAACTTATCCTCCTCTTGGAATCGTAAGGAATTTCAGCTTAGTTTCAGCAATGAAATATAATCCACTGCCTGATAAATACAATCACAACATTTTCAAGCCACATGGTTTATATACCAGTAAGGATGGAAGAATTAGAATATCAAATTACTACTCAGCCCCTGCTATTACCCAATCATTTGTACTACAGAAGGTCAGGAGGTCTTGTTATTCTCAATAATAATGAAGACAGACTATCAGCAGAAAATGGCTGGGAGAAACATAGGAAACTCAAACAAAAGTACCAGGCCTAGACAACAGTCACTTATCAAGATTATGTCACCTGATCAGAACAGAGAAACCTCACTTTAAGAGCATAGAAAGAGCACTCACAAAGAGAAAATACAAGTCTCTGTGTGAAAAAGCAGTTTACAGTTTAGTAATTAAATAAAAGGCAATTATAATAATGCACACTACCACAGTTCCTAGCTATAGCCACTAAATGAAAGTTTTAAAGAGATCAAGGAGCAAACAGACTCTAGAGAATGCTTTTAACTGAAAGCAGACAATTATAGTAATGCACACTATTACAGTTCCTAGCTGTATAACACAGAAACCTCATAAAATCAAAAATGCACAGAAAAACTCAGACAGAGCACTCGCAAACATAAAAATACAACTCTCAGTATGAAAAAGCAGTTTACAGTTCAGAAATTCAGTAAACATGCAATTAGAGTAATGAAACAGTATCTAGCAATGGAAAATACAGTTAAAACAGTACATATGAGCAGGGAAACAATAACAAAAGATTTATAACAGTGCAAAATGTAGCAGATCAACTTTATAGCACAATAATAAGACTTTAAGAAGTGCAGTTCAGTGAAATAAGTATAAGAAATAACTTATCCTGCTCTTAGAATCTTAAGGAATTTCCACTTCTTTTCAGTAAAGAAATACAATCCACAGCCTGATAAATACAAGCACAACCTTTTCAAGACACAGGGTTTTTATACCAGTATGGATGGAAGAGTTAGAAGATCAAATTAATACTCAGCCCCTGCGATTATCCAATGAGTCATACTACAAAAGGTCAGGAGGCCTTATTACTCTCAATAATAATGAAGACAGACTATCAGCAGAAAATGGCTGCCAGAAACACAGGAAACTCAAACAAAACTATCAGGCCTAGACAACAGGCCTCAATAAAGATTATGCCACCTAAGCAGAACACAGAAACCTCACTTTAAAAGCATAGCAAAGAACACTCAGAAAGAGAAAATACAAGTCTCAGTATGAAAAAGCAGTTTACAATTTAGTAATTAAAAAAATGCAATGATAGTAATGCACACTATTACAGTTATTAATTGTAGCTACTAAATGAAAGTTCTAAACTGATGAAAAACCAAGCAGACTCTAGAGAATGCTTTTAACTGTAAACAGAAAATTATAGTAATGCACACTATTACAGGTCCTAGCTGTAGAACACAGAAACTTAAAAAAATCAAAAATGCACAGAAAAGCTCGGATTGAGCACTCACACACAGAAAATACAACTCTTGGTATGAAACAGCAGTTTCAGTTAAGTAATTCAGTAAACCTGCAATGAGGGTACTGAAACAGTATCTAGCAATGAAAAATACAGATAAAACGGTACATAAATGAAGTGAAACAATAAAAAAGCTTTATAACAGTGCAAAATGTAGCAGATCAAATGTATAGCACATTTATAAGCATTTCAGAAGTCCAGTTCAGTGAAATATGTGTAAGAAATAACTTGTCCTGCTCTTGGAATCTTAAGGAATTTCCACTTAGTTTCAGTAAAGACATGCAATCCACAACCTGATAAATACAAGCACAACCTTTTCAAGACACAGTGTTTTTATACCAGAAAGGATGGAAGAGTTAGAAGATCAAATTACTACTCAGCCCCTAGTAAAAACACGAAACAAACTTCAGAAACCACACAAAGGAAACCAACGGCCTGTAAACTCCCAAAGGAAATCCAACAGCAAACAGCTGGAGTACACCCAAAGTAAGCAGCTATACAAGCAGATAAATCCAATAAGCGAAAAACGGAAAGCTGAAAACTGGAAAACTGGAAAAACTCTGGCAAAACTGCTTTATTTAAGCCTTAAAAATATCTTTTCATCAGTCCACAGACTAACTTCTTCAGAAACAATGTATCCAAAAAGCCCCTGCTATTACCCAATCACTCATACTACAAAAGGTCAGGAGGCCTAGTTACTCTCAATAATAATGAACCACAGACTATCAGCAGAAAATGGCTGCCAGAAACATGGGAAACAAAAAAAAAAACTACTAGGCCTAAACAACAGGTATCTATCAAGATTATGCCACCTGAGAAGAACACAGAAACCTCACTTTAAAAGCATAGAAAGAACACCCACAAGGAGGAAATACAAGTCTCAGTATGAAAAAGCAGTTTACAATTTAGTAATTAAATAAAAATACAATGCACCCTATTACAGTTCCTAGCTGTAGCCACTAAATTAAAGTTTTCAACAGATCAAGGAGCAAGCATACTCTACAGAATGCTTTTAACTGTAAACAGACAATTATAGTAATTCACACTTTTACAGTTCCAAGCTGCAGAACACAGAAACCTCAAAAAATCAAAAATGCACAGAAAAACTCAGACAGAGCACTCACAAACATAAAAATACAACTCTCAGTATGAAAAAGTAGTTTACAGTTCAGTAATTCAGTAAACATGCAATTAGAGTAAGGAAACAGTATCTAGCAATGAAAAATGCAGTTAAAAAAAATAAATGCAGAGAAATAATAAAAAAGCGTTTTTAACAGTGAAAAATCTAGCAGATCAACTATAAAGCACAACTATAAGCATTTCAGAAGTGCAGTTCAGTGAAATAAGTGTAAGAAATAACTTATCTAGCTCTTGGAACCTTAAGAAATGTCCACTTATTTTCAGTAAAGAAATACAATCCACAGTCAGATAAACACAAGCACAACCTTTTCAAGACACAGGGTTTTTATACCAGTACGGATGGAAGAATTAGAAAATCAAATTTCTACTCAGCCCCTGCAATTACTCAATCACTCATACTACAAAAGGTCAGGAGGCCTTGTTACTCTAAAAAATAATGAAAATAGACTTTCAGCAGAAAAATGGCTGCCAGAAACACAGGAAACTCAAACAAAACTACCAGGCCTAGACAACGGCCTCTATTAAGATTAGGCAACATGAGCAGAGCACAGAAACCTCACTTTAAAAGAACAGAAAGAAGACTCACAAAGAAAAAAATACAAGTCTCAGTATGAAAAAGCAGTTTACAATTTAGTAATTAAATAAAAATGCAATTATAGTAATGCACACTATTACAGTTCCAAGCTGTAGCCACTAAATGAAAGTTTTAAACAGATGAAGGAGCAAGCAGACCCTAGGGAATGCTTTTAACTGTAAACAGACAATTATAGTAATGCACACTATTACAGTTCCTAGCTGTAGAACACAGAAACCTCAAAAAATCAAAAATGCACAGAAAAGCTCGGATAGAGCACTCACAAACAGAAAATACAACTCTCAGTATGAAAAATCAGTTTACAGTTAAGTAATTCAGTAAACATGCAATAAGAATAATGAAACAGTATCTAGCAAGGAAAAATACAGTTAAAACAGTACATAAATGCAGTGAAGCAATAAAAAAAGCTTTATAACAGTGCAAAATGTCTCAGATCAATGGTATAGCACAATTATAAGCATTTCAGAAGTGTAGTTCAGTGAAATAAGTACAAGAAATAACTTATCCTGCTCTTCGAATCTTAAGAAATTTCCACTTATTTTCAGTAAAGAAATACGATCCACAGCCTGATAAATACAAGCACAACCTTTTCAAGACACAGGGTTTTTATACCAGTAAGGATGGAAGAGTTAGAAGATCAAATTACTACTCAGCCCCTGCTATTACCCAATCAATCATACTACAGAAGGTCAGAAGGTCTTGTTACTCTCAATAATAATGAAGACTGACGATCAGCAAAAAATGGCTGCCAGTAACGCAGGAAACTCAAATAAAACTAGCAGGCCTAGACAAAGGACCTCTATTAAGATTAGGCCACATGAGCAGAGCACAGAAACCTCACTTTAAAAGCACAGAAAGAACACTCACAAAGAAAAAATACAAGTCTCAGTATGAAAAAGCAGTTTACAATTTAGTAATTAAATAAAAATGCAATTATAGTAATGCACACTATTACAGTTCCAAGCTGTAGCCACTAAATGAAAGTTTTAAACAGATGAAGGAGCAAGCAGACCCTAGTGAATGCTTTTAACTGTAAACAGACAATTATAGTAATGCACATTATTACAGTTCCTAGCTGTAGAACACGGAAACCTCAAAAAATCAAAAATGCACAGAAAAGTTGAGATAGAGCACACACAAACAGAAAATACATCCCTCAGTATGAAAAAACAGTTTACAGTTAAGTAATTCAGTAAAAATGCAATTAGAGTAATGAAACAGTATCTAGCAATGATAAATACAGTTAAAACAGTACATAAATGCAGTGTAACAATAAAAAAGCTTTATAACAGTGCAAAATGTAGCAGATCAACTGTATAGCACAATTTGTTTCAAAATTGCAGTGCAGTGAAATAAGTGTAAGAAAAAACTTATCCTGCTCTAGGAATCGTAAGGAATTTCCGATTAGTTTCAGCAATGAAATACAATCCGCATCTCGATAAATACAAGCACAACATTTTCAAGACACAGGGTTTATATACCAGTAAAGATGGAAGAGTTAGAAGATCAAATTACTACTCAGCCCTGCTATTACCCAATCACTCATACTACAAAAGGTCAGGAGGTCTAGTTACTCTCAAAAATAATGAAGGCAGGCTATCAGCAGAAAATGGCTGCCAGAAACACAGGAAACTCAAACAATACTACCAGGCCTAGACAACAGGCCACCTGAGCAGAACCAAGAAACCTCACTTTAAAAGCATAGAAAGAACACCCACAAAGAGAAAATATAAGTCTCAGTATGAAAAAACAGTTTACAGTTTAATAATTAAATAAAAATGCAATTATAGTAATGCACACTATTACAGCTCCTAGCTGTAGCCACTAAATGAATGTTTTAAACAGATCAAGGAGCAAGCAGACTCTAGGGAATGCTTTTAACTGTAAACAGACAATTATAGTAATGCACACAATTACAGCTCCTATTTGTAGAACACAGAAACCTCAAACAATAAAAAATACACAGAAAAGCTCAGCTAGAGCACTCAGAAACAGAAAATACAACTCTCAGTATGAAAAAGCAGTTTACAGTTAAGTAATTCAGTAAACATGCAATTAGAGTAATGAAACTGTATCTAGAAATGAAAAATACAGTTAAAACATGACATAAATGCAGTGAAACATTAAAAAAGCTTTATAACAGTACAAAATGTAGCAGATCGAATATAAGTGTTTCAGAAGTGCAGTTTAGTAAAATAAGTGTAAGAAATAACTTAGCCTGCTCTTGGAATCTTAAGGAATTTACAGTTAGTTTCAGGAATGAAACACAATCCACAGCCTGATAAATACAAGCACAACATTTTCAAGACACAGGGTTTATATACCAGTAAGTATAGAAGAGTTAGAAGATCAAGATATTACTCAGCCCCTGCTATTTCCCAACCAATCATACTACAGAAAGTCTTGTTACTTTCAGTAATAATGAAGACAGACTATCAACAAAAAATGGCTCCCAGAAACACAGGAAACTGAAACAAAACTGCCAGGCCTAGACAACAGGCCTCTATCAAGATTGTGCCACCTGAGCAGAACCAAGAAACCTCACTTTAAAAGCATAGAAAGAGCACTCACAAAGAGGAAATACAAGTCTCGGTATGAAAAAACAGTTTGCAATTTAATAATTAAATAAAAATGCAATTATAGTAATGCACACTATTACAGCTCCTAGCTGTAGCCACTAAATGAAAGTTTTAAACAGATCAAGGAGGAAGTAGACTCTAGGGAATGCTTTTAACTGTAAACAGACAATTATAGTAATGCACACTATTACAACTACTAGCTGTAGAACACAGAAATCTCAAAAAATAAAAAATGCACAGAAAAGCTCAGCTAGAGCACTCAGAAACAGAAAATACAACTCTCAGTATGAAAAAGCAGTTTACAGTTAAGTAATTCAGTAAACATGCAATCAGAGTAATGAAACGGTATCTAGCAATGAAAAATACAGTTAAAACAGTACATAAATGCAGTGAAACACTAAAAAAGCTTTATAACAGTACAAAATGTAGCAGATCAAATGTATAACCCATATATAAGTGTTTCAGAAGTGCAGTTCAGTAAAATAAGTATAAGAAATAACTTGAGGAATTTTTGCTTAGTTTCAATAATGAAATACAATCCACAGCCTGATAACTACAAGCACAACCTTTTCAAGGCACAGGGTATATATACCAGTAAGTATGGTAGAGTTAGAAGATCAAATTACTACTCAGCCCCTGCGATTACCCAATCAATCGTACTACTGAAGGTCAGAAGGTCTTGCTGCTCTCAATAATAATGAAGACAGACGATAAGCAAAAAATGGCTGCCAGAAACACAGGAAACTCAAAGAAAATGACCAGGCCTAGACAACAGGCCACTGTCAAGATTATGCCACCTGAGCAGAACACAGAAACCTCACTTTAAAAGCATAAAAAGAACACTCACAAAGAGGAAATTCAAGTCTCAGTATGAAAAAAAACAGTTTACAATTTAGTAATTAAATAAAATGCAATTATAGTAATGCACACTATTACTGTTCTAAGCTGTAGTCACTAAATGAAAGTTTTAAACAGATCAAGGAGCAAGCAGACTCCAGAAAATGCTTTTACCTTTAAAAAGACAATTATAGTAATACACACTATTACAGTTCCTAGCTGTAGAGTAATGAAACAGTAACTAGCAATGTAAATTGCAGTTAAACAGTACATAAATGCAGTGAAAAAAATAAAAAAAGCTTTATAACAGTGCAAAATATGCAAAATATATCAGATCAACTGTATAGTACAATTATAAGCATTTCAGAAGTGCAGTTCAGTAAAATAAGTGTAAGAAATAACTTATCCTGTTTTTGGAATCTTAACGAATTTACGGTTAGTTTCAGTAATGAAATACAATCCACAGCCTGAAAAATACAAGCACAGCATTTTCAAGACACAGGGTTTATATACCTGTAAGTATTAAAGAGTTAGAAGATCAAATTACTAATCATCCCCTCTATTACCCAATCAATCATTCTACAGAAGGTCAGGAGACCTTGTTACTCTCAATAATAATGAAGACAGACTATCAGGAGAAAATGGCTGCCAGAAACATGGGAAACTCAAAAAAACTACCAGGCCTAGACAACAGGTCTCTATCAAGATTATGCCACCTGAGAAAAACACAGAAACCTCACTTTAAAAGAATAGAAAGAACTCACAGAAATAGAAAATACAAGTCTCAGTATGAAAAAGCAGTTTACAATTTAGTAATTAAATAAAAATGCAATTATAGCAATGCACACTATTACAGTTCCTAGCTGTAGCCACTAAATGAAAGTTTTAAACAGATCAAGGAGCAAGCAGACTCTAGAGAATACTTTTAACTGTAAATAGACAATTATAATAATTAATACTATTACAGTTCCTAGCTGTAGAACACAGAAACTTCAAAAAATCAATAATGCACAGAAAAGCTCAGATAGAGCACTCACAAACAGAAAATACATCTCTCAGTATGAAAAAGCAGTTTACAGTTATGTAATTCAGTAAAAATGCAATTAGAGTAATAAAACAGTATCTAGCAATGATAAATACAGTTAAAACAGTGCATAAATGCAGTAAAAGAATAAAAAAGCTTTATAATAGTGCAGAATGTAGCAGATCAACTGTATAGCACAATTATAAGTGTTTCAAATGTGAAGTGCAGTGAAATAAGTGTTAGAAAAAACTTATCCTGCTCATGGAATCGTAAGGAATTTCCACTTAGTTTCAGCAAAGAAATACAATCCACAGCCCGATAAATACAAGCACAACATTTTCAAGACACAGGGTTTATATACCAGTAGGGATGGAAGAGTTGGAATATCAAATTACTACTCATCCCCTGCTATTACCCAATCACTCGTACTACAGAAGGTCAGGAGGTCTTGTTATTCTCAATAATAATGAAGACAGACTATCAGCAGAAAAAGGCTGGGAGAAACACAGGAAACTAAAACAAAACTACCAGGCCTAGACAACAGGCATCTATCAAGATTATGTCACGTGAGCGGAACACAGAAACCTCACTTTAAGAGCATAGAAGGAACACTCACAAAGCAAAAATACAAGTCTCGGTATGAAAAAGCAGTTTACAATTTAGTAATTAAATAAAATGCAATCATAGCAATGCACACTATTACAGTTCCTAGCTGTAGCCAGTACATGAAAGTTTTAAACAGATCAAGGCGCAAGCAGACTCTAGAGAATGCTTTCAACTGTAAGCAGACAATTATAGTAATGCACATTATTACAGTTCCTAGCTGTAGAACACAGAAACCTCATAAAATCAAAAATGCACAGAAAAACTCAGATAGAGCACTCCCAAACAGAAAATACGACTTTCAGTATGAAAAAGCAGTTTGCAGTTAAGTAATTCAGTAAACATGCAAATAGAGTAATGAAACAGTATCTAGCAATGAAAAATACAGTTAAAACAGTACATAAATGCAGTGAAACACTAAAAAAGCTTTATAACAGTACAAAATGTAGCAGATCAAATGTATAACCCATATATAAGTGTTTCAGAAGTGCAGTTCAGTAAAATAAGTGTAAGAAATAACTTAAGGAATTTTTGCTTAGTTTCAATAATGAAATACAATCCACAGCCTGATAACTACAAGCACAACCTTTTCAAGGCACAGGGTATATATACCAGTAAGTATGGTAGAGTTAGAAGATCAAATTACTACTCAGCCCCTGCGATTACCCAATCAATCGTACTACTGAAGGTCAGAAGGTCTTGCTGCTCTCAATAATAATGAAGACAGACGATAAGCAAAAAAAGGCTGCCAGAAACACAGGAAACTCAAAGAAAATGACCAGGCCTAGACAACAGGCCACTGTCAAGATTATGCCACCTGAGTAGAACACAGAAACCTCACTTTAAAAGCATAAAAAGAACACTCACAAAGAGGAAATTCAAGTCTCAGTATGAAAAAAAACAGTTTACAATTTAGTAATTAAATAAAATGCAATTATAGTAATGCACACTATTACTGTTCTAAGCTGTAGCCACTAAATGAAAGTTTTAAACAGATCAAGGAGCAAGCAGACTCCAGAAAATGCTTTTAACTTTAAAAAGACAATTATAGTAATACACACTATTACAGTTCCTAGCTGTAGAGTAATGAAACAGTAACTAGCAATGTAAATTGCAGTTAAACAGTACATAAATGCAGTGAAAAAAATAAAAAAAGCTTTATAACAGTGCAAAATATGCAAAATATAGCAGATCAACTGTATAGTACAATTATAAGCATTTCAGAAGTGCAGTTCAGTAAAATAAGTGTAAGAAATAACTTATCCTGTTTTTGGAATCTTAACGAATTTACGGTTAGTTTCAGTAATGAAATACAATCCACAGCCTGAAAAATACAAGCACAGCATTTTCAAGACACAGGGTTTATATACCTGTAAGTATTAAAGAGTTAGAAGATCAAATTACTAATCATCCCCTGCTATTACCCAATCAATCATTCTACAGAAGGTCAGGAGACCTTGTTACTCTCAATAATAATGAAGACAGACTATCAGGAGAAAATGGCTGCCAGAAACATGGGAAACTCAAAAAAACTACCAGGCCTAGACAACAGGTCTCTATCAAGATTATGCCACCTGAGAAGAACACAGAAACCTCACTTTAAAAGTAGAGAAATAACTCTCAGAAATAGAAAATACAAGTCTCAGTATGAAAAAGCAGTTTACAATTTAGTAATTAAATAAAAATGCAATTATAGCAATGCACACTATTACAGTTCCTAGCTGTAGGCACTAAATGAAAGTTTTAAACAGATAAAGGAGAAAGCAGACTCTAGAGAATGCTTTCAACTGTAAACAGACAATTATAGTAATTAATACTATTACAGTTCCTAGCTGTAGAACACAGAAACTTCAAAAAATCAATAATGCAGAGAAAAGCTCAGAGCACTCACAAACAGAAAATACATCTCTCAGTATGAAAAAGCAGTTTACAGTTATGTAATTCAGTAAAAATGTAATTAGAGTAATAAAACAGTATCTAGCAATGAAAAATACAGTTAAAACAGTACATAAATGCAGTGAAACAATAAAAAAGCTTTATAATAGTGCAGAATGTAGCGGATCAACTATATAGCACAATTATAAGTGTTTCAAAAGTGCAGTGCAGTGAAATAAGTGTAAGAAAAAACTTATCCTGCTCTTGGAATCGTAAGGAATTTCCACTTAGTTTCAGCAAAGAAATACAATCCACAGCCCGATAAATACAAGCACAACATTTTCAAGACACAGGGTTTATATACCAGTAGGGATGGAAGAGTTGGAATATCAAATTACTACTCATCACCTGCTATTACACAATCACTCATACTACAGAAGGTCAGGAGGTATTGTTATTCTCAATAATAATGAAGACAGACTATTAGCAGAAAAAGGCTGGGAGAAACACAGGAAACTAAAATAAAACTACCAGGCCTAGACAACAGGCATCTATCAAGATTATGTCATGTGAGCGGAACACAGAAACCTCACTTTAAGAGCATAGAAGGAACACTCACAAAGCAAAAATACAAGTCTCAGTATGAAAAAGCAGTTTACAATTTAGTAATTAAATAAAATGCAATCATAGCAATGCACACTATTAAGCCCAGGAGACTA